>NW_027187316.1:6619228-6620950 GCF_028583685.1 Petaurus breviceps papuanus
AGGAAGGAAGGAAGGAAGGAAGGAAGGAAGGAAGGAAGGAAGGAAGGGCACTTTCTTCCTCCATTTTTCAAGATGAGTACTGGGTAAGAATTATACCTCTTTCCCTCCCTAAATATTGTTGGTCTAGAAGGATGATGATTTTTAGGAGTTCAGCTTGTGCCCTGGTTGCCATATCTTAGCTCCCACTGGCAAACAGCCTCTTTGTATCAGTCACAGTTTGAACAAAAGACAGTCCAAAAAAGTGAATAGTGAGTAAACCCATATTTCCAAGCAAAACAGGAAATAGAAATTGGAGAAGTCCTGCAGATTAGAATATACTAGAAAATACAAAAGTGAATTAGTTCTTTAGCTGATAGAGAGAGGAGATTTCAACTCAAGCCAAGAGAGAGGCTTCAATCTCACCGAAGAGAAATTCTCCAAAGGTTCTAGGGAAGTAAATTGGAAGTCACAGATATGTTGGAGAGCCAGCTTCTCCTACAGACCTACAGCTTCCCAAGCCTTTCTCTCTCTCAAAGAGTAATAAGCTTTGTTACCAACTCCACCCCTAGTCTCCAGCTTCTATCAGCCTTCTCTGTACTAGCCCAGAGTCATGTTCCGTACACAGTATATAGCACAAGGATGTCCCTGCTCCGTCCAGCTTAGAAGGGGGAGCTGGGTTATACCTTCTAATAGGGGGAGAGATGACCTGTTGATTGGTATTTGTTTTCCTCCAATACCTTCATCTATAGAAGATGTCTCTGCCTTGGACAGGTCACTGTCCTGCCTGGGATAATTCTGGTCAGCCTGAAGCTAAACTGGAAGAGGAAAAAAATTGGCTAGTACTCAAGCAGGGAAAGCTATCTTTCTGAGTGCTCTGAAGGTATCTTTCCTAAGAGTTTTGAGATGGACAAATACAGAAATAACTATACCAGAAAAGGCTGAAAGCCTGTCTGCTTCAGTTTCCATCTGGCCTCTACTGCTGAATACTTTAAAGAAAGAAGAAAACTCTCCAGAGATACCTTTTGGTGCAGTGTTACATCCAAAGCCTCAGATGCTCATGGACTGGTGAGGCACTAGGTCTGGACGCCTTTTTTTTTTGACTGAATGTTTTCCCTGCTTGAGTTCAGTCTTTCACCCATGGCAGGCCAAGTCCACTTGGAGGCCAGAAGCTTCATCCCTTCCCCTCCCAACACAACAGCTCAACTTTCCTGTTGCCTTCTCCCTTTTTGTTCAAAAGTAGCTCTGCTCCAGGTGCTGGCTCTCAGGCCTGGATAATTGTAGCATGTCCTGAGGATTCTGTGGAGAGAAGTTTCTTAATGGCTCCAGGACTATATCTGGTTTGGGTTTAGCAGCAGGAACCTTCTCCCCCCTTGTAATTTGTCTCCATCTTATTTTTTCAAGGCTGGGACAGGTGACTAGAGGTAGATGTAAATACAAAGGAGGGGGGAGAGAGAGAGAGAGAGAGAGACAGAGAGAGACAGACAGACAGACAGTGACAGAGACAGAGAGACAGACAGAGACAGAGAGAGACAGTGACAGAGACAGAGAGACAGACAGAGACAGAGAGACAGACAGTGACAGAGACAGAGAGACAGACAGTGACAGAGAGAGACAGAGACAGAGAGACAGAGACAGAGAGAGGGACATAGAGAGAAAGAGAGAGAGAAGGAGAGAGAGAGAGAAGGAGAGGGAGAGGGAGAGAGAGAGAGAGAGGGAGAGAGAGAGAGAGAGAGAGAGAGAGAG
>NW_027187316.1:6621050-6636911 GCF_028583685.1 Petaurus breviceps papuanus
AGAGAGAGAGAGAGAGAGAGAGAGAGAGAGAGAGAGAGAGAGTAAGGTGTCAGGGAGAAGAGAGAAATAAAATCTATAGGAAACTGCACAGAGAGGAGTCAGCGATATGAGAAGACATTTGTCATGGAAAAGTGGGGGCCTCTTCTGCATGAGAGGGGAAGATAGATCCAGTCCCTTATAATATGAAGGGAGTTGATCATTCAGAGGAGAAGGAGGAAAGGGAGGAATAGGTATGGGACAAGTGTGGAAGGAAGTCAATTTGAAAAGAAAAATAATGTCCTTTATATTAAGGAAGTGAGTCACATGCGTTTCAACTTGGGGATCTCCTAGATGGCAATTGGGTATACTTCTGGCATACAGCAGGTGTAAGCCATATGGACTAGGGAAATACGCTGAGCCCAGAGAACCATTTTGGTAACTGTTCTATGCTCTATGTCCACAATATTTTTATGGCAAAGTGAAATTCCTGTGGGCTTTCTTGTTAGGACTCTTCTTTTCCCATCCTTCCATTTCTATACTCTTCCCATTGTATTCCCCTCCAATCCAGGAGACATCCTTCCTTTTTGCCTATTGTCATCATTGTCCATCTATTACATACATATACACACACATACACACACATACATACATACATCTGTCCATCCATCTTCATACTGAATATTTTCCATATGCCCAGGGTGGTGTTAGACATAGTACAGTATATAAAGAAGTATAAGACTGCCTGCCCCCAACCTCCCTTCCCAGCCTCATTGCACATTATTCACCCCCCCCATATTTATTTTGTATTTGCCTTCATATGTAGAAGGTGTCTCCCCCAGCTAGACTATAAGCTTTTTGAGGGTACATGGATTGGATTGTTGTCTTTATACTCCCAGGACCCAGCATAGTACTTGACATAGGTAAATGGGAATTGATTGATGGATGTTTCAGAGGTAACTGGACCTGTCCCCTCTCTGATAACTCTCATTTAAGCATCTGCTCTGTCTCTGGTTTGGGAGTTTCATAGGAAAATAGCTTCCAAGATGAATGACTTGGACAGTTTCTCTTTCCATCCCACCATGATGGACAAAGCTGTTGAAGGCATATACCATGGGCTTGTTTTGTTTTCCCTGCCCTTCCCTTCTTTTCTTTCCTCTTTTCTTTTCATATAAAACGCCCAGTAGAGAAACTCCTTACCCTCACGCTCATTTGGAATTTGTACACTTGGAAAATTACCTGGGGATTGTGACTTACCTGCAGTCATACGGTGAGTATGAGGGAGGAGCAGCATGAGAACCTAGGTCTTGTCTTTCCGGCTCCAGGGTCAGCATGCCACCTGCTACTCCACACTATCTCATGCTGTTTGTTGTTGCTGCAGTTTTTTAATAATGTAACTGAGTCAATTGCCCCAAATTCCCCTCCCACCATTGAGTGAGGTCGCCAGAGCGTGGCTACTACATCCCCTCAGAGCACTATGATTTTCTGGTAGTATTTAGTTCACAAATTCCCACCATTGTGCTTCCCATGATTATCAGTTGATATAAAATTAATTGATCAGCCAGATTCAATTAATTTTTTTAAAGGGTTATTCCCTAAAGTGGAGCAGAAGAACAGTTGGGACAAAGCATCCTCCCTCAAAGTCTATGATATACTCTCCCACAATCAATAAACATTTATTAAGCACCTGCTGTATGCCTGGCACTGTACTAAGACTAGAAATACAAAAAGAGGCAAAAGACAGTCCCTGCCCTCTAGGAGCTTATAATCTATATCTAGCGTCAAGGGGAAAGTAGAAGCAAGTTTAGAGAGAACATGTATCGAAGGACTGACTCACAACTGCCAGAAGTTCTTTTTCTGGAATCCTCAAGATGTCCACTGTAGAAGTGCCCATAAGCTGGGGAATGACTGAACAAATTATAATATACTAATTTAATGTAATACTTTTGTTTCATAAAAAATGACGAAAGGGATGGATTCGGAGGAATCAGGGAAGACTTAAATGAACAGATGCAGAGTAAAGTTAGCACATCCAAGAAAACAATTTATACAATAAAAATGATAATATAAAGGCAAACAAAATACTTTGAAAGTTTTAAGAACCCTGATCAATTCAATGCACAACCATAATTCCAGAGGATTGATGCAGAAACATGTTATCCACTTCCTGATAGGGATGCAGCATGGAGAAATATATTTTTAGATGTGGACAATGTGGGAATTTGTTTTTCTTGACTATGCATATTTACTTTTACTTTTTTCCTCAGTGGGTAGGGGGAGATAGGGAGAGAAGACAAAGGTTTATTAATTGAAAAAAGTTAAGTTTTTAAAAATTTAAGATGGTCTTTCTAAGTATAGGGCACTTTTTCTGCAAGGTTCTCCATAAAGTCTTGAATCTGTTTTCAGGCTATTTTTGATTTTTGATGTAGACCCTGATATAAGCTAATTCAGGGATGCTGCTAGGATATTGATGGGGAGATTTAAAGTCTTCCAGACTTCTGAAGTTCAAGAAGATCTCTTTTTTTAAAAAAATTAATTCATTTATTTTTAGTTTTCAACATTCATTTTCATAAGTTTTAAATTTTCTCCCCCTCCCTCCCTCCTACCTCCTCAAGATGGTTTAAAATATGATATGACTTTACATATAGGTTTCTATCAAACACATTTTCACATTAGTCATGTTGCATAGAAAAATTATAACGAATGGGATAGACTATGAGAAAGAGAAAACAAAACAAAGCAGAAAAGAAAATAGTCTGCTTTGCTCTTCATTCCGACTCCACAGTTCTTTCTCTGGATGTAGATGGCATTTACTATCATGAATCCTTTGGAATTGTTTTAGGTTCTAGTTGAAGAGGACTTCTATTCAAGGGTGGGGACATGGGGAGAAGTCAGAGACAGAGACTAGTCTCAGAATTCTGTTCCTCTCCTCATCCCTCAATCAATTCCTTCTCAAGGGTTTATTTAGCTTGAATACTTTCCTCTTCACTTGTTTGAACCTGTTGAATTGTGAACTAGTTCTCTGATTTTATATAGATCTGGAGGGTGGGACCAAGTTTCCTCAGCCAATCCAAAACATTTCCTGTGCAAATTTAATGGCTTTTCAGAATTTTTTCACACTTAGGCTAAAGTCTTTGACTGATGGAGATAATCTTCCCACCTAGTAAATATATCATGATGTGGCATCTTTTCACTTATTTTGGGTGAGGTGATTTGATCAGTTTACAAAATCAATCCCACTCTTGCAATAAAATGCCTGAATTTCAGAATTGGAAGTCTCCTTAAATTCTTTTTTTTTGTTTTGTTTTGCTTTATGGAGGGCAATTGGGATTAAGTGACTTGCCCAAGGTCACATGGCTAGTGTGTCAAGTGTCTGAGGCTGGATTTGAACTCAGGTCCTGCTGACTCCAGGGCCAGTGCTCTACTCACTGTGCCACCTAACCAACCCTCCTTAAATTCTTAAAATCCTTAAATTCTCTTCCCTCTCATCTTACAGTAAAAAGAAATTGGGGTCCGAAGAAGATTTGTGACCTGCCCAAGATCATGCAAGATCAAGCAAAACCAAGCTTAGAACCTTGTATTTATCCCATAGTGATTTTTCATTTTCATTGTCCCTTATTTGTCCTACTTAACCTGGCTTCTCAGAGACATTTATTATTTCTCGTTTATCTCCTTAATTTTAAGGGTTCTTAGAGATTAGGCCTTAATTAATTTTAAAAATTAATATTGTAATGAAGACTTATATCCTAGAGATTTTTCTCTACCTTCTCCTCATCCCTCATTACAATGGTTAACAAGCCCATTTGAAACTCAAAATGAGGATGAGAATGGCCTGGCAAACTCTCACTGGCCTGAATACCTAGGGCTGAAAAGAAATCAGAACAACAAAATCTAAAATCTATGAAGGGCTTTGTTTCAAAAAATACTTTATGCCCAGGATGTCTTTTGATCTAAGGAAAATGGGACAGCAAGCCTTATAACATAAAGATTTAACCCTCAGTCCAGCACCAGGGCTGGATGGTCAATAAAAATCTGATGGGCAGGTGGTTGTTTGTGAGAACAATCCAGCCTTAGAGTTACAGACGCTCTGGCAGAGAAAGACAATGTGATAAAGGAAAGATCTCTGGGTTTAGAATCAGAAAATAAAGACTCTCCTACTTACTACAAGTGTCACATTGGACAAATGACTTTCTGTGTAACTTAGTTTCCACTTCTGTAAAAATCAGCTAGGTGGCACAGTGGATAGAGCAATGGGTTTGAAATAAGGAAGACTGCTTCATGAGTTCCAACCTCGCCTCACACACTTACTAGCTGTGTGATCCTGAACAAGTCACTAAAACCTGTTTGACTCAATTTCCTCATCTGTAAAATGAGCTTAAATGGCAAACCACTCCAGTATGTTTGCCAAGAAAACCCCAAATGGGATCACAAAGAGGCAGACTCAACGGCATCAACAAAATGAGGGAGCCAGACCAGTTGGGTGATTTCCAGCTTTGAATCATATGAAGTCACACCACCTACTCTGTTCTCCTTTCTTTTGGTCAGAACTTCCAGTAGATAAGCTTCTTCTAATAGCCACATTGTGGTGTTTAACACAGATAAGGAAATACAAAATATAAGTGCAAAACAATTTTGTGAGGGGGGAAAGCACTGGCAATGAAGGGATCAGGGAAGGCATCCTGTAAAATGAGCCTTTAATGGAGGGAGTGACTCCAAGAGGCAGAGAAAGGAAAGCATTCTAGGCATTGCTGTCCAGTTGTTTCAGACTCTTCATGACCCCATTTTGGGGTTTTCTTGGCAAAGATACTGGAGTAGTTTGCCATCTCCTTCTCCAGCTCATTTTACAGATGAGGAAACCGAGGCCAACAGGGTTAAGTGACTTGCCCAGGGTCACACAGCTAGTAAGTGGCTGAGGCCAGATTTGAGCTCAGGAAGATGACTCCAGGCCCAGTGCTCTGTGCACTATGGCACCAGCTAGCTGACCTATTCTAGGCATAGAGGACAGCTGATGCAAAGGCATAGAGGCTGGAGATGGAATATTTCATACAAAGGACAGCAAATAGGCCAATTTGGGTAGAAAGGGTTAACAACGTGAGATCTATCAGGAAAGATGGGTTAGAGCCAGACTGTGAAGAGTATGAAATGACTAAACAGAGGAACTGGTATCTTACCCTTATGGTAATGGAGGGCCCTTGAAGCTTCTTGAACTGTGGTCAGATTTGTGCTTTAGGGATACCAGTTTGGAAATTATGTGGAGGCTGGGTTGGAGATGGAAGAAGTCTGAGGGAGACCAATTAGACTGCTATTGCAGAAGCCCAGGAGGCAGGTGATAAACGCCTGAACTAGGTGGGTGGCAATCTGTGTTAACAGAGAAGAGGGAATGGATGAACATTATCACCACCAACTCCTAGGTCTGGCATTTGTCTCTGGAGAATTTTTTGCATCATTTAGTGGGAAGCCCAATTTAATGCTTTTGCACCACAGAGTTGGCCATGGTCGATTCTTCCTGTCATCCTAATGTCTTTCAGTTGTAAAACAAAAACAGCAACAACCCACACACAAAACTGTGCTGACCTCATGATGCCATGTTGGTTTGCACCAACTCAACCATTATTTCTGTAAGGTCTGTGTCATAAGCTCTGGTTCTACTCCAAGGTAACCAGGACTTTTCAACCTGGTAAAGTGGAAAGGATGTTGGATTTGGAGACAGATCCTGACTCCCAGTCCCAGACCAGTGACCAAGGACAAGTCAGCTAACCTCTCTAGGCCTCAGTTTCCTGAAATAAGGGGCCTGTACTTGACAACCTCTAAGGGAGTGGTGGCAAACTAATACATAAGGATCCCAGCAGGCATATTGACTTAGTTGTTCAGTCATTTATCCAACGTGTCTGATTCTTTATGACCCTATTTTGGATTTTCCTGGCAAATATACTGGAGTAGTTTGTCGTTTCCTTCTCCAGCTCATTTTACAGATGAGGAAACTGAGGCAAACAAGATGAAGTGACTTGCCCAGGGTCACCCAGCTAGTAAATGTCTGAGGCCAAATTTGAACTCAGGAAAGTTTGTCATCCTGATTCCAGGCCTGGAATTCTATCTACTGTGCCACCTTACTGCCCGCATATTGACTTAGAAAACCATATCTTAAGGAAATATGTTTTATATGATTGCACATATATAACCTATATCAAGTTGTTTGCCATCTTTGGGAAGGGGGAGGTGAAGGAGATGGGGAGAAAATTTGGAACTCAAATATCTTTTTTAAATGAATGTTAAAAATTATCTTTACATGTAATTAGGAAAAATACTGTATAAAAAAAGAAAATCATATAATAATACCTTTGTTCTATTGCATTTTTATTTATTTTGTTAAATATTTCCCAATTATATTTTATTCTAGTTCTGGGGCACTTGGGGGCTCCATTTTTGACAACTTTCCTCTAGGGTTCCTTCCAGATCTAAATCTATTCTCCTATGCTGCTAGTAAGCCATTCTGAAACAAAGGACTGTAGAATCTCTGAATTGAAAAGCTCCTCTATGGTCATCTAGTCCAACCCTTACTGGGCAAGAGAGAGTCCCTGGAGCTTATTAAGAGGGGAGGTGATATGGTTAGACCTTAGTTACAGGAATTTCACTTTGGCAGTAATGTGGAACATGGATTAGAGATGGAACGACTTGAGGCAGGGAGAATAATTAGGAGGCAATCACAACCTAAGCAAGAGGTGATGAGGGTCTGTTTGGGTTTTTTTGTTTTGTTTTTATTTTGTTTATTTTTTTGCTTTTTGGAGGGGGGAGGGCAGGGCAATTGGGGTTAAGTGACTTGCCCAAGGTTACACGGCTAGTAAGTGTTAAGTGTCTGAGGTCGGATTTGAACTCAGGTCCTCCTGACTCCAGGGTGGGTGCTCTATTCACTGTGCCACCTGGCCGCCCCTGTGATGAGGGTCTGAACTATCATGGTGCCTGTGTGAGTAGAGAGAAGGTCATGTACATGAGACAAAATATGGAGGTGGAATTCACAAAACTTGGCAACTGAGTGGATATGTAGGACAAGAGAGTCCTGCAAACCTGAGAGAAGGATGTTGATGCTCTTTTTAAGGAAAGGGAAGTTAGCTTAAGAAGGGTGGATTGAGAGGAAGAGTATTATGTTCTCTTTTTCACATGTTGAGTTGGAGATCTTGACCTTTGTCTTGCCACTGAACTCTAATGACTGGAGGAGGGAGTGAGCTGATGGCTTTGCACAGCTCTGCCTCATTTAAATCCAATTCACTCACAAGTCAAGATTCCACCCTCTTCTTGTCATTGGTCCTCTTTGAGAATGAAGGATGAACAACAGCTGGAGATGCCTACAGGAGATTGAACTCAAAATGTCCAATGCTGTTGTCTTTCCGTTATTGTCCAATTTGTCTTATTCTTTCTTATCGCTTTTGTGGGATTTTCTTGACAGATATGTCAAGTGTTTTGCCATTTTCTCCTTCAACGAATTAAGACAGACAGTGGTTAAGAGATTTGCCTAGGGTCACACGGTGTCAAAATATTAGGAGACACCCTGTTTTCCAGAATTAAGCCCCAGCTGTACCTGAACTGAGCATAACAACAATCCTTTGTGCTCACCCTCTGGGTGATATTACCGTCTGGCAAAAATCACATAATTATTGTATTGCTTTGACCAGCAACAGGTGTTCTCTGATCTTGGACAAGCACAAGAAAAGCTCCAACAAGTACACATATTCTGTCATGAAGCCCTGCTTCAAATCAAACTTGTCTCATTGTTGCTGTTACCCTTCACTGTCAGGGCCATTGGTACAAATATTGTGGGTGAGTCACACTAGATTTAATCCCCCATTAGGGGTAGAGCGCCAGCATATGTGTCTAGATCCCCTCCTTGCTTGCAAGCCATTTCCCTCACTTTGAAATTAAACTTCTGTTTGATTCCCAACTCTTATTTCTCTAGTCTGCTCTGTTTGGCTCTGATCATCCACAGGTTAGAGTCTGGTTCAGTCTGGTTGACACACAGCTCTTAAGAGTTGGAGGCTCAATTTGAAATCAGGTCTTCCTAACTTCAGACCCAATGCTCTATCCACTGACACCTAGCTGCCTCCAATAAATGTCCAACAGGTGCTTCATAGTGTGGAACTGGCACTCAGAAGAGAGGCCAGGGCTGGATACATAGATCAGGGAATGATCTTATACTTAAGGACAATTGGATTCATAGAAAACAAAAGAGAGGGTGTAGAAAGAGAAGAGAAGGCCCAAGACAGAGCCTTGGAGGTACTTCCATAGTTAGAAGCCAAGAGAAAAATCAGCAATAAGGCTGAGGAGTAGTCAGACAGGTAAGAGGAGAGCTGAGAATATTGTCACAAAAAAACAGAGAAGAAGAAATAGCCAGGATTCTGGTATCAACAGTAGCATAGATTCATCATTCCCAGAGCAAGAAGAATAGGTGCAAAGTGGGATGAGGAAGCGAGGGAAGAAGGACCTTTCCCACATCTCTCAGTGTACATGGCAAAGTGCCTGCAAAGTGGGAGCGGGCGGGAACATATCAGATGGTCTTAAAGGGCTCCTTCACCTCTAACATTCCAAGCTTCTAGTATCTTAGGGTTTTTTCCTCTGTTTTTGGATGACTGACTGGTAGTTTGAAAACAGCTTCAAACATTGTCCAGGTTGTCTCTCCTCCTTGCTTTCAAAGTTTCGTGGTTTTTCCCTGGTCCCTCAGAGGTTGGAGGCCAGGTCACTCTGGCCTGTCTAGTGGGTGAGCACAAGTGTGAAGGTTATAATTTCTGGGCTCAGCTCCCGGCTGTGTCTTGTCAGAGATCAGAGGCAATTAGCCTGCTTCTTGGTTTTGTTACTTAGAAAATGGTAAAGAATTCTCTTCTGTCTTTCTCCTACGCACCTGTCATACTACAGCAATCCAGAACTAGGGGCCGCACTTGGGAGGAACAGGAAAGAAGTTCTAGCCTAGAAGGAACCAGAGAATTCAGTGCAAACCCACCAACTATAATGAGATCAGAAGTACCTCATACCTCCCCCCCCAAAAGTATTCAAAAAGGACCCCTTGAAGGTTGTGGGCATGTGATAGTTCACAAAAGTTCATGTAATCTCAGAGTCTAAAGATACCTTAGAGGGTATCTTATCTAGCCCCTTGCCCCATGATTCTCTTCTATGATACCCCTAATAATATGGGGCTTAGTAGAAAGAGAGAGACCAGGCCAGGAACCCCAGTTCTATTATTCACTTCCCTGTGTTGGCTGCCCTCCTTTGGACACACAATGAGTGTTTAATAAATGTTTTTTGAATGACTCTCCAGCTTATTGATAGATGTCCTTTCTAAATATTACTCCCCTAACTAAGCACAATACTCCCAGATGTGGCCCTAGAAGGGCAGAGTACAGGAAAACCTTCACTTTCTCATTCCTGGATAACACCTCCTATCATATTACCTTTATTGGTTGCCATAATATGTTGAATCATTTTGAGTCCACTAAAACCTTCAGATCTTTTCCAGACTAGCGCCCTGTCCTTGACAAATGTATAGTCTATTAATTCCAATTTGGGGCAGCTAGGGGGCTCAGTGGTTAGAACACTGGACTTGGAATCAGGAAGATTCATCTTAGTGAGTTGAAATTCGACCTCAGACACTTACTAGCTGTGTGACCCTGGGCAAGTCACTTGACCCTGTTTGCCTCAGTTTCCTTATCTGTAAAATGAGCTGGAGAAGGAAATGGCAAAGCACTCCAGTATCTTTGCCAAGAAAACCCCAAAATGGGGTCATGAAGAATCAGAAATGACTGAAATAAGGGGGCAGCTAGGTGGCGCAGAGAACAGAGCACCGGCCCTGAAGTCAGGAGGACCTGAGTTCAAATCCAGCCTCAGACATAACACTTACTAGCCATGTGACCTTGGCAAGTCACTTAACCCCAATTGCCTTCCAAAAAGGCAAAAAATAATAAAAAAAAAAAGAAATGACTGAAATGACTCAACAAAAGCACACAAAATAATTCAATTTCAAGAGTCCATTTTTTTCTCTGCTTTTTTTTTTCCTTTCTGAAATATACTCATCTCTCTCTGGTCTAAGTTTCCTAGTCTATAAAATGAGGTGGTTGGACTAAATGACTTCTAATATCTCTTCTAGTTCCATATTTATGATTTTCATTGTCAGCATCACTTGTTCTCCTAGACTGAGTTCTTGCCCAATGAGCCAGCTGGAAGTGGCTTGGCCTTAGCCCCTTCAGAGATCCTTTAAAAGGCAGATAGGGCTGGGATTTTCTTCAGGCATCTAGATGGAGAAGTAATTTGAGTTCTGGGTCTGGGGTCGGGAAGGCCCGAGTTCAAATTTAGGCTCCGATGCTTATTCTGTGACCTTGGGTAAGTCTCTTAACCACTGTCTGTCTCAGTTTCTTCAGATGTAAAATTGGAATACCAATAGTACACACTTCCTAGGATTGTTGTGAGTGTCAAATGAAATAATAGTTGTCAAAGTGCTTAGCACATAGTAGGCGCTTAATAAATGTTTATTGAATTGAAAATAGATGACCACCTATTTCACAAATGTACAAGTCAGTCATGTTGTTGTTCAGTCATGTCTGACTCTTCATGACTCCATTTGTGGTTTTCTTGGCAAAGGAATTGGAGTGGTTGGCCATTTCCTTCTCCAGTTCATTTTCCAGATGATGAAACTAAGGCAAATAGGGTTAAGTGACTTACCTAGGGTCACACAACTAGTAAGTATCTGAGGTCAAATATGAACTCAAGTCTTCCTGATTTCAGGTCTGGCACTCTATCCACTTTGCCACCTAGCTACCCTAAGGTCAGTCCTGCTCATGGTAAAAATCTGCCCCAAAACTCTGTTTTTCAGAGTGCATGTTTGTCTCAAACCAGGTGTATAAAGGAGAAATTGGATAAATAATCATTCTAAGTGAGGGATAGGTACTTCAAGTCAAGAAGGCCTGAGTGCTAATCCTGCCTATGTCACATACTGGTTGTGTGGCCTTGAGTAAGTCATTTTAACCTTTCAGTGCCCCCAGACAACTCTCAAAGACTGTAAGTTGCAATAAAAACTCCAGACTGCATTAATGGAGGAAATTGCCCCACCCAAAGTTCCTTGCACTAATTAAATCATAGATCTAATTAAAAAAAAAAAACCTAGACTTCTCACCAGAATTTTAGCATGTTTCCAGTTATTTCTATTCTTGCTAATGTAGACAAGACTATGCCAAACAAATGATCCAAGGTTCCAGTTCTAGATGGGATCCTAGCTCACCACTGATTTTTGTGTCCTTCCAACCCAACAGCTTTCACTGACCATAGTACTCCACAGTTTACAACATACTTTTGTGTACTTTTATCTTACAAGAACCAAGAAGGCAGTTGGGGCAGGGATTAGCATTCTTGTTGACAAATAGGGAAGCCTCAGAGACTGGCCTAAAGTTAGACAATGAGTTAGTGTTAGAGGTGGCCCCCCCAAAGAGTCAACAAAAGAAGACCCCGGAAGGCTATTAGATGAGACTGGTTTTTCCCACTCTTTCTTCTTTCCCATCCCCCATTTTTTTATTTTTAAGCTCAGTTCTTCCCTATGGACTTTTCCATGAAACCAGGAAGTCATTTTCCTTAAGAAGAAAACCTTTGGGACTAAGTCCTCAGAACAGAACTAGGAAAAATTAAGAAGTCAGCAATATTTGTCTTTTGCTCCCTTTCCCATCTTAGCATCCTTTCCCAATGCTCTCGGCAGTAATCCCTCTCCCCCTCCAGCTCCTTCCTGTCTTTTTTCCTTTTCCTGAATCAGCAACTCTTAGAAAAAGGGCTTGACAGGCTTATTCCATCTCAGTCCACTCTCCACTTACTGCTTACCTGGTGCCACTGGGCATGAGATACCAGAGTCTCTAATTTCAAAGATTCATGGTATCAAAGGATTTAGAGCCGGAAAATACCTTAGAAACCAGCTAACCTAACACCCCCTCCTATTTTTAGAGAGGAAATTAGGTGGCATAGTGGATAGAGCAACTGGCCTGAAGTTGAGAGGGCCTGAGTTCAAATTCTACCTCAGATACTTACTTGTTGCATGACACTGGACAAGTCACTAAGCTTCTGTTTGCCTCAGTTTCCCCACCTGTAAAATGGGGATAATAACAGCACCTATTTCCCAGGGTTGTTGTGAGGATCAAATGAGATAATATTTGTAAACTGCTTAGCATACTGGTTGCTTATATAGTGCAAATTTGTTATTTAGTCATGTCTGACTCTTCATGACCCCATTTGGGTTTTTTTGGCAAAGATACTAGAGTGGTTTGCCATTTCCTTCTCCAGCTCATTTTACAGATGAGGAAACTGAGGCAAACTGGGTGAAGTGACTTACCCAGGGTCACATAGCTAGGAAGTGTCTGAGGTCAGATTTGACCTCAAGAAGATGAGTCTTCCTGATTCAAAGTCCAGTGCTCTCTCCACCACACCACCTAGCTGTCCCTTGGCACACATAGTGGTGGTGGGTTATTGGTGGTGGTGGTTGTCTTTCATTCTTGAAGTACCAAAGTGACACTACTGTGTTAAAGTCAATGTACAGTGTGTCCAACTGTGGCTGATCAACCCATATGAGCTCAGAATGCTCTACCACAGGTCGGGCACAAATAGTCCATATGAACATTTGGGGTGGATTCTCCAAATTTGTTTCTTTTGAACTACTTCAATTCTGCTTTGCCCATAGAGAGCCTAGCCTCTTCTCTGATGTGGGCACGCCATTCTGGGCAGTCCTCTGCCAGGGTCTCCTAAGTCATGCAATCAATCCCAAAGTTCTTAAGAGAGACCCTGAGAGTGTCCTTGAATTGCTTTTTCTGATCACCATGTGAGTGCTTACCCTATGTGAGTTCTCTATAAAGCAGTCTTTTAGGCAAGCAAGTATTTGGCATTTGAACAACATGGCCAGCATGTTGGAGTTGCACTCTCCACAATAAAATTTGAATGTTTAATAAGCCCTCTTGTTTTATTATGAAAACACAGAGGCCTAGGAAGCTGAAGTCATAGCACCCCAGAGGCCATCTAGTCCACCCCCCTCATTTTATAGATGAGAAATGTGAGGCCCAGAGAGGACACATATGTAGTGTCAGAGATGGGATTTGAACTCAGATCCTCCAATTTGAGAATAAATGTACCTTCCTCCCTACCAAGGTATGAAAGGACTTCAGTGGAGGTGAAGCTGCCCTGATTATAGCATCAGTTAATTAATGCTCTCCTCAGCCCTCTAGATCCAGCCAGCCCCAGGCACATGACTATATTTCATCCTGTCTTGTCCACCAAGGTACCAGGGTCTAGCTATTCTGGGCATCTTACCATCTGTCCTCCCATTCTGCTCTCCTCCCACCTTTGGTTCAGGGAACAAAACCTAGTGGTCATGATCACTGCTACTGGAAAGAATGTGACAATTTACCAAGGTATGAATCTAATCCTAGTCCCTGTGACTGCCCAAACCAAAGGTCCACCCCGGCTGCCGTTCCATGATAGGTGCCTTGTATCTCCCTAGTAGAATGTAAGCTCCTTGAGGGCAGGAACGTCTAATTTTTTTCTTTGCAGTCCCAGTGCCTGACCCAAGTAATAAATTACCTGTTGACTGACTGGTTACCTTGCTAGAGGCCACACAGGTAGAAGTGCCAAGATTCAAATCCAGACCTTCCATGAACCTGACAATGTTGAGTATATTCTGAGAGGAAGGAGGAGGGAGAGTTGGGGATAAGACAGACGCCCAAATGACAGCTTCCTGGAAGATATTTTCAAGACAGATCCCCAAATCCCCAGCTAGTCTCTTGTGATCTTAATTTGTGGCTTTGTCTGATCAGACTTGTTTCCCTCCATGTATTCCTCGGGCTGTTTATTTGGGTAAGGGATATTCTCCTGGCTTTCATGTCTGAGTGGTTTCCTCCTGCGTTCAGTACCCTGTGAGGTCTTCTGCAGCACTCAAGGGTTTGAGGGGAGGGATGTTATTTTTATCCTATGTATAGGCAGCAGTTTGGGGGAAGAGGCAAAGAAGGCCGTCGGCTATGCCCACAGCCATTCTGCAAAAGCGGCAGAAAGCCCCATAGATCTTGCTAAAACTTTCCGCAGATTTCCTTTGACTTTGGCTAATAAGATTTTTCCTCCAGAAGGAACTTTCCATTGTTTGTTTTAAAAGTGAAATGGGCATTTTTTCCAACCACAGAGATGATGCTAAAGGAGCCTGTAATTTCTAAGGATCCAAGACTATAACTTAAAAATAACAAGAGAAGGAAAATGACTTTCCAATTAAAACTGGTCTCTTTCTCCTCTATCTTTGTCTTGTTTTTCCGTCTTGAGGTATCAGACATTTCTTTTCTTCCTCTTTTTACACTAGTTTTCGATTCTTTCTCCTTCTGTAACTTTCACAGCTAAAGAAAGAGGCACAGTGGGGCTAACAGGCCTAGTTATCAGGCTAGGGGTACAATGGAGCTGACTGGCACTGGTCCCTGGTAAGAGTACAGTGAACTGGTGTTGGTCCTGGAATCTTAAAGCCCACATTTTCTAGGCCATTTAAGTCTGAAAACCTGTCCCCACCAAGTCTTGATACTATCGATGAATTTACAAAGGACTTGTGAGCTGAGCTGGACTTGGCACCCAAGCTCATTACCAGTCCTTATTTCAACTTCCCGCCTTTGCAGCCCTTGGCTGGAAAGTTTATGAGGAATGGCTTATTCTTGGGCACTTATGCTGCCAAGAAGATTGGAACCAGGGAGTCTGTAAGTGCAAGCTTTTTTGTACCTTGGAGTAATTATATCTGAGTTACGGGAGGTTTGTGGTGAGAGTGGCTCTTATTTCCAATGGCCTGACTCTCTTTCCATCTGTAGACCTACATTTCTAGTCATTACTACTATGAAGCAGATGAATGCATGCCAGTCCATAATCCAATATGGAATTGCCTTTCTCCTTTGGTCTCCTCTTTGGAAATGAGTGGATTTTTTTTTAACATGGCAGCAATACATTTTTACATTTCCCCTTAATGATTATAAAGAACTGGAAGTAGAACAAGGAGTCATGTGGGATGTAATAAAATGAGAATGGGACCAAGAGGCAAGAAACCTGAGTCCGAATACTGGCTCTGGCATTTATCAATCGTAGCACCCTGGGCAAGTCACATCAGTTTGCTCAGCCTAATTTCTGTCCTTCCAAAATGTGGATAACAGTACTTTTGCTGCCTACATCCCAGGGCTTTTCAAAGGAATGCATTCTGACAATATTAAAGTACTATACGAATGCAAGAAATTTTTACTTTATTTTCCTTAACTAATCACAAAATGAAACTAGAATAAGAAGCAGTGTGACATCGTGGAAAGAATACTGCTTAGAAGACCTGAATTCTAATAGGTCATGTGACCTTGGGCAAATGTGATTTCTGGGCCTCAGTTTTTCTCATTTGTAAAATGAACAGACTAAACACAATGATCTCTCAGGTCCTTCCCATGATGACAAAATGGGGAGGAAGCACAGCTCTGAGTGACCTTTCTGAGTTTGTGTAATCAGAGGACTGATCATCTGCAAAATAAGGGGCAGCATGGATTAATGGAAAAAGCAATGGATGGAATGAGACCCAGGCATTCTCAGATCCTTGATCTGTGGGTAGATTTGTTCTACTTGACTGTGTCTGTTTGTTACAAGGGGGAAGTTCTGATTAGGGGGAGAGAAATGATTTAATGGGCACTAAGAGATGCAGAGGAAAGGAAAAAAGAAGAAAAGAAAGAAAGAAAAAGAAAGAAAGAAAGAAAGAAAGAAAGAAAGAAAGAAAGAAAGAAAGAAAGAAAGAAAGAAAGAAAGGGAGGAAGGAAGGAAGGAAGGAAGGAAGGAAGGAAGGAAGAAAGAAAGAAAGAAAGAAAGAAAGAAAGAAAGAAAGAAAGAAAG
>NW_027187316.1:6636921-6639421 GCF_028583685.1 Petaurus breviceps papuanus
AGAAAGAAAGAAAGAAAGAAAGAAAGAAAGAAAGAAAGAAAGAAAGAGAAAGTAATGAGGAAAGAAAGAAAAAAAGGAAGAAAAGGGAGAGGGAAAGAAGACAGGAGGAAGGAAAAAGGAGGGAAAGAAAGAAAGATAAAAAGGAGGGAGAGATGTAGATGCAGAGAGAAAGGAAGGAAGAAAAAGAAAGACAAACAGAAAAGAAGGAAAGAGGGAAGGGAAAAAGAAAAGAAGGAGGGAGGGAAGGAAAGAGAGATAGAGAAAGAAAAGAAGGGAGGAAGAAAGGGAGGGAGGAAAGAAGAAAAAGAAAAGCAAGAAAAAGGAAAAGAGGAAGAAAAAAGCATTTATTTAGCACATCCTATATACCAGGCACTATGATGAGTGCTTTTTACAAATATCATCTCATTTGATCCTAATAGCAACCATGAGAGTCGGGTACTATTATTACTCCCAGTTTATAGTTAAGGAAACCAAAGCAGGTAGAAGTTAAGTGATTTGCCCAAGGTCACAGTGGTAGTAAGCATCTGAGGTTGGATTTAAACTCAAATCTTCCTGACTCCAGGCCCTGTGCTCTGTCTGCCATAATCCCTAGCTGCCTCAAAGAAAGGAAGGGAAGAAGAAGAGGGAAAAGGAGAAGAAGAGAGGGGAGAAAGAGGAGAGAGAAGAGCATCAGTAAAACCAAGTACATTGAAGAAAAACATTAAGAAATCCACATGCTTTGGTACTTAAACAGAAGATAAGGGAATATGCATATCTATGTGGGCTTTTGGATAAGGTCCCCCAAACTCCAGGACCCTTTGGTCTAATTTCATTCCACTAAAAGTTAAGGATACAAAACTGCCCTCAACAAGGTGAGAGGAGTTGCTGAACCAGTTGAGTCCCCAGCAGGCTAGTCCTGGGATTTCATGATCCTTCTAGATCATGATCTTTGTTCAAAATGTCCCCCACACTGCACCCTGCCCCACCCCTTACTGGGGGATAGAATGCAAAGACCATTGTTTCAGAGATGACTTTCACTACTAAGTCT
The DNA here is from genome assembly GCF_028583685.1 of Petaurus breviceps papuanus. Classification (NCBI taxonomy): domain Eukaryota; kingdom Metazoa; phylum Chordata; class Mammalia; order Diprotodontia; family Petauridae; genus Petaurus; species Petaurus breviceps. The sequence continues at coordinate 6,637,949 of NW_027187316.1, forward strand.
CTCTTCCATTCCAGTTTCTGGAAAGGGTGCACCAAATGGTTCCCCTATGGATCAATTCATCATCCCTGTTACTCTTCAGACATTCCCTTCTTGGGCTATTTTTTGTTACACCAACATATTATCTTCTCTATTTATTAGAATGAAAACTCTTCAAGGGCAAGTACTGTATCACTTTTTTTTTTGCTTTTTGATGGGAAGAGGGCAGGGCAATTGGGGTTAAGTGATTTGCCCAAGGTCACACGGCTAGTAAGTGTGTTGTGTCTGAGGCCAGATTTGAACTCAGGTCCTCCTGACTCCAGGGCCAGTGTTCTATCCACCTAGCTGCACCTGTATCATTTTTTATATTTGAATCCACAGCACTTAGAATAATCATATAGTCATAGCTGAAGAAATGCTTTTCCATTCATTCATTCTGTTCAATCATCTTATTTGGTGACATTTCATCCTGATTATTTTCCAAACTGGGTTCTTCTTTGCCCCTGAGCTCCCAAAGCAAATGCCCACTAATAAGACAAGATGAAATCCTCTTCCAAAGGTAATCATTGTATGAAAACTAAGACACAAACCCCCAAAAAGATTGGGGCAGGGAGAGGAGGCATACAGAAAAGGGAGAGTTGGATTATCTGGCTTTTGGTAATCATTTGCCATTGATGGGAAAAGTAGAAAAAAAGAGTTGAAAATATGTAGATTTGAACTTAGCTGGGCACAGAGAAGTGTAGTAAATTCAATTCTTCAGCATGGTGGAGTCTAGAATGCCCTGGCTGATAGGCAGCTACTATAGGCATCATACTGGGATTGTTACAAGATCAGATAGCATACAAACTCATTGAGGGCAGGGACTGTTGGCACATAGTAGGTACTTAATGAATGTTTCTTTATTTACTGACTGGCTGATCATAGGATTTAGAGAAAGAGGGGGCCTTAGAGATCATCTTGTACAACCCCTTCATTTTAGAGAGAAGGAAACTGAGACTCGGAGTAATGAAATGTCTGGCCCAAGATCTCAAGAGCTGTCTTGAACTCAGGTGCCTGACTTATTCAGAAAATTTCTCCAGAGTTTTACTTCAAAATAGGAAACAAATCTGAGAGTGAGAGACCTCCCTTCCATTAATATGTGTCTGTGTGATCCGGGACCATATCTTCTTCTGAGAAGGAGCCCATTGAGCCACAGGCCACATCTCCAGAAAGCAGTTTTAGAAAGCCAGGGCCCTTTCAACTGCAGCATCCATTTTTAAAGATTTAGAACATGATAATAATATTCATATGACCTTGGGCAAGTCACTTAACCCCAATTGCCCTGCCCTCACCCCTCCAAAAAAAAGCAAAACAAAACAAAACAATAAAATAGATTGCAGATAGATAGCTGGATGGATAAATGGATAGATAGATAGATAGATAGATAGATAGATAGATAGATAGATAGATAGATAGATAGATAGATAGATGGGTGAATCAATAGATGAATAAATGGAT
>NW_027187316.1:6644421-6693114 GCF_028583685.1 Petaurus breviceps papuanus
CCATTTCCTTCTCCAGCTCGTTTTAAAGATGAGGAAACTGAGGCAAACAGTGTGAAGTGACTTGCCCAGGGTCACACAGCTGGTAAGTGTGAGGCTAGATTTGAACTCAGGAAGATGAGTCTTCCTGGTTGCAGGTCCAGCACTCTGTCCACTGTGCCATCTAGCACAAAAGAAATAGTCACCACAATGAATGACTTTCAAAACTTCAGTGCTTCTTCCGCAGCAAGGGCCTGTTCTGAGCATAGGACCTGCCAGGAGATATATTTTTCCAGCGGCGCTATTCCTGCACTATCAATATCAATGTCATGTTATTTCCACTGGGTGGGTGCCAGAGCTGAGTTTCTTTGGATTGTACGTAATCCAAAACTTGTCAGTGACTGTGGGAAGTAGCAAAATGCAGATTATAAGGAAAAGAACTTGGTTGTATGCATATTGGCTTCCCACAGGGTTAGCACAATCTGCCTCTCTTTTCTATTTATTAGAGGAGTGCCAACTTCAGTGCCAAAAAGACCCCAGAAACTTTTGTGAAAGTGATAGCAATTTTACCTCTTAGGTTATAAGAGAAGATATATGGTAGGAGGGGGAGTTTGGTAGTTAATTCCTGTTGAGGAAAAAGATCTACCAATGCAAATCAGCACCTGCTTTTCAACTTGTAATCTTCAAGAGTTGTGTGTATGGGGCGGGGGGAGGGGGGGAAGACATAGGGGAGGTGGCAGGTAAGTGACTTAGCAGATAGAGCACTGGCTATAAATCAGAAGGCCTGAGTTCAAATCCAGCCTCAGACACTTAGCTATATGACCCAGGACAAGTCACTTTACCCCTATTTCCTCAACAACATCAAAAAAGAGTTATATCAGGGGCAGCCAGGTGGCTCAGTGAGTAAGAGCACTGGCTCCAGTGTCTGGATGACCTGGGGATCGAATCCGGGCTTAGATACTTAGCACCACACCCAGAAATAACTGGCCTTGTAACCTTGAGCAAGTTACTTAACCCCAATTGCTTTAAAAAAAAAAAAGAGTTATATGTTTCTTGAAGGGAGAGGAAGCTGGGAAGACTCTGAGATGTTAATTGACTTAGTCACAAGGCGATATATGGCAGAGGTAGGGCTTGAACTTGAGTCTTCATTACTATGAGCTCTCTATCCACTACTGACATTGATCTCTAGTTATCAAAAATCAAAGTTTTTCTCTGAGGCTGTGAATCATAGGAATGATTGTTTCTCTACTCATATCCTCATTTCTTCATCACAGGATTTATTGCTTGAGAAGACCTCCCTGATCCTTTTTGTTTACAATTAATACCCAGCAGAAAAACAAACACTTTCACACCAAAGTTCACACTTCCAATACAAATCCAGAACTCCTTTCATGACTCCTCATTGATTGGAAACCCCACTCTGAGGGTGTATTTATTTGGCCTGGGACAGAAGCAAGAGTGCTGAATTGAAGTCAAAAGAAAGGAGTTCAGGTCCTTATTTCACCTTTTTTTTTTTTTGCTTTTTTGGAGGGCAGTTGGGGTTAAGTGACTTACCCAAGGTCACATGGCTAGTTTTTGTGTTAAGTGTCTGAGGCCGGATTTGAACTCAGGTCCTCCTGACTCCAGTGCCAGTGCTCTATTCACTGTGCCACCTAGCCACCCCTACTCCACCATTTTCTAAGTGTATGATGTGGGGCAAAGAACTTTCTCTTTCTGAGTATCAGTTTCCTTATCTGTAAAATAATGGGACTGGGCTAGATGCTCCCTAAGGTCTTTTCCAGTTCTAAATCTGGGGTCATTGGTTTCCATTCCCACATGACCATTTTTGTTTTCCCTTAAATGAACTCATAAAACTCAACAAACTCTCATGAACAAACTTTGTGATGGGTTGTCTCCCCTTGGGAAGGTCAAAGAGGAAACCATTTGTTTGCTTTAAATAGGCCCTTGGACAAATCCCTTCACCTTTAAGTGAAGAGATCTCAAAGCAGGATCAGTTCTTGGACACATCACTTCCCCTCCATGAGCCTCAGTTTCCTTATCTGTAAAATGGGTACTACTGTAACTATACTATTTGCCTTACAGAGGTGTTGTGAGCAATACTTTGATAAATGTGTGGTACATTTATACATGTATGTGTATACATGAACACTCAAAGTGCTACAAAGTGTGGGCTATTATCATGAAGATTTTCCATTTGCAGATTAGAAATAGATCTGCATTCAGAATTCAGTCATTTTCCTTTCTGTGGTAAGCAGGCTAGCTTACCCCCGCTGTTAGGAATAAAATAAGACCAGGTGGTTTCCACGGAAACTCTCAGGAGGTAGAGTTCTTCTTTCACCAAAGAAGTTGTCTCTGCCAAAAGAAATCTGAAATGGAATTTCTAAGTTCTGGATATATCTGCAAGGAGCTCAGATGCAGGACAACTCTGGCAGCATTTCAGAGATAGTATTTGCAGAATACCAGAGTTGGAAAGGACCAAAAAATACCTTCTAGTCCAATCCCATCCCTTTATAGAGCCATATCCCTGATGAATATCCTGCCTTCTTTAAAATCCTTTCAGTGATGGAGAGCTCGCTATCTTTAGACTAGAGGTAGTTCATTATAGTTGTATAAAACTAATTGTTAAGAAATTTTTCCTTATAGAGAGACAGTAGAGACTAGTCTCTGCAACTTTTAACCATTTCTTTTCAATTCTACTCACCTACATCAAGATCATCTTGATTCTTCTCATCTCTATTCTTTCAATAAGCATTCAGTAAGAGCCAGGCTCTGTGCTAGGCAATTGGAGAAAAACTAATTCAATGTTTATTCTCAAGGATTTTCTAACTTCTTCCCTTTTGCATTTAAAGACCTTCATAACGTGGCTACAGCCAAACTGACCACATTGTCTCAAATAAGATACTCCATCTCCCACCTCGGCAGTGGCTGTCCTCATTCCCGCCCTACTTTCTCTTCTTTGAAGCCTTAGTTACCTTCAAGGTTCAAGGCTGCCTTCTACAGGAAACCCTTTCCTACTACTCCTGCCAGCACCTCTCACCCTACCATACCCTGACACAACCGCGTGTGTGTATGTCACACACATAGATATATTTCATTTTACTCTTTGTATATTCAGAATCTGGCACAGTACTTAGCATACCTTAGGTGTCCAATAAATACTTGTTGGTTGATTGATTCTATTGAGACAAACAACATTTTGGTTCTTATTTTGGTTCAGTTGTGTCCAACTCTCTGTGATCCCATTTGGAGTTTTCTTGGCAAAGATACTGGAGTGGTCTGCCATTTCCTTCTCCAGTTCATCTTACAGATGAGGAAACTGATGCTATTTCATTCATAATGAATTCACTTCCCTGGGCCTCAGTTTCCTAATTTACAAAAATGAGGGGGTTGGGCTAGGTGACCTTGAAGGTATCTTTTACCTCTACATCTGTGACAAAATATATGATATCTATCCCAAAATGATATTTTACTCTTAACAGCAGAGGTGAGCTAGCCTGCTTACTGCAGAAAGAAAAATGACCGAATTCTAAATGTAGATCTATTTCTAATCTGCAAATGGAAAATCTACGTGAAAATAGTTCACACTTTATAGTTTACAATCTAGTAAAATGTAGACTATCTCTCTGGTAGAGTGGTAATAGGATGTGTGTGTGTGTGTGTGTGTGTGTGTGTGTGTGTGTGTACACAGCTGAAGAAACTGAGGAAAACAGAAACTGAGGGCAGAGAGACAGGCAGATAGAGACAGAGACAGAGAGAAAAGAGATAAGGCCATGAAAGACGACTTCATTGAACGTGAGGACAGAATGCTTTAATTCTCATGTTTTTTTTTTTTTTATATTCACATATTTTTCAGTCGGAGGGAGAGGAGGAATTGAGTGTGTGTGGGGGGGGGGAGGGGTGGAACTGTCAGGAACTTGCCAGGGCAAATGTGAGGAGTAAAACCCAGTTCCCATTTGCTTGCAATTAAACATGGCATTTTAGTAAATCAGTCCATTTCTTTGCAGAAATACAACACCAGGGTCCAGTCCTCCAAAAAATGGCAAAGATTGGGGGATTTGTTTTCAGCCCCCTCTACCCCTCTCGGCCATGTAGAGTCCCACCCATGCCTCAGCTACTCCATCCAGGCCTGCCTGCTGGACCTCGAGTCCCTTGCTCTGCATTCCCACCCACCCCCCAATCTTGTTAGCAGAACGTGCCCTGGGCTTTAGCTGCCCCTCTGAAAATGATCTCACTTTCCTGCTGACACAATAACACTGGTGTGGGAGAAAGAGAATTTTATTTGACATCAGAAGCCTCAGGTCCAATCCTGGCTGGGACACTCATGAGCTCTATTACCTTGGGCAAATTGCCTCCCCTCTTTGGAGTCAGTTTCTTCTTCCATAAATCGAGGTGGGGGTGTTATATGGGCCCTCAAGTCCTTTCAGTTCTAAATCTGTATTTCTATAACTAATAATGACATAGATGGTTCACTCCTCTAAGAGTCAGTTAGCATATTCTGCCATAAATTGTTAGTTTATCTTTTCCTGTCCTATCTGCCCAACTAGGCTTAAGTAGGTCAGTCCTTTATGCCAAGAACTGATTCCTTCCTCCTCTCTGAAACAGTGTTGACATCTTTCTCTTCCTTCAAAACCCTGCACAAGTGCTAGTTCATAGAATTATAGATTCAAAGCTGGAAGGGACCTTGGGAACCATCTAGGGATAGGGAAGCTGAGGCCTCAAGGCCACATGTGACCCTCTAGGTCCTCAAGTGTGGCCCTGGTCACATTTAGCCTCAAGGCCACAGGTTCCCCACCCCTGACATCTCTCCTCCTCTCCCCACCCCAATCTACTGTTGAAGAAATAAAGGTTGAAAGAAGGTTGGTGACTTGTTGAGGGCCATGGAACCAAGTGTCAGTGGGAGGATTTGAACCCAAGTCTTCTTAATTCCAGGTCTAGCACAGATTTCCTACATTAGATGCTCCCTGCAAGGAATCAAATTAAAATGTAATCGTGAGATGTTTAACAAAATAAACAAAAATACAATAAAACATAGATGACATTAAAATTTAAAAGTAAGTGAATATGTGGTCTTTGGGGGTTTATTGACCCCAGTTTCTAATGAGTTTGATACCACTGCCCTATAGGATGGAAACCACCAAACAACAACCACCACCCTGTACCATGCTGCTTAGGCAGCTAAGGGCAGCTAGGTGGCATAGACAGAGTGCAGACTCATTTTTCTGAGTTGCAATCTGGTCTCAGAAACTTAGTAGCTGTGTTACCCTGGGCAAGTCACTTAACCCTGTTTGCCTCAGTGTACTCATCTGTAAAATGGTCTGGAGAAGGAAATGACAAACCACTCCAGTATCTTTGCCAAGAAGACCCCAAATGGGGTCCTGGAGAGTTGGATATGACTAAAACAACTGAACTAGGCAGCAAGGTGGTATACAGTGGATAGAACACTGATCCTAGAGTCAGGAGGACCTGAGTTCAAATCCACCTTCACATACTTTCTAGCTATGTGACTCTGGGCAAGTCACTTAACCTTTCTCTTCCCCAAGTTCCTCAACTGAAAAATGGAGATCATGAAAATCAAATGAGCCAATATTCATAAAATATTTTATAAACCTTAAAGTGATATATAAATGCTAGTTAGCATAATTACCCGTATTCCTAATCCTTGATACCCCTAATCCCAACAGTAGCCATTCTACCTGTAGGCAGCCCTAATTACTGGAAACCTCTTGCTGACATCAAACCTAAATGGCATCCTTAGTCCAGCCTCTTATTCTACAGAGTAGGAAATTGAAATACCCAAAGATTAAATGATTATCCTGAGGTCATATAGACCTCAAAGGTAGGATTTGAACTCAGGTCTGCTGTCTCTTGAGTCAAAACTCTGGCCCATATTATATATACTTCCTTTCTTTCCAGCTCTAAATAGATATTTCTGTTATGCTTCCTTTCCTAAATATCTGCTTTTAGATTGTTGTGGAAGTTGTGAAAATGTTGGTGGAGAGAGGGTGATCCCCACTGGTTGCCTCTCAGCAGGCTCCTTTGACAACCTGGGTGTAAAAGAGGAGTTCAGGAGGCTTCTAAATTTAGAGCAAGCTTGGGGCTCTAATCCACTGGAGAGAAGGGACTGAAAAGCCAGCTGGGAAGGAGTGGGGGACTAGGGACCAGGCAGCAAAGCTGCTTCCAGGGTCTGCTCTCCTCCTCCCTGTCTGGCTTCACACCTGCAGAGCAATGCTGATTTAATAAGGGCTGAAGGGGATTATCAAGTTGTGAACTTGTTTGCACCCAGCCAAGTCTTAATGAATGAGGACTTTTGTTCAGCAGCCCGAGTGTTTCTTGGAGAGATTACAAAGGGAAAAGGCAGTAAGTGAACAGCTTTTTTGGAAGAGGGACTAATATTTGAATATTACATGATAAAATGGTGGACCCATTAAGTCTGGATTTTTTATTTTGCACTCTCTCTTTCTCCTCCTTCTCTCTGTCTCTGTCTTTCTCTTCCCCCCTCCCCTTCTTCCTTCTCTCTTTATCCCTCCTCCCCTTCCCTTCCCAATTTACCCCACCACCACAGCCCATATTGTGCACTTAAATAGTCCTGGCAGTGCCCCTGCAGGCCCAAAAGGGTAACTCAGAGCTCAGTGATTCATTAGGTTAGTAAATGAAACAGAAAAGAGCTCCGGCTGCTAATCCAGTGATTAATAGCCAGTGGAAGCCAGGGCTGGGAGGATAGGGCTGTTTGCCAAGGTCAGAGCCCACCTGAGCTCACTCCAACTGGGGATTCAGTCTGAAGCTGAATCTAGAGCCAAGTGAGTTTATTGTGGGGAATCCCATGGGGGGTACATTTGGGAATTTAGGTGTATGCAGCCTTTTAAAAAAATTTTAAATGTAGAAGAGAGGGAAGATTTCTATAAGCTGATGTGGAGAGAAGTAAGCAGAACAACAGATACAATTACTACAATAATATAAATGAAAAGAACACTGAAAGAAAGCTGAATGACATGTAATTGCAATGACCAATTTCAACCGTGGAGAAGACACGAAGGGATGTACCTACCTCCGGGTTTAGGTGTGTAGGATATTGTACATGCTGTCAGCTCTCAACAGATTCACAGAATTTTAGGGCAGGGACCCCAGTGACCTCTAGAACAATTCATAGCTGAAAAGGAATCTCTGTTACACAGGACTACCTAAAACCTTCCAAGAAAGGGGATACCTACCAAGGCAATCAATTCCACTTATGGAGAATTCAGTCTAACCCCCCCTCCCCCATTCTTTTTCCCCCCTCCTCCTTCCCCGTCCCCTCCTCAGTCCCACCCCCCTCCCTCACTCCCACCCCCATCCTCATTTGTTTCCAAATCATTTCTTGCATCCATCTCTTTCTGTTTACCCACATGGCCATCACACAACTTTAGGCCCTCATTATCTCTGTATCATTTCAATAAGCCAGAGATAATGAGGTCCTGAATACACCTTCCTGGGCTCCCTGCCCCCAGCCTCTCCTCTCTCTCTAACCCATGCCAAAGAGAAATTCCTGGAATGCAAGTCTGACCATGTTACTCCCCAACTCAAACACCTTTATTTTTGCTGTTCAGTCATGTCCAACTCTCTAATTCCCCTTTTGGAATTTTTTTTGACAGAGATACTGGAGTGGTTTGCCATTTCCTTCTCTAGCAGAACTATTTTTGTTAGGCAAACAGAGGTTAAGGACTTGCCCAGGGTCACACAGCTAGGACGAGTCTGAGGTTCGATTTAAACTCAGGTTTTCCTGACTCCAGGCCCATTGCTCTATCCACTGAGCCACCACAACCTCTGACACCCTTAATAGCTTTAATAAAATAAAACCTTTTTCTTTTTTGGCATTGAAAGTCCTTCACAATCTGACTCTTAACAATTATTTCCAGACTGATAATATATTACTCCCTCCCTCACATTTCACATTCTAGTCAAACTGGAATTTTTCTTTCCTATTTCCCATATATGACATTCCATCTCAGGCCTCCATATCATTGTACAGGCTTCTCTCCCCATGCCTGGCCTGGAATGATCTCTCCTTACCTTGCCTCTTAAAATCACTGGCTCTCTCCAATGCTTAGCACAAAGGGAAATTTCCAAAATGAGGCCTTTTTTTTTTTTTTGTCTTTTTGGAGGGCAATTGGGGTTAAGTAACTTGCCCAAGGTTACACAGCTAGTTTGTGTGTGTGTGTGTGTGTGTGTGTGTGTTTAGTGTCTGAGGCCTGAACCGAACTCAGGTCCTCCTGACTCCCAGGCTGGCGCTTTATTCATCACGCCACCTAGCTGCCCCATTTCTTTTTTCTTTAAATTAATTTTTTTTTTTTTAGTTTTCAAAATTCACTTCCATAAGTTTTACATTTTCTCTCTCTCCCCCCTCCCTCCCCAAGATGGCTTGCATTCTGATATGGGTTCAACATATAAACTCCTATTAAACACATTTTCACATTAGTCATGCTGCATAGAAGAATTATAACAAATGGGAAAAACCACAAGAAAGAGAAAAAACCCAAAATAAAACAAAAAAGAAAATAGTCTGTTTTGTTCTGCATTTCCACTCCATAGTTCTTTCTCTGGATGTGACTGGCATCTTCCATCATGTGTCCTTTGGAATTGTTTTAGATTCTTGCATTGCTGAGAAGAGCTAAGTCTATCAAAGTCAGTCACTGCACACTGTGGCTGTTACTATGTACAGTGCTCTCCTGGTTCTACTCCCTTCACTCAGTGTTAGTTCATATAAGTCTTTCCAGGTTTCTCTGAAATCTGCTTGTTCATCATTTCTTATAGCACAATAGTATTCCATTACATTTGTATACCACAACTTGTTTAGCCATTCTTCAATTGATGAGCGTCCCCTTGATTTCCAGTTCTTGGCCACCACAAAAAGAGCTGCCATAAATATTTTTGTACATGTGGGTCCTTTTCCCATTTTTTTATGATCTCTTTGTGATACAACCCCAGAAGTGGTATTGCTTGGTCAAAGGGTATGCACATTTTTCTAGCCCCTTGGGCATAGTTCCAAATTGCTCTCCAGAATGGTTGGATCAGCTCACAGCTCTCCAACAACGAAGTAGTGTTCCAATTTTCCCACATCCTCTCCAGTACTGATCATTTTCCTCTTTTGTCATGTAAGCCAATCTGACAGGTGTGATGCGGTACCTCAGAGTTGTTTTCATTTGCATCGCTCTAATCAATAGTGATTTAGAGTATTTTTTCATATGACAATAAATAGCTTTAATTTCAGAGGCCTTTCTTGATTGCCCTACTGACACATAGTTATATAACTATTAGTTTTGCTTAAGGTTTTTTTTTTTTGGTGTTGCAAGATGAGACTCACTGAGTCACATATATTCAAAAATGACTGTGAGAGCACTTATTGTATGTCAGGCGCTGTGCTCAACACTTTATACATATCTCATTTGTTAATATTTAATAGTAATAAAGAAAGAAGGAAGGAAAGAAGAAAGGAAGGACAGAAAGAAGGAAGGGGAAAAAGTAATGGAAAGAGGACTTGATTTGGAGTCAGAAGACTCCAATTCAAATTCTGGTTTTGTTTCTTTCTGTGTTACTTTAAACCAGTGATTCTTAACCTGGGAGCCACGGACCCCCAACGGGTCTTTGGATAGATTTCAAGGGTGCTCTGTGATACTGCATGGGAAAAAAATTACATCTTTATTGTTACCAACCTTTAACTGGAAATTTAGCTTTTCCTTCAATTATTGAAAAGAATTACTCTGAGAAGGCACACATAGACTTCACTAGCATCCACACCACAAAGAATATTAAGAACCCCTGCTTTAGACAATTTAGTTCAGTTCAATCCAACAAATAATTCTTATGTACCTACTATGTGCAAGGTATTGGGCTAAGTTATGGACTTCTAGGCTCATGGAACTAATTTCAGGGGTCAAAGAGTTGATCAGGCTCTACTGCCCATTTCCCTACATTCATCAGCGAATTCTTTTTATATGGATAGCTATGGGCTAAACCTTCTGACCCCTCCCATGAGGGGAGGGGAGAATGACTGAATGGTGAAAACAAAACCCAACACAACTAAAATGTATTGTTGTTCAAGTCATTTTTAGTTTTGTCTGACTCTTTGTGACCCCATTTGGGGTTTTCTTGGCAAATACTGGAGTGGTTTTCCGTTTCCTTCTCTAGATCATTTTACAAATGAAGAACTGAGGCAAATAGGGTTAAGTGACTTGCCCAGGGTCACATAGCTAGTAAGTGTCTGAGGCCGGATTTGAACTCATGAAGATGAATATTCCTGACTTGGGGTCCAGCACTCTATTCACTGTCCCACCTAGCTGTATTACAGTAGGATTTGTTGAAGAACATGAGTTATTGCTGAGATGAGTAGCATCCATCCAGGTCTGGGATGGATAATGCTTGGAATTCTAATGCTACTCTTAGTTTCCTTGATCAATAAGTCAGTCAAGTGGCATTTATTAAGTACCTCCTACGTGCCAGGCATTCACTAAGCTTTAAAGATACAAAAAAAGGCAAAAAATAGTCCCTGTTTCTAAGGATCAAGATTGTGAAATCTATTGCAGGAGACAACTATATAAAAACAAGTTTTATACAGGATAAATTGAGAGGTCTTTCAGATGAAAGGCACTAAGATTAAGATGGAATGGGGAAGTCTTCCCATAGAAGGTGGGATTTTAGCTGAGACTTGAGGGAAGCCAAGGAAGCCAGGAGGCAGAGATGAGGAGGGAGAGCCTTCCAGGCATGGGGGACAGCCAGTGAAAATGTAGAGTCGGGAGATGGAGTGTCAAGTTTGAGGCACAAGGCAGTTAGTGTCAGCGAATCACAGAGTACTTGGTCTTGCTCAAGCTTTCATTACACCAATACAAGCCTGCCATATCAGCATGAAGGTCGAAGGATGTCTTTGGTACTAATGCACTTGAGGCTGGACCGGTCCTGCTCGTGCAGTGAAAAATCCCACCACTGATGTCAGTTCTTATCAATTAGGCTCCCTACTTTTCAAGTGTTCATACAGATTTATGAATGCTAATTGGCCAAGTGCCTGACATTGTAGACTGTCTTTTTGAAGGCTAATTGGCTGTTGCACTGAGACTAGCCTGTGGACAATACTTTCTATATTCATGATTAGTCTCTGACCCTCAACGGCCTCAGATGTAGGCGCCTATTGTCTGGGGGAAAGCCTATGATGGACTGGTTCTCATAATTAAGCTAAGAATGATATATGGTCCACGACATTGACAGGTGGCAGTTATTCATCTCAGAGTGGGCAGTCTGCTCAACTTGGTTACTAATAAAGAGCCTGAGAACAACTTTGACAGAATGACTGCTACTTTAGAGTGAGGAGGGCAAAACCTGTTTTTGCAGAAATTAGATGAAAAGAAAAAAAAAACCTTATGCACTTTTGACAAGCAAATTTATGAGGCTGCAAGTAGCCATGCTTCCAAGAAAACTAGTAACCTTTAACATGCAAGCCAAAAGAAAAAAAAAAAGGCTGCATACAATAAACCACACTTAACACAAAAAGTTCCTTCTACTTAAGAAAGGAGACTCCCAAAATGGGAGTTTCATTTTCCCAAAGTAGCCAATAACTAATAATAACAATAATATTTCAGGACTGAGCTATCACAGCCTTACTTCAAGAAATGGATATGTCTACTTCAGTACCACCTCAAGCAGTGAGGTGGGTCATAGCAGTCAAAATAAGGCACTGACTGATGAAAACAGACTGCCCAGGACAAATATATATATATACAAAGATAGGAGCACAACAGTCTTTACCCTCAAAGAGCTTATCATCTATTAGGAGTTGATGGGGTGGGGTAGGATATTAATATGTGCACGTATAAATAAATGGAAAATATTCCTTCTCTGTCTCTCTGTTTCTGTGTCTCTGTCTCTGTCTCTCTCACTTTCTCTGACTGTCTAACTCTCTCTGTCTCTGCCTGTTTGTTTGTGCCTATTTCTCTCTGTCTCTGTCTAGCTTTCTGTCTGTCTCTGATTTGACTGGAGCAAAGAATTCACAGTGAGGAGAATGCCCCCACCAATAAAGATCAACTGCTTCATAGCAACTTGTAGAAGTTTCATGGAATCCTAGAGTTAAGTGACTTGCCAGGATCACAGTCAGAATATGTCTGAGGTGGGACATGAGCACAGATTTTTCTGACTCTGAGACCAACTCTATTCACTTCACTCTTCATTTTAATAACACCATTGGGGATAGATCAGAAATATTTGAGGATTGATGAAATGCTGTTTTAAAAAAGACATGGGCTGGAGCCAAGATGGTAGATTAGAGTCAGCAAGTCAGCCAAACTCCCAACATTCCCCTCCAAACAACTTTAAAATCATGCTAAAATCAAATTTTGGAGTGGTAGAGCCAACGAAAGGTAAGAATAATATACTTTTCTGGCCTAAGAAAACTTAGGAGGTTCGCAGGAAAAGTCTGTGCTACAAGCAAGGAGGCCTGTCCAGAGTGTGCACCTTCAAGAACTCTCAGCCCAGGGTCTGACAGCTGATCAGAAAAATTACAGGGGATCCATTGCTGGCACTAGGTATAGTTGGCACTTATTGGCAACTCTATTGTTTATATACATTTCTGGGACATAGTTTCAGGACAGAGAAGAGCTCTTGTGGTCAGTCACAAGGGATCAGGGGCCCTGGACACAGTTTGGGGGCCAAGAGGAATGCTGCTCTTTGTGGCTGCAGGGTAGCAGGGGACCTGACTGGGAAAAGCACATAGACCAGAAGAGCAATGACCACACCTCTGCCCAGATCACAGTACCTTGGAAGCACTGAAAGCTTGCAGATCCCCAGAACTAGTTCTGAAAGCAGGAGCAGGAAAAAGCCAAAGCTTGAAATAGTGCCTTCCCACCCCCAGGAGAGCAGATGCCTACTTTAAAATAAAGTTCAAAGTCAAAAAATAGCCTGGAAAAATGAGCAAACAAAGAAAAAATAACTTGATCATAAAAAGTTGCTACAGTGGCAGGGAAGACTAAGACACAAACTTAGAGGAAGAAAATAACATGAAAACAGTTACAACCAAAGCTCAAAGAACAAATGCTAATTGGACACAAGCCCAACAGGAATTCCTGGAAGAATTTAAAGAGAGAGAGAGTTAAGAATGGCTGAGGAAAAATTGGGAAAATAAATTATAGTGATACAAGAAAATTATGAAGAGAATTAACATCTCGGTAAAAGAGGCATAAACAAATATTGAAGAAAGTAATATTTTAGAAAACAGAATTGATCTAATGGTAAAAGAATGAATTGAAAAAAAGAACTCCTTAAAAATCAGAATTGGCTAAATGGAAAAAGAGGTACAAAAATTCACTTAAGAAAATAATTCCTTAAAAATTAGCATTGGGCAAGTGGAAGTTAATGACTCAATGAGACATCAAGAAACAATAAAAAACGAAGTCAAAAGAAGGAAACGTGAGATGTCATTGTAAAAACAACTGACACAGAAAATAGATTGAGGAGAGATAATTTAAAAATTATTGGACTATCTGAAAGCCATGATCAAAGAAAGAGCCTAGACATCTAATTTCAAGAAATTATAAAAGAAAACTGCCCTGATATCTTAGATCCAGAGGGCAAAATAGAAGTTGAAAGAATTCATAAATCGCCTTCTGAAATAAATCCCAAAAGGAAAACTTCCAAATTTCTGAACTCCCAGGTCAAGGAGACAATATTGCGGTAGTCAGAAAGAAACAATTCAAATATGATGGAGTCACAGTAAGGATTACATAAGATTTAATTGGTTCCATGTTAAAGGAATTGGGGGCTTAGAATATGACATTGCAGAAGGCAAAGGAGCTAGAATTACAACCAAAAATAATGTACCCAGCAAAACTGACCATAATTCTTCAGGGAAAAAAATGAATATTTAGTGAAATAGAGGAATTTCAAGCATTATTGATGAAAAGACCAGAGATGAATAGAAAATGTGACATTTAAACACAGACTCAAGAGAAATATGAAAAGGTAAACATGAAAGAGAAATCAAAAGGACTTCAATAAGGTTAAACTGTTTATATTTCTATATGGGAAGATGATTCTGGTAACTCCTAAACACTTTATCATTATTAGGGTAGTTAAAAGGAGTTTAAATGTAGACAGAGGGTATAGGTATAAGTTGATTATGTTGGGATGATCTAAAAAAAATTGAGAGGTGAGAAAGAGCAATCAATGCATTGGGAGAAGGGGGAAAGGAGAAGTAGAAAAGCGACATTTTTCTCACATAAGAAGTGTGCAAGAATTTTTACAATGGAGGGGAAAATGAGGCAGGTAATGCTTGAACTCACTCTCCTCAGAACTGATTTAGAGATAAAAAATATACATAAGTATATATGCATGTATATATGTATGTATGCACACACACACTCAGGTGTGTATAGAAATCTATATTACACAATAGGGAAATAGGAGGGGAAGGAGAAAAGTGGGGGATGAGAAAAGGAAGGACAGATTAAGGGAGGTAGTGGTTAGAAGCAAAATAGACTTGAAGAGGAATAGAATACAAAAAGAGAAAGAAGAAACAAAGAAAAATGGGATAGAGGGAAATATATAGTAATCATAATTATGAATATGAATGGATGAGTCATCCATAAAACAAAAGCAGATAGCAGAATGGATTAGAAACCAGAATCCAGCAATATGCTGTTTACAAGAGACACACCTGAGGCAGAAAAACACATACAAGAGTTAAAATGAAGAGCTGGAACAGAATCCAATATGCTTTAGTTGAAGTAAACGGCAGCGGTAGCAATCATGATCTCAGACAAAGCAAAAGCAAAAATAGACCTATTTAAAAGAGATAATCAGGGAAACTACATTTTGCTAAAAGGTACCATAGATAATTGAAGTAATATTAAAAAAATTTACAGTAAGTTTCTCTGATAAAGGTCTCATTTCTCAAATATTTAGAGAATTGAGTCAAATTTATAAAAATAAGAGTTATCCCCCAATTTGATAAATGGTCAAAGGATATAAATAGGCAGTTTGCAGAAGAAGAAATTAAAACTATCTACAATCATATGAAAAAATGCTCTAAATCTCTATTGATTAGAGAAATGAAAATTAAAATAATTCTAAGGTACCACCTCATACCTATCAGAAATGGCAAATGCTGAAGGGGATGAGGGAAAATAGGTATACTAGTGAATTGTTGGTGGTATAGTGAATTCAGAACCATGGAGAGGAGAAGTATTTTCCTTTCACCTGACCATTCAAAAATGAGGTTAGCTGTTCCAGGTCCTGGCAAAGACATTTTCTCACCTTTGAATCCAGATTCTCACCATTCCATTTATTTCAGCTCCTTCAACTCACTGTGGCAGGAGAGGAGCACTGGGGATTGGTATTGACTCAAACATCTGATCCCAGTGACTTTGAGATTCTGACCTAAGTCCTTCTTAAGAAAGCTCCTATTTCCCATTGAGAACTTCACAGAGGAGGTAAGACTTAGGATCAATAGATCTTAAGATCACAGATTTAAAGTTTGAAGAGAAATTGTGGTTTTCAGTTCTAAACCTTCCTTTTATATATGAAGAAAAAGAGACACAGAGAGATTAAGTGATTTACCCAAGGTAACACAGGTAGTAGATAAACCTATGTTTTCCTGACTCTAAGTCCAGTGTCCTATCCACTACACTACTAAGCCTTGAAGAGGTGGGGAGGTCAGGGAGTTTCAGGCAGAGGCCATGGCATGGACAAAGACCCAAGAGGCAGGAATCCATATGATGGGCTTGGGGAATAATGCACCATTCATATTCACTGGAGTGGAATGTTCCTATAGGGTAGCCCTGTGAGATAAGTTTGGAGCAGCTGATTGGAGCCCCATTTCAAATGACTTTCAGTAATAAAGTATCAAGTTTGGACTCATTTTGTAGACAATGGCGGGGGAGGCAGCCATTGAAGGCCTTTGATATGAAGGAGAAAGCCAGCGTATGAAGAGCACTAATGTGTTGTGGTTATGGAGTATTGGCTTTATTTCTACCTCATATAACCAAATTTGGGGGCAAAACCTGAAAAACTCAAGTTATATACACCATCCTAAGTCAAGATTTTCCTGAATTGTTCTTGTTTGGGTATGGGTTTGGGTTTGGTTCTTTCATAGTCTCCCAAAGTTGCATAAATGTCTACAGGATATGGAACACCTCCATCAGGCACCTTAAGTGAGAAATGAAATCCCTAGGAATTTGTCAACATTGTGGTCTCTATGGGAGCAGTTATCAAACCTTGGAGTTTGGTTTTTTATTTTTATGAGGTTGTCAGGTTTATTCAAAGTTTCTGTGGAGGGGGACGGATCTTTCTACCTGTTTGGTGACTGAGAAGTCTTTTCTGCCTGAACTTTCATTATAGGGCTTCCATTAAAAGGCTCTGGGTGGTCTCATACCACTCTCCAAATTATGCTGAGACTTGTCTCAGTCACTGTGGTCCCATATATCCACAGTAATGATAAGAGTGTGTCAGGCATTGAGTCTTTCCATTGTGGTTTGGTTCTGTTATGATTGCTATGAGTGGGATCATGTAACCAGGACCGGATGGCCCTTCCAGAAGTCTGAGTAAAAATAACTCTATGTAACCAATGAACCACTGGTAAGCACCACAGCTTTGGCCCATTGTTTGTGAAGGGTAGAGTTTCAATGCTTCCTTCCAGGGGTAGGAGGATCTCAAAATAATAAAGTTTAGGACTTTTTATTCCTGCCCCCCCCTCACCCCACCCAGAAAGGTTTCTCAAGCCTGCTGAGTCAGTATAATTGGGCAGATGACCTTACAAGGATAGGCCCCCTGGTGGAAATGCTCTTACTTTAGTTTCCTGAGGAAGGCAAGAAGGAACTCAGTGGACCTGGTTGTTTCGTGGCCAATTCAATGTAACCATGGAGATGACACATCTGTTCCTCTTCCCTCCACTGGACCCTGCCTCCCTATCACAGTGGGAATCACAGCTATTTCAGCTACCTCTTGAGCAAGAAGCCTCAAAGTAATCTCAAATTTGGCATCTTCCCCCTGACTGAACTATTTTTAAATCCTCCTGTTTATTTCATGATATATCCATCCCTTCCTTTCCAGTCTTCCTGGATGAGTCTACCTTCTGGACTTCTGAACATACTTTCTCATAGTTCCTTTCTGTGATTAATCCTACAATGGGCCTGGAGCACTTAGCCCCATCAATCAATCAATCAATATTTATCAGGCATCTACTATGTGCCAGGCACTGTACTAAGTGCTGAGGAAACAAAAAGAGGCAAAAGTCAACCCCTGCTCTCAGGAAGCTCACACTCTAATGGAGGGAGACACATAAGCAATATATACAAAGCAAGCTACATGTGAATAGGAAACAATTAACATTAGAATTAAGAGGGGTAGGGAAAGGCTTCCTATAGAAGGTGACATATTAGTTAGAGCTTAATGAAAGCCATGGAGGTCAGTATTTTGACCCATTGTTCTACTTTAATTGATTACTTTTGTTTTCAGAAAACATCCTTTGTTTGTTTGGGTTTTTCTTTTTGCTATCTTATAACAGAAAATTAAATTATGAGCTAAAAGCCTGTAGTTGATGCTCTGTTAATTTACCTGACTTATTTTTTTCCTCTTACACTCTTAATTGAGGTTTTTCCCAAAGCTTCATGTTCAGATGGTTAATCTACTTTCTTGGTGTTCACTCCTAATTCAATGTCAACACTCTGTGATATTCCTCCTGCTGGATGCTCTCTTTTGCCTAAAGATTAAGGTAAAAACTCCTTATCTTAGCATTCAAAGCCCTCTGAGCATTCTAGTCCCAACCTGCATTTCTAATTTTTTATCTCCTATCATTTCCCTTTTGTGTACTTTAAACTTTGGGTTCAAATCTTGCCTCTGGGATTTACCATCTGGGTGACCATGGAAAAATCATTTAAACTTTCTGGACTTCATTTTTCTCATCTGTAAAATGAGAGGGTTGACCTCTAATGTTCAATCCATTCCAGCATTTAATCTATGACCTAGCCATATCAGACAACTCAACTTCTGTGAGTAGAAATAGAAGTTGCCTCAATGGGGATCCAACTGGAACTGGCCAATTGGGCAACATAGCTTCCTTCCTTCTTTTCTTCCTTCCTTCTTTCCTTCCTTCCTTCCTTTCTTTTTTCTTTCTTTCTTTCCTTCCTTCCTTCCTCTCTCCCTCCTTCTCTCCCTCCCTTTCTCCCTCTTCCTTTCTTTCTCTCTCTTCCCCCTGTCCACATAGGGTATCATACCCTTACCTGTTGGTGCTCTACCCAAAGGAGTGTAAATTTTGATCTCTGAAACCTTTTTATTCTTAAGGGCCATGCCTTAAACCCAAATCACTCTGGCTCTCATTGATTGGCCAACTAGGTCCCAGACCAAGCTTCACTTTGTCATTGTTTGGGCCCTGATTGGCTCAAAGTGAATGTAAATAGCAACTGTTTCTGTTTTGGCCAGAAACTCTGAGGGTCTTTCCTTCCCTTTTTTGTTTATTTATTTTTACTTAAGTCATAGGTTTCAGGGGGGTGGTAGTAGCATTGGGTGCAAATTAGGGGGCATTGAATAAAAATAAAGGTGGAGGAAGAGTGGTGGAAGCAAAAAGAAAGAAAAGAAGGAAAATCTGAAAAACCATTTGTACATGTTTCATCTGTTGTGTAACAGAGTTAAAGTAGAAGTAATTACATTATTTTCCACACAAAAGGCAAATTATAACCAATCAGTGTTCAAGTCTTCTGACAGGTCTTAACAAGCAAGTGTTGGTAGGTGAGTGTGTTGCCGTCCAGCTGGCTAGAATGTTGCATATTGTCAGGTAGTCCAGCATGCATCAGCTGGAATATGTATGTGTAATGACTTGTTTATAATATAATACTATATGGTCACATGATGCAATATTACATCATCAAAATTTCAATGCAGGGGGAAACCCCCCACAAATTTACAATAAATTATTAAATTTAAGATTTATCATTTTAAAATTTTTTTTGAAATGATACAAATTTCCAGGGGAATTCTGAGTATTTTTTTAAGGGGGTGGTAGGCCAAATAAGTTTGGGAATCTCTGAACTAAGTAAAGAGTCCATTCTCTGCCTCATTTCTTACCTAGCCTTAATCACTGAATGGGCATTGCCTCAGTCAAACTGAGACCTGTTAAAGACCCTAACTTAAAGGGGCCAAGGTCTTCACTGTATCCAGGGACATCTCTAGTCTTCCTGATCTATATCTCAACATTGGACACAGATGGCTCCAGAGGAGAAAGTGACCTTGCACAGCCTCCCTCACTTAAGTCCAATTCACTTGCATGTCATGGCATCACCTCTCTGATGTTGCAGTCCTCTTTGAGAATGAAGGACAAACAACAAGCTATAGCCCCTGTACTCACCCAAAGACTTGAACTCTCCTTTGTAACAAAGAAAAAGATTTAACCAAAGACAATCTAACAATGTGTACAATATTCTGTTCCCATAGTCCCCCTCTTCTCTGCCAAAAGAAGAGGTGTATATTTAATTATTTGTTCTCATGGATCAAGAAGGATAATTATATTTATTCTGAATTAAGCTTTGTCTAGGGGTACTTTTTAAGTTGTATTAATGTAGGCATTACGTATACTATTCTGATGCTGCTCATTTCATTCTGTATCAGTTCATGCAAATCTTCTCATGTTTCTCTGAATTTGTCATTTAAATTAGTGAACTCCCTCCATCAAGAGGGATTACCACCAATACTTATGACTTAGTACTTCCATCCTAGGGATCCAGCATTACAAGAACAGCAATTCACTGAAGAGGACAGTGGTGATCCAGCATGAGAGTTTTTCCTGGTGAAAGGGTAAGTCCTCAGGGTCATTGTTCCTGATCTAGACAGCAAATTGGCTGGAAGGTAAGGAGTCAGAAGTCCCAAGAATGCAGCTTTACTGATATGTTTTAATTCTGACTTTATTGTTTACTACCTGTATGATTTTGGACAAGCTACTTAACTTCTGTTTGCCTCAGTTTCCTCAACTGTAAAGTGGGGATAATAATAGCATCTACATCCTAGGGTTCTGAAGAGGATCAAATGAAATAGTCTTTGTAAAAGTTTTAGCACAGTGCCTGGCACATAGTGGACCTTATATAAATAGAAATGTTGCTCACTATTCTACTCCAAACAGAAAATAAACCCATTGGTGAGTTAGGGGGATGTCTACCCTGAGCATATGAAGACTTCCCCCAACAGAAAGGGTACATGGGTGCAATTTGTTCCAACAGTCATGAAAGTGGCTGAAGTAGGTGCTGTGGAGTGCTTAGAGACACCAAGGTTATTCATTGCATCCTGAGCCATCCATCACCAGTCATCTTGACTTTTATCCTGCCACTGAATTTTGATGACTCTGGAAGAGATAGTGAGGCTGACTACTTTGAGCAACTATGCTTCACTTAAATCCACTGTCTAGTCAACAACACATTCTTCCATGATGTCATTGGTCCTCTTTGAAAAGGAATGATGAATAACAACCTCCAATAAGGCTGCACTCACCCACTCAAGGACCAGATTCACAGACTTGCAACAAACCCAACCCCATATCTGGGCTTTCCCTCCCTATTTCCAGTGCTATGGAGATCCAGGGTCCAGCCTGCAGAAATTTACCAAGGCCACAATAACCAGTTCCTTAGCAGCAACATTCCGTGCCACAAAAGATCTCTGCCAGAGAACTGATGAACAGAGAGGAAAGAGCAGGCCATGGATCTGGGTTTGAAATAGAGCTCAATCCTACAACACCCACCCTTCCCAATGAAAGCCTTGGAGTCTCAAATTCCAAATGACAGAAATCATCCCTGGCTTCTCTGAACTGCTGGGCCATAGAACTTAGAAATGGGGAGAGGATACTGTAGGATGGGATTGTGGAGGGCACTTCCCACATTCCTCTAAGCCTGAGGGGAAGAGTCCAGCATCCACTTGGACTCAGTCCTGTTTCCTCAAAAGTCACTTGGGACAGAAACTCTGACTGGTGAATGATAAATTGCCCAAGTGTAGGAGGAGGCTAAGACTTGAGGTCCAATTTACAGGGAAACCACAATTAAAGGGGAAAGAGTCAGAAAGTGACTAATAGGGGGAAATAAGGGTAGAAATACTGGAGTCACCAAACTGCTTAGGAAGAAGAAAATTCAGAGACCTTGAACATAAGCAGATCAATCAACAGGGAAATCATTAACAGCAGAAGAAAATTTTTATATATGGCCTCCAGAACTAGTAAAGGAGTTTAGGCATCTAAGAATAAATACTGCAGAACAAAAGAATACAGTCCAATACTTGATGAGATGGAGGACCCTGTGAAGTTTGAGGAGAACATGGAATGACAGATCACTGTTCCTGAGTCGTTTAAAAGAGAAATGAGAATCATGAGAGCAGAATTTATGGCATGCAGAGCAAAAATAATTGGTAGAATTTAAAAAATTGACTATGTGATGGTGAGTCTTACCAAAGAAACAAAAGTGAGGACAATAGAGCAGGACTGCAAGTTCACAGAAATTAAGGACAATGTAAAAGATGAGAAGCAAAAAGCAATAACAAAAAAAAATTAATTTGTACCATTTATGTTATCTCCATCACTTTGCTTAAGTCTAGACAATCAACAAAACAGTAAATCAAGCTGCAATTTGCAGCATTTGCCAGTTTTTGAGGCATAAAAGCTCACACTGAAAATTTAAGGCTCCATGAACCAATTTCAGCACATTCCTGTTTATTTTGCCAACAAGGAAACTGAGCCTCAAATAGTTGTGAAACACCTTCCCTCCCCCCTTTTTTGGAATCATCAAGAAGACTTGGTAAATTATTGTCTTTGAAAGCAATAGGGAAAGATGTACATAATGTATATTTGTGGCTTCATATATAGGTGTATGTATATGTATATCTCTGTGTATAAACATGCACGAGTAAGCTTTTACTTAAAGCTAAACTAAGGTGTTGGTTATTGAAACAATTCAAATTAGTATTTTGCCTCATTATTACATTGTAGTGTCATCTCAAAAAATTTTTTTAACCCTTTCATTCTCAGTTGTCTAGTTGTTTTTAGTCACGTCCAACTCTTTGTGACCCCATTTGGGGTTTTCTTGGCAAACATACTGGAGTGGTTCGCCATTTCCTTCTCCAGTTCATTTAACACATGAGGAAACTGAGGCAAACAGGATTAAGTGACTTACTCAGGGTCACATAGCTAATAAGTGTCTGAAGCCAGATTTTAGATCAGGTCCTCCTGACTTCAGGCCCTGCACTCTATCCACCGAGGCTCTACCTGTCCTTTGTTCACAGTTATCTGTGAACTTTTTACACAAAATTTTGAAGTTGGTAGATTACCATTTCAATTTTATTTTTGTAGAATGAGACAATTCAAGTGAAGTTAATATGCATTTGTTAAGTGTTTATTGTGTATCACATTCTGTGCTAAATATTGGGGATATAATAGAGACAAAAATAAAGAAGGTACTTGTTTTCCAACAGCTTATCTTCTAATGAGGCAAGACAAAACATAAGATGAAGATGAAAAGAAAGAGGTGGCAGAGGTACCTACCCATGGAGGCATGATGGAGAAAGAAGTCCAGAGTCAGGAAAAGAGCCCAGAGAGGAAGGAAGAAATAAACATGGCTGGACCAGGGATCCTTCTTAAAATGGAGGCTCCTGGTGGGAAGGGGGGAACCTACATCCGGTGGTATTTAAAATACATTTTATTGTGTGCTCTACTTGTATTCAAAAGAAGTTGTATGAGTCAAAATGCAGACTGTGGTTTTTAGAAATTTACATGATTAATATTGAAATACCATTCAATAAATATAAAGTGCCTACTCTTAACCAGGACAAATTGAGTTGTCAGGATAGGTTTCTAGTTGGAGAAATGAACTGGGTAACAAGATTATTTCTATAATTGCTCACTTGCTTCCCCTTCATGTTCAAATTATTGCTTCATAGGCCCAATACACAGATGTTCCTTAGCTATGCCTCCCAGCTTTGTGCCATCTGTAAATCTGCTCAGCATGCCATCTGTGTCTTTAATCCAAGCCATTCCCAGGAACGTTAAGCAGCACAGAACTAAACACAGAGCCCTGTGGTATTTCACCAGAGACTGACACTGATCGAGTAGTAAGTCCTCTTTGGGTCTGCACCTTCAACCAATCTGAATCCATCTAACTGTACCATCATATCCCTCATATTTCTCCATCTTTACCACAAAAAATATCACAAGAAATTTTCTCAATTGCTTTGTTAAAATTGAAGTACAGTATATCTGCAGTATTCCTTTGATCTACCCATCTATCTGTCAAAAATGGAAATCAGATTAGTCTGGTCATGACTTGTCCTTGCAGAAGCAATGCCAACTCTGTAATCAACAATTCCTGTACTGTGGGTTCATTAACCATCTCTTTAATATTCCATTCTAAAATTGTGCCAGGAATCGAGGCCAAACTTGCTGGCCTATAGTTTGTTGAATCCATTCTCTTAGCTTTTTTTTCTGGAAAACTGAGGCATTTGTCCTTCTTCCATTCTGTAGAATTTCTCTATTTCTCAAAGTTCTTTCAAAGATCATGACAGGGGCTCAGAAATCACATCTGTTAGTTCTCTTAGTAATGATTTCAATGATTTGACTGTTCTTTGCAAAGAGATGATAATTGAAACCAAATTCAAACCAAAATTGAAAGGCAAACAGACAGAGAAACAGAGATAGAGACAGACAGAGAGACAGATACAGAGAAAGAGAGAGAGAGAGAAGAGAGGGAGTTAATGCATTCTTCCAACCCCACCTACCCCTTCACTCCCTATGGATCTCAACTCCTTCTTGCAAGAAGTCAGTGAGGATATTTGATATACATTGTATGGCCTCAGTCTCCAGTCCATCCGTCATTGTTCTAAACTATGAAAACTTTGCTCAAAGTAGATTGGACAGACTTTTCAAGAAAGAAATACGGTTATCTCTTCCACGTAACAACTTTCCCCATTGCAGTTCTGATGCATTGTGAGTTGGCATAAGAAAATAAATGGGAATTTTAGGGGAGTTTTGAGGAAGCCACAGATGACATTTGAAGGCCATCAGGTGACACAGATCCTGTGACTAGATACTTAACCCAAATTTTACAATAAGGTACTTCCAACACCCCATAAAAGAAAAAGAAAAATTTCAGGCTATTTTCTGGTGTGAAGGGAGAACCAAAATTTTTTTGTGGATTTTCCAGATCACCCCCAGCCTCCACAATGTGGAAGGCATAACTGTAGTCATATTCAGCATAAGTCTCTATTCAAGTCTTGTGGTCCTGGGATTCCATTTTTCATTCCACCCATTTGACTAATGGGAATACTGAGGCCATATAGGTAAAATAATTTACTGAATAGTTGAATCATAAAGCTGAAAGGACTCTCAAGATTGCCTAGTTCAATTCCCTGTTTTATTGATGAAGTAACTGAGACCTAGAGAAGGGAAGAAACTTAGAGAATCTGTGAAGGGTCCTTTTAAATTAAGAGTCCTTAACCATGTTTGTGTCATGGACCCCTTTGTTAATCTAGTGAAGCCAGTGGACCCCTTTTCATAATGAAGTCTTTAAATACATAAAATATCATGCATAGAATTACAAAGAAAACTAGGTATATTGAAATAAAGGTATAATTTTTCCCCTTCTATGTTTATGGGCCCCCTGAAGTCTAGCCATGGATCCCTGATTAAGAACACCAGTTTTATATCACCTGGTCTAAGCTCCTCATCTTTTGGGTGAGGAAAATGAGACCAGGACACCCAAATGGACAACTGACTTGCCCATGAATACATGCAAGTATGTAGAATAGGGAATCCTGTACCTTACATGTTTTGATTCCATCAGGTGCTCGTTCTACAAAAACCAGACATAGTATGGTACAGTGGAAAGATGGGTGGTGGTGGTGTTTGCCTTCCTTTTTAAAGAGGACCAATGACACTGGATTGGAAATCAATGTTGTCCTGGATTCAAATGTCAGCTTTACCACTATGTGACCTTGGTAAAATCTGGGTTTCAATTTACTCATCTTCAAAATCATAAGGTTGGTCTGAATGATTTTTAAGGTCTTTCCCAGCTCTACAACTAAGATTTTATGAATCGTGTCAGAACTCAGGACATCATGGTATTCTCTAGTAACAGAAAAAGAGCCAGAAGAATTTTCCTTAGTTAGCAGCATCCTTGGACTCACATTGATCAGCGAGAGAATGGAGTTGGTAGAAACATGACAAAAAAAATTCTGTTAAAAAATTTCTGCTTTGAACATTAAACTTCATTGGAGGAAGACTAGAAACCGCTACGCTGTCTGCCAAGCCCAAATAATCATCTGATGGGAGAGAGAGGCCCTCGTTTGGTCACTCTCCACATTCCCAGAGGACTTTGTCAGACAATTATAAGAATCTAGTGATAATCTTCTTCTATTTACATCTTTCAGTCTCCATTTCCCAGTTTGTCCAGAACTTGCCCTCATTAAATACTCCAAGCACATGCCTTCCTTACATGCGCTGCCAACCCGGCTTTTCGGCACATGTGAGTGTCTCTCGCTGCCTGATTCTATTACATGGATCAAAGTCACAGCTCATGGTGGGGTTTCTGTGTCAGCTTCCAAGGCATCAAAGGAAATAAGCAAGTCATTCAGCTTGGGGAAGCAAAATGTCCCTGGTGGGTGGGAAGACTGGGCCAAGCCCTTTGTTGCAAGGAAGGTGACAATCCAAGGGCCAAGAAGGGTGTGACCCCAGAGAGCAGGTTGTGGTTAGCACCCATATGTCACAGCTAGTGGTCCACTGATTGTGTGATCTGGGGAAAATCTGGAGGCCAGGTCCGGTGTCAGTGTCACAATTGGTCCCAGCTGAGATGCTTAGAGCAATTACTAGGGCTGGTAGTGAAAAGCTGTCTTTAAGATTATCTCCTGTTTAAAGTTCTTGGGGGTCAGCACTCACAAATCCCATCCTCTGCTCTACCTTCCCCTTAGTTCCTCTCCCCCAAGATATACTTTTACCTTCTCCAGGTGGGTTTTTCTTTTTCTTTTCTTGTTTTTAGTAGGAAGAAGATAATGGAAATTATTGGTTAAATAGGGCCATGGGACTACAAGAGTAAAAGATACAGTTGGATTGAAATTTTCAGCATTATTTCCTTCAGAGAGAAATAGCATGGTGAATAGAGATCTGATCTCTAAAAAAGAGGGAGCTGAGTTCAAGTCTTACCTGGTGGACTCTTTTTGTTGTTCAGTCATTTTTCAGTCATGCCTGATTCTCTGTGACCCATTTGGGATTTTCTTGGCAAAGATACTGGAGTGGTTTGCCATTTCCTTCTCCAGCTCATTTTAGAGTTTAAGAAACAGAGGCAAACAGGGTTTAAGTGACTTCCCAGGGTCATGCCCCTAGTAAGTGTCTGAGGCCAGATTGAACTCAGGAAAATGAGTCTTCCTGACATTAGGCTTGGCACTCTATTCACTGAGCCACCTGGCCACCCCTGATGTACCCTAGGTGGGTTACTTAACCTCCTAGTACCCTCAGGCAACTCCCTAGGACTAAGTTTCAGAAAAAGTACTGACCTACATTGGTAGAGATAGTTTCCTCACCTGGGCATTTCTTATATCAATGGAACTAAAAATGAAGTCCCTACCTCTATTCCTATCATTCCTTTAAAAGACTATTCATTTTACCTCTGAGCACAAATCCCAGAGATTAGAATATTCTTGGAATTTCACATGCAAAAGGTTGTTTGAGACTTGGGGCTATGTTTCAGTGCCCTTTCTAACCTCCTCATGATTCTACATATTCAGGAATATGTCATATCACCATCCCACAACTTTCCATTTCATTCATTTTGTAACCCAAAGCTTAAATCCCATTTTCATGGGATTCTTATTATTGGTAGTGATTGATTGTTCAATGCTCTATTCCCACATGGGAGGCAGAGCTGGTGAAAGCACACAAGAAGAGAAATCTTGGTCTTTTGGCTTCCATCTTCCAGAGAGAAGATACATGGTTCCACACTCTCTTTAGCTTGCTAAAGAAAGAAAGACTCTGGGATGAAGTTAACATGTAGAGGAGTCAGAATCTCAATCGTGTCCCCATTCCTAGATTACTATACTAGAGACTTGGGAGGATTTTTCCTTGGGTAAGATCTGGGATTCTCTCTTGGATGAACTGAGAAAACTTGCTTCCAAAGGAAGATTTCATTCATACTGTGTATTGTCTGGTATATATTCTCATCTCTATACCTTTTAAAGTTTCCATTTGGTCTTAGTTTGGATCAATGGGTTCATTTGCTATGCGGGTTCATTATGGAACAGGTATTTGGTGGAAAAGAGAATCAAACCTTGGACATATAGCTTAAAGCATTCCTTCCCTATTAAGGGATAGTGATTAGGAGTTGTTAGAAGCTAAAATTTATTTTCCCTAAACTAACAATGTTTAGAGGTTTGGATAGATAAAATCCTAACCTAGTATCCCTTTTATTTGAGGAGAACAGAAGGGTCAGTCTCTGTCCCTAATCTCCTACTGCCCTACCTGGCAGAAATTAATGTCTCCCTTGAAGAAGGGGGTCCAGAAAAGACTCTAGAGATAAGTCTTTTCAGGCCTCCCTGAAAGCCATATTTATTAACTGTGAAAGTCATATCTAGACAGACCTCTGTGGACACATATAATCTATAAAGGCAATACAACACAACACAACACGCATCCTTACATATTCATTCACTCAGCACATATTTGCTATCTAATAAGTTTCGAGAGTTTGGTTCTGGATTGCATTAACCCTGCCTTTTAATGGTTGATTCTGGGCATGGTGATCATTCAGCACCACTGTGTTTCTAATATGTTGCATAGAAAGTGGCACAATGGAAAGAGTGCTGTGTTTAGGATCCGAGGAGCTGGGTTTGAATCCTGACTCTGTCATTTGCCACCTATGCAATCTTGAGAGTAACTGAGGGTCTCAAATTCATCGGTGAGTTAGGGGGTGTCTACTCCAAGCATGTGAAGATTTCCTCTGGCAGAAAAGGGCCAAGAGAATAATTTGTTCCAGTGACCATGAAGGCAGCTGAAGTAGGTGCTGTGGAGGGCATGGCCAGATATTGAAGATGCCAAGGTCATCCATTGCCTCTCAAGTCATCATCAGTTCTCTTGACTCTGTCCTGCCACCGGACTCAGAAGACTTTAGAAGAGAGAATAAGATCCACGACTTTGCACAGCTCTGCCTCACTTAAATCCAATTTATGCGTGAGTCAAAAGACATCACTCATACCATTTTACCATTTTTTATCTACCTCAAAGTCCTGTGGCAACAGGCAAAGGACAAAACAGCAGGTGCAGATACCCTTAGAGCTATAGCCACAACCCTGCACGCAGGAAACCCTGGCCATGGAGCTGTCTTTTCATTGGACTGAAGCATCAGTAGGATGCAGCAGACCATGGGTGGTCTGAGCACCTTTTTAAAGTATTGCACTGCTCACCTCCTGGTGTGACGAAGGGGCTAGAAAAGGTACCTAAAAAAAGTTGCCTGATCTTGAGCAAGCTTCTTAACTTCTCTGGGCTTCAGTTTCTTTTTTGGTAAAATTCCAGAATAAAATGACCTCTTAGAACCCATCAAGCTCTAAATTACAACCCTATGTGACAAAATATTCCCTTTCCCAATAGCACTGTTCAGGGGAGGTGGAAAGGGATGGAGGTGGGAGTGCAGAAATAGCTTTCAGATAAAAATGGGAAGTTTCTGTGTTGAAATGTAAACATGGGGTCTTAAAGTCTTTTAAAATTTGTAATGAAAAAATCCTACCACTAAAGACTTCCTCTACTATCTTATTGTGATATGGGTGGCCTTGGGTTCTTTAGGCCCATGCCAGCAGATGTTAAAATCTGTCAGGTCAAGTGATGTGCTGGATCCAGCTCTAACCTTCCAAGAGCCCATTATTAGATTTTTCAATGAGGAAAACAGGGAGATAACCCTCTGACCCCAACCACCTGCTTCCCCTCCTGGAAGGAATAAAAGAAACCAGAGATCAACAATCACTACAAATCAGGACTTGATTTCTAAATTTAAGAAAATATTAATAATGCAAATTAAACTTAAAAGTCTATGTGCATACAATTGTTCCCCCAGGAAAGCCTGGTTGTTAATCATTTACCAACATCTCCCTACATGATCATCATTTGAGCTCAGCAGGAGTACAGTAAAAGACTGGGAAATGAAGTCATCACCAGACTGGAGGCCTCATAACTACAGCTAATAATTATTATTATTAATAATAATAATGTATATGGTATTTTAATATTCTCAAAGTGCTTTACATCCATTACTTCATTTAAACCACATGACATCCCTGGCAGGTATCACTAACTTGGAAAGGTTTTGAGGAAGGCCTAATATGTTCTAAGCACTGTTCTTAAATTATGTATTTATACATTCCATCCTTTGCAATAGAAGTTAATCTGGCAACGTTTAAATGAATTCATTTTTGTATTAGAGTACATCTTCTTATAAAAAGTGTTTTGTTATTAATTCCTTAGTGGAATCTCATCCTCCCAATGAGGGAATGAATAATGCCAAGTATAAAAATTAGGTTCTAATTTTCTGTTTGTATCTGAGTTTCCTATATATTTATATATAGCAGCATGACAACTGGTCAACCTAAAATTGTAAATCCCCTGGTTTAAAAGGTTCCAAATTTAATTTTCTAGTAAGAGACATAAGGTTTGAGCTAACTTTCATTATCTGAACTGGTTTTGGGCAAAGTAAATTTAAATTGTATTAAAACCAATTTTGTAGGAAATTTTTAGCAGGGGGAGAATATCTACAAATGACCTGAGCCAGACAAGAACTGTTCTGAGACCACACCCCAACCATAGGCCTGCATCAGATGTTTCCAGGGGAACAGAAAGAGACACATCTATGAATTTTATTTTGCTGTTTACTTTTTCCCTTTTTGCCTCTTATCTGTATGGTTGTTATGGGAATGGGAATCTAAGATCTTCCCTGCCTCTAGGTCCTTTAATAGGCTTAAATGACTCTGAGAATCTTCCTTGATTTGAAAATATACTCTGCCCCCAATAGGCTAAATGTGGTCCACCTGGAGCCTGTGGAGGGAAGCTTGTTTTTCAGGAATGCCCACACCTTAGTACTCTGTGATTGGGCAGTGGGTCAAGAGGGTTGTGACATTCTCTGACTCAGGAGAAGACTATATATACCCTGATGTGAGATTTTATTTTGGGGTTCACTTTGAGCAAAGTTGTGTTATTTTATCAGATGAGACTCTGGGCAGCCATTGAGCCCCCTGGCTTTGAAAACCCAGATTTTGGTACCTCCCTCTCTGGTAACTGACTAGGTATGGATGTAATGGTCAGACAGTTGGAAGCCTGTCTGCTGATGGTTCTCTGTATTTGTTGTCTGCTTATAACTTGTTTGTATTCTCTGAAGTTCAGGGTGTTGACATTTTTCCCCTGAACTAGGTAAATGACATATGTTTGATTAAAACAAGATTGTTAATCCATTTTGAGTTGTTTTCCTTTAGAAAAGCAGATCTAAGAACCTGTTTTGGCAACCACCCTGGGGATGCTAGGGTGCTTGCTGCTACAAAGGTCTACTTATCAAAGGGGATTACCCCCTTTGATTTTGTCAAAGCAACCCTGTCCATCTTTTCCTTCCCCCCTCACATTGTCTCCCCTTATAAGTCCCATAGCTAGAAACCCTTGATGAAGTGTTTGTCATTTCAGTTAGTGATTCATTGAGGAGACCATGCCTCTCAATAGAATTAAATGGGGGAATGAGAGAAATGATTATTAATAACCAATAATTTGGGGAGATTCAGAGCTCTCCTTTTCTTCCAAAGTTGTGATTTTAAAAGTTCAGTCTCTTGATAATTCTCAATAATAATTCAGTATATATATATATATGTATATATATACTGAATAATTCAGTATATATGATTATATGTTATATGTAATATATATTATAATTATATATTATATATATATATGAATAATAATTCAGTATATATATAATAATAATTGATAATTCAGTCTCTTGATAATCTCAAGATTCTGGTCAGAATTTTGGTCAGAACCCACCCAACCTTACAAGGAATTTCATCCTAGGTGGGGAAATCTATTGTGTTTTATTGGAGCTTGGGTGGAGACAAATCTTTTTGTCTAGATAGCCCAAGGCTGTCTAGATCACCCTATGGTGGTCTAAGCATGGACTTAGTTTCTCTGTCCAAGGGTGATATGAAGTCACTCTCAGTTCCTCATTGAGTACCTACTCTCTGAAGGGTATATAAACTGTGAGCCTGCAGCCATGATTGTCTTTGTTCTAAGAGAACCAGCCAAATGACCATCCTTTTATTAATAACATGCTGGATTTATTAATAAAATGATTAAACTACCCAGAAAAGGATAGTATGTTCACCATCCAAAGACCAGCCTACTTAAGCTCTGAGGATGCATTGCCAGCTCAGGCACAGAATTGATAAATCTGTTGGAGTGAAGGAGAGTGAAGAGTTAGGGATAATGTTGAGACTGGATGGAAGACAGTACCTTCAAAAGACATAAGGTAGTTTAGAAGAGGGTTGGGGGTGAGGGGTAACTTTAAAATGTCTCTGAATATCCATTTTGAGATATCCAATAGGCAGTTGGTGATGTGGGACTGAAACTCGGGGACAGACTGGGGCTGGATATTATGTGAGGTATGGGGACCCCAAAAATCCCCTACCCAGAAAAATGAAAAGTCAGAGGTATCTTGAGGAAGGAACAGGAAGTTTATTCAGTTCTTGTGAGAAGGGGGCATCCCTTCCACTAGTATGAACCAGCAGAAAGAGGCGTATTATAAAAGACAGAACAAGAATTTATACCCTAATGCAGTCAAACCCTTCTTCCCCTTAACCCCTCCCCCACCCCGTCCCTTCTCCCATTGGCTGGGAGGCAGGCTTTCAGTCTTGGCTCGAAATCTAACACAATGGCAGATAACAAAGAAACCCACCACTGTCTCCTATTGCCTGACAGGCAGGACAGGGAGCCAACGTATTGTTCATGTCCTTATTTAGTAGATGCTAAAGCTAGGGAGGGAAAAAAGGTCACAAGGCAAGGGTGAAGGTGGAAAACTCCTGAAGGGACCTAATGCTAATAAACCAAGGCTGGAAGTCAAAAGACTTTTTTGAGGGGGGCCTAATGCTGATGTGGTAATAGTAAAGAGGTGGGAGAAGGATGAAACTGAAATTCTGGCTTGCCCCCACAAAATTTATGGGCTGAGAAGTTTTTATCTTTCTCATTCAATATGGAGATCTGGGAGTCATCTACAGGGAGGTGATAATTGAACTTATGGGAATTGATGAGGTCAACAAGAGAGAAAGAGTGTAGAAAGACAGGTGATAGATCCCAGGAAAGTCTTGGAAAACATCCATGGAAGATGAGCCATCAAAAGAGATGGAGAAGAAACAGTCAGAGAGATAGGAGGTAAATCATGAGGGAGAAATGTGACGAAAACCTAGAGAGGTGAGATTATCCAGGAGAAGAGACCAACAATGGTCATTATCAACCATGTCAACATTGAGCAACAATGTCAAATATAGAAGGAAGGTCAAAGGGGATGAAGACCAAGAAAGATCATCAGATTAAACAATTAAGAAACTGTCCATGGTAGAGAAAGTTGCTTCAATTGAGTAATGAGGTCTGAAAGTCAGATTGCAAAGCATTGAGGAATAAATAAGAAGAAAGTTTTAAGGTGGTTCTTTTTTTTGAGAAAAAGAGGAGAGGTAAAGGAAAATAGCTTAAAGGGATCGCAGGGTCTGATGAAAGTTTTTAAAGGATGACGGAGACTTGAGCATGTTTAAAGGTAATAGGAGGGGAACCAGTATATAGAGGTTGAATATTATAAAGAGGGAACAACTGAGGGGAGGCAATCTACTTGAGAAGATTGGAGAGGATAGAATCAAAGATATTTGTAGAGTGCAAGGAGAAGTAAGGAGTGAGGAGAAGGGCAATTTTTTCATCAGAGACTGCAGAAAAGAAGAGAAAAGAAGGTGAAGAGAAGAAGGGAAGAGAGAAGACATAGCCAATGGTTTCAGTTTTCTCTATAAAGTAAAAAAGCAAAGTCCTCAGCTTAGAGAATGAAGGAAACAGATAGTGTGAGAGGCTTGAGGGGAGAAGATAAGTTTTAGAGTAGCTTCTATGGGGAGCAAGCTAAGGAACTGGTTAGGAAGGAATAAACAACTTGCCTTGCTACAGTGAAGTTCTAGGTGAGGTAGGATGATATAAATGTGTAATGTCTTTAGCATCGTTGTGTGATTTTTTCAGCAGTAACATGAGTAGGAGAGAGGAGTCAAATGATGGGAATATTCAAGAGCCAGGGGTTGGCATGGGATGAGCAGTAATAGGACAAGGGTCTAAGGGATTCCAGGGTAGAAGACAGTGTGGAGAATCAATTAATAATAGGAACAAGATTAGGAAGGGAGGAAATTGAAATCAGAGTTGAAGTAGTAATTTGAGAAAACACTGAAAAATCCCTAGGGGAAGGGATTGGAGGCTAGAATGAAGGCAAAGAATAAATTTAGGAAAGGTGGTGCATGGGGAGAAACAGAATCATAGGAAATAAGAAGTATTCTTTCAGGTGAAGGAATGGGTTACCCAACAAGCCATAGTCCAGTCTTTGCTTAAAGACTTCCCTGTGGTGGGAAACTCAAGTTCATCAATATTATCCTTAAAGTGTGGCTCCCAGAACTGGACACAATACTCCATATAGGGCACAAAACAGTGGGACTATCACCTGGCTTGTTCTGAACACCATGTTTTATTAATGGAGCCTCAGTGTGCATTAGATCTGTGGCTA
The DNA here is from genome assembly GCF_028583685.1 of Petaurus breviceps papuanus. Lineage (NCBI taxonomy): Eukaryota > Metazoa > Chordata > Mammalia > Diprotodontia > Petauridae > Petaurus > Petaurus breviceps. Next base: position 6,678,174 of record NW_027187316.1, read on the forward strand.
CCATTCCATGTTGACTCAAATTAAAAGTCTCAAGTCTTTTTCATTAGAACTGTTGCCCAGTCTTACCTTGCCAGTGCCCTTTGCCCTCAAGGAGTTTACAATCAAATTGGGGTGATGGTGGAAGGATGCATCTCTACACAACCATAACTTAAGACAGAATGTGGCAAATTCAGATGAGAGGTCCAGAGAAAGTGCTATGAAAAATTTGAGGACAGGGTGGAGAAAATTTCTGGGGGAGACACTGGGGAAGCTTTCAGGGGAAGCACGTGAGTTGGGTCTTGAAGGAAGAGAAGGATTTTTAAAGGCAGAAATAGGAGCAATTGTACAGAGATGGGTGAGGAGGACAAAAATGGGGAATAGAGATGTACTACTGCAGTTTTATTGAAATGTAGAAATAGGGAGGTATTAGGCAAGTATGGGAAAATACGTTGGAGCCAGAAAGTAGAGGGCTTTCAATTTCACTGTGAGAAGTTTGCATTTTATTTTGAGGCAATAGGATGCCACAGAAGGTTTTTGAGCAAGAGTGCTCATAAGAAAGGTACATTCAAAAGATGCTTGGGCAGTGATATTGCTATATTTTTAGAGAAAAGGATAAGCACCAAGGAAGGAAAGGATATGGAGTAGAAAGTGTAGGAGCTCAGGATGCAACTTCTGGAAGAGGTGGGATTTAAATCAGGTTCTCTGATGCCAAATCCAGTGCTCTTTTCATTTTCCCATCCTGATTCAAGAGGATGTGGTTTCTTCAGGGACCAGTAGAAAGGAGGAGAGGAAATAGCCTCGGCTACTTGGCAGCACTGAAATCCAGATCAGAGTCCTCCAGGAAGAATCTGTGGGAATGTGATGCAGTGGAAAGTAATGTACCCTAAAAACTGATATTCAAAAGACCTGAGTTCTAGTCTCAACTCTGCTGGCAACTAGCCATGTGACCTTGCTCAGATCACTTCCCCTCTGTGAGACCTAGCTTTCTCATTCATAAATAAGAAAACATGTAAAGTGAGAGTTGGATTCAGAGATATCAAATTCAAGCCTATCTGAGCCAAAGCCAGATTAAGATGTAACTGGAAAATGGTTAAGAAAATATATAAAAATAAAATGCAAATTTGTGGTTGTTGCTGCTTAGTTTTTTGCAGGTGTTTCTAACTCTTTGTGACCCCATTTGGGGGTTTCTTGGCAAAGATACTGGAGTGGTTTGCCCTTTCCTTCTTCTCCAGCTCATTTCACAGATGAGGAAACTGAGACAAATTGGGTTACGTGACTTGCCCAAGGTCACATAGTAAATGTCTGAGGCCAAATTTGAACTCAGGTCTTCCTGACTCCCTCTCAGCACTCTATCCATTGTGCCACCTAGCTGCCCAAAATACAACATAGATAATGTTAATTTGTGGTTTTCTAAGTCAATATTTGACCTGCAAAGGATCCATTTTCTATTTGAGTTTGACACCAGTGGATTAGACAATTTTTAAGTTCTCTTCCCTCTCTGATGTTCCAAAAAAAACTTATCTGTGACATTAGGAAATATCTGGAAGGCTTTGTTTCATGAGTTCTAAACCTGTGCCAAGAGCAATGGGTAATTTCAAGCCATATTTTTTTTTTTAAGCAATCGGGGTTAAATAACTTGCTCAAGGTTACATGGCCAGTTATTTCTGGGTGTGGTGCTGAGCGTCTGAGCCCAGATTCGATCCCAGGTCATCCCAACACTAGAGCCGATGCTCTTACTCGCTGAGCCACCTGGCCACCCCTGAAGCCATATTTTTGATATACCTCAGCTATATACAGTTTGACCTCCAAAATTCCAGAGTATTTCAGAATTATCGAATGGAAAAGCTAACAGAGGCATCCCTTACAGATTATTGAGAGCAATCCTCTCATTTGACAGATAATGAAACTGAGGTCCAAGGAATGGAAGTGTCTTGCCTGTAGCACAGTAGAAAAAGTAACAACTATTACTACTAACATTTTTAGTAATCTTATTGCTATCTTTTGTTTTTATATTTTTTTAAATTTTCCTAGTATTCCTTCCTAACTTTTGTCCAGAGAGACATCCCAAATAATATTTTTAAAGAAAAATTAAGAGAAAGAAGGAAAAAAAAAAAGCAAAATTAATCAATACATTGAGAACACCTGAGAATATACACATTTCACATTCATTGACTTCCCATCTTTGCAAAGAAGTCAGGGTATGTGTCTTCTCAAATTGCTTCTTTGGTACCATGCTTGTTTTATGTAATTCCGTAGTTTTTTTTTTTTTTTAAAGCAATTGGGGTTAAGTAACTTGCTCAAGTTTACACGGCCAGTTATTTCTGGGTGTGGTGCTAAGTATCTGAGCCCAGATTTGATCCCCAGATCATCCTGACACTGGGGCCAGTGCTCTTACTCTCTGAGCCACCTGGCCGCCCCTAAGCAATTGGGATTAAGTAACTTGCTCAAGGTTACACGGCCAGGTGTTTCTGGGTGGGTGCTAAATATCTGAGCCCGGATTTGATCCAGGTCATACCAACACTGGGGCCGGAGCTCTTACTTGCTGTGCTACCTGGCCGCCCCAATTCTGCAGTTTTTGCTTTCAATTGTTTTGTTGTGGTGGTTCTTTCCTCTTAGATTGTGGTAGTCTTTGTGTATATCATTTTCTTGACTCTTCTTACTTCACTCTGCATCTATTCATATAAGTCTTTCCATCATTTTCTGTATTCATCATTATTCAGCTAGCATCTATATAGGTTTTGAAAACTTTAAGTTTTTCCAAGGGCTTTGCATATGCTATCTTATCTGAGTCTCACAACAACCCTGGGAGGTAGGTGCTATTATTAACTTCCCTTTTATAGATAAGGAAACTGAGTATGAAAGAGATGAAATGGCTTGCCTTGGATCCCACAGCTAGCCAGAATCTGAGGCAAGATTCCAATTCAGGTCTTCTGACTCTAGCACTCTATACACTGAACCACCTCACTGCCACTTAGTTTTGAACTTGGAAAGGTTGGATTCAAAACCCACCTCTGATGCTTGCTGATTGTATTGCCTTGGTAAAGTTGCTTAAACTCCCTATGGCTTGTTTCCTCATAGATAAAGTGAGAAGGTCGGATTAAACAGTCTCAAGTACTTTCCTATGATACACTAATTAGTGGAAGACTTGGTACTGGAATCTAAGGCAATGCCATCACTGAAAGGAGGCTGTTGAGAGCACCAAGGATTATTTGCCTCAGACTTAGGCTGAGAACCATTCCTGAGAGATCTTGAAACAGCTATGTATTATAGAGAACCAAGACAGAGGATTGAAAGAAGAGGGGGCAACCTCAGACACATGACACAAAGACCAGCCATGTGACCTTGGGCAAGTCACTTAACCCCAAATGCCCTCCAAAAAGCAAAAAAAAAAAATTAAGGAGCAGCCAGGTAGCACAGCAAGTAAGAGCACCGGCTCCAGTGTCGGCATGGCCTGGGGATCAAATCCGGGCCCAGATACTTAGCACCACACCCAGAAATAACTGGCCGTGTAAACTTGAGCAAGTTACTTAACCCCGATTGCTTTAAAAAAATAAAAAGAAAGAAGAGGGGGGAAGGCTTCCATTGCCATCTTTGGTACAAAGAACAATGAGGGATGCGATGACTCTATTTGGCAGAATTGGGACAATTCCAGGGCCTTAGGGTTCCCTCGGGTCATCAAATTTAGGGAAAAAATAGATGATTTTGCTTTTAGATATGTGCTTAGATCCTAACAGACCACATTGTACATGGATTGAGATGACATGACTTGATTTGGGCAGCCTCTGACTCAGCTTACTTTCTTCCATATCTGTCTGCAAGGCATCCCTGCCTGGGGTCAGTAGTCAAGGGACCCATGTGTAAAGGAGTGAGATGGGTCTTTATTAACTACAAATGGATCAGAATTACATGGCAGTGGGAATGTTTAGAGTCATCAGAATGTGGTTTTTGAAGAGGGAGCCAATGTCTCTCCAAGTCAGTTGGCTAGCCCTGGAAAGCTTTCTTCTTCTATTTCAAAATCTTAGAAGGTCCCAACTGGGGAGACCTTAAACCTTGTGGTAGTGGCAATGTTGGATTTGGAGTCACACTCCCATTTTCCTTCTTAACAGTTCAATTCAATCTAACCAGCATTTATGGAAAACTTTAATATTTGTCTGGCACTGTGCTAGGTGCCCATGATACAAAAGTTAAAAAAAAATACACAGTCCCTGTCCTCAGGGAGCTTACATTCTATAGGCAGAATCAGCATGTGTACAGGTAGGTAAAGACAGCAAAAATACAAAAGAAATGAACAAAATTTGGAGGGGCAGGAGAGCATTCACAACTAGAGGAAATAAAGAAGGCTTCTTATAGAAGCTGTCACTTGATCTGAGCCTTCAAGGGAACTGGGAGTTCCAAGAGGCAGGATAAGGAAAGAGAGCACTACAAGAATAGGAAACAGTCCATGCAAAGATCTGGAAGTAAGAGATGCAATGTTGTGTATAGGAGAGACAAAGTGGGTCACTTTGTCTGGAAGAATTCCTGAAGGGTACTAAGAGATAAAGAAGTTGTGCTATAAAGGGCTTTAAGTGTCAAATATGCATTTGCATTTTATCTTACTAGACTCAGAGACAAAGACAGAGACAGCTACACAATGTCAGAAACAGAGACAGAAAGGGAAAGAGGGAGGGAGAGACAGACAGACAGACAGAGGGATAGAGACAGACAGAGAGACAGAGACAGACAGAAACAGAGAGGGAAAGAGAGAGACAGAGACAGAAACAGAGATAGGGAAGGAGACAGAGACAAAGATGCAATGATAGAAACAGACAAAGACAGAGAGAGAGAGACAGAGAGACAGAGACAGAGAGAGAGACAGAGACAGAGAGAGACAGAGACAGAGAGAGAGACAGAGAGAGAGAGAGAGATGGAGAGAGAGTTGTAAAATTGAAGCAGTGGGGATAGAGATTTTGTTGTTTTTCAGTCATGACTGATTCTTCGTGATCCCATTTGGGGTTTTCTTGGCAAAGATACTGGAGAGGTTTGCCATTTCCTCCTCCAGCTCATTTTACAGATGAGAAAACTGAAGGCAAACAGGGTGATGTGACTGGCCCAGGGTCACACAGCTAGTACATGTCTGAGGCCAGATTTGAGCTCTGATCTTCCAATTTCTGGGACCTACACACTATCCACTGTGCCACCTAGCTGCCCAACAGCAACAGTGATGACAGTAACAATGGGGATAAGCATAGATGTTCTCTAAGGTACCGTTGCATCCTATAATCCTGTGAATTTATGATCTTGGCAAGTTTAGATCACTCTAAAGGGCATCTTGATGTCTGGGAAGATCATAGTTATATGGTTTGGTTTTGAGGGAGCAGTCTACCCAAGATGAACAAAGAACATTTATCTCTTCCTGTCCATTATTGCTCTCATTTCAATTCAATGAACATTTAAGTTCTCTATCTGCAAATCACTGGGCTAGGTGCTGAGGATGCAAGAACAAAGACTGAAACATCCCTATTCACAAGAAGCTCATATATTAATGGAAGAAAACCTAAAACAACAAGTGTTTAAGTACAGTTGTGCCTTCCACATGATGGGGGCTAGGGGTATGGTGCCCCCATGATCTGGAAAATCCACTTTTTTTGGCCTTCCCTTCATACTAGAGAAGAAACCTGAATTTTTTCTTTTTCTTTTATGGAGTGTTTATAGTACCTTGTTGTCAAATTTGGGTAAATTGTTTGCACACAGGTTCTGTGTCATCTGTGGTTTCTGTAAAACTCCTCCCAAATTCCCATTTAATTTCTAATGCTGACCCCAATATATTGAAACGACTATGGGGAAAGCCGAAACATGGAAGGGATAACTGTATACAAACTAGGCATATGATTTCATTGGTGTAGAGGAACAGCATTAGGCTCAAACAAATGCAGGGCCACTAAATCTTACAGAAGGATCCCTGCTGTTCCTTATTGACTTAGAAAACCACATATTAACATTATCTGTGTTCTATTATATTTTTATTGATTTTGTTAAATATTTCCCTATTACATTTTAATCTGATTCCTGCCCCACTCAGTAGTGTTGCTGGCCAGCAACAGGCCATGTATTGATAATTCTGATGGTAGGGAACCCCCCAGGGTCCCTTTACCAATGAAGGTTGTATTTTACAGTCTTAGAGAATTGTTGGGGCAGCTAGGTGGCACAGTAGATAGAACTCCCGGCTTGAGGTCAAGAAACTGTGAGTTCAAATCCAAAATCCAGCCTTAGATATTTCTAGCTGGGTGACCTTGGACAAGTGATTTAACCCTGATTGCAGAGAGAGAGGAGAGAGAGAGAGACAGAGAGAGAGAGAGAGAGAGAGAGAGAGAGAGAGAGAGAGAGAGAGAGAGAGAGAGAGAGAGACAGAGAGAGACAGAGAGAGAGAGAGAGACAGAGAGAGAGAGACAGAGACAGAGACAGAGACAGAGACAGAGACAGAGACAGAGACAGAGAGACAGAGAGAGAGAGAGACAGAGAGAGAGACAGAGAATGGAATCCAGAGATGGAATGTTGTGTATGGGAGAGACAAAGTAGGTCAATTGGTCTGAAATGAAGAATTCAGTGAAGAGGGCTAAGAGATAATTATCTTAAAGAAGTGCTCTAAAGGGCTTTAAATGTCAAACAGACATTTGCATTTTATTTTAGGAGAGAGAGTGAATGAGAGAAAGAGACAGAGACAGCAACACAATGACTGAAACAGAGACAGAGAAGGAAAGAGGAAGAGAGAGAGGGACAGAGATGGAGAGACAGAGAGAGGCAGAGGCAGAGAAGGAAAGAGAAAGATAGAAACAGAGACAGAGGAGACAGACAGAGACACGATGATAGAGGCAGACAGAGACAGAGAGAGAATTGTCTAGAACAGTTCTAGATAATGGTTTGTCCAGGATTACAGTCAGTATGCCTAGATCTTCAGGCTTCAAGGGCAGCTCTCTGTCCATCATTCCAGGCTGCATCTTATGTTCAAATTCTGACTCTGACCTAATCAACTAAGGGAAAACAAGTAAAAAAAAAAAACTCTATAAAAAAGGATTAATGGAGCAGGCTTAACTGGGAAAATGGGGAGAAAGATTCAGGGGGGCCCTCTCAGTTCTGTGCCTAACCTTGTAACTGCCCTGAGGAGCTTTGACTGAGTTAATTCTCCCAATAATGGTTCTGGTGTGTGGAAGTGGATTGGCTTGCTCTTCCCCACCCCAGATCTCACCTAACTCCCCAGGAGTCTCAGCTTGTCTCCTTCCTGGCAGAAGTCCTCAGTGGAATCTATTGCTTCTGACTCACCAGCCTTTACTTGCTGAGGTTTAATTAATTGATTTTTTCCCCACCTATGACACAAGAATGAATGCCAAGGGCAGACAAGGCTGGGCAGCCCTGAGCATTGGCAGGGCCTTCCCCAAGCATGGACATCCTGCTTTGCCAGGGCAATCACCCAAGGTAGCCTCACAGAGTTGAGCTGTCTCTTGGCCTCCTCCTGGGGCAACCACATTCTGACATTGTGGTTCCTCACTGGCCTACTGATAATTCCTTATGCTTGGGGAAAATCATGAAGAGGTTTGTGTCTACTATTCTCCTTCCCTCCCCCATGATCCTAATGAATTTCTTTAAAATGTGTCTGTCATCAATCCAAGCCACATCAAATTGTTATATTTTTTTAAAATTAGATTTCTTAAAATGGTAGTAGGTGTGTTGTGTGTATAACTTTTTAAAAGTGCCCATGGGTTTACAGACAGTGGGAAAAATTAATTATGATAAGAATGAAAAGATTCTCTAGGGTCTACTCTTGGCTTCAGGCCCAGATAATAGGGAACCTCAGGGTCCCCTCCACTCTAAGCCCCTGTTTCTCCCTGTCCCACTCCCCAAACACAGGGCAGAAGAAACATCTGGATGCCAAAACCCAAGCAGAGTTTGGAGTTTGCAGACAGATGCCTTCCAGGCTGATGCAAGGGAGGGAGGCATAGCACATCTGTGACTGGGCTCCAGGGGTGAGGGAAGCAGGGGCTTCTCTTGAAACTGCTTCTTTCCTTTTCCTAATTTCTTTCTCTTTTTGAGCTCCTCCTCCACCCCCCTCACACACAATAGTGTTTTCATGTGTCAGAAATGTTCCCTTCCCCCAGTCTTTCATTACAAATGACAAGTGAAGCTTAGTAGAGCCATGTGTGGAATCTTGAAGAACCATCTCTGGGTGCCCGGGCAGCCTCCAAATGAGCATGAAGGAATTAATTTGCACTTTGGTCTCACTCTGGGATAATGGGAATTTCCCCCAGTGACTGTTCTGGCTGCAAATCAAGAGCTTGGTGAATGTTAAGAGAGGCTTGCAGCTGAAGACAAGTGAGAATTACCCCCCCAGATGTCTGAGTCTCACCTTTCCTGTAGGTCCCTCTGCCCAGTACGTGTGCTTCTTATCAAACCAGCACCTCCTCCATCCCTGATGAGTGCCATGTGGACATTACAATAAGAAGTCAGGGGAGAACTCAAAGGGCGGTGAGATGTTGGGATGGATTATAAGAGAAGGGTATGAATTCAATGAAGAGGAGGATGATTTGAAAGGACAGAATGGAAATGCTTGTCTGCCTTCCCTCTGACATTCATCATTTTGACGAATCGGGGCATGGGTAGCAATGTGGCAGAGGAATGAGTCCTAGAACGGGAGCCGGATTCTACTTCGGCCTTTACAATTTTGTGGCTTTGAGCTCATCAAAGGGACTTTAATAAGCATCTAGTTTAATCTGCTCATGATTCAGAAAATGAAACTGAGGACCAGGGGAGAAGGTGATTTGCCCAAAGTCATAGACCAGCATATTTGGGCCTCAAACCCAGGTGCCCTGATTTGAACTTTGGTTGCTGTTGAGTCATCTTTCAGTCATGTCTGACCCTTGGTGACCCCATTTGGGGCTTTCTTGGCAAAGATGCTGGAGAGGTTTGACATTTCCTTCTCTAGCTTATTTGACAGATGAGCTGTGTGACCCTGGGCAAGTCACTTGTCCCTGTTTGCCTCAGTTTCCTCATCTGTATAATGAGCTGGAGAAGGAAATGGGAAACCACTCCAGTATCGTTGTCAAGAAAGCCCCAGATGGGGTCACAAAGAGTTGGACATGACTGAAACAACTGAATAATGATAACAACATCTGACAAAAGGGCTTGGATTTCTAGTCTACAGAATAAAAACAGACAACCCAAGTTCAAATCCTACATCAGACACTTACTAGCGGTGTGGCCCCCTGGGCAAATCACATCAGCTCTCTAAGCCTCCGTTTCCTCATCTATAAAATGGGGGTAATAATAGCACCTACCTCCCAGAATTGTTTTGAGGATCAAATGATCCTTGTAAAGTGTTTCAGAAATATTAAAAGGCTATATGAAGCCATTATTAATTATTATTATTTTCAAGCTTGAAACCATAATGACTAACACCTACAATACCACAAGAATACAGGGAGAAAAGAACAGTAATATTCAAAAGACAAAATTCAAAAAAGGAGTTGGATAAAATACAAAAACCAATAACAACTTCTGACGGCTCAACACAAAAACACAAGTAAGCTAGAAATCCTCAACTTGGGGCTAATCTGGTCTCAGAAGTACTGCTTAGGCTTGGTAAGAGGGAATTCAAAACTGGCATGGAGCTCCTGGATGGGTCAACCACATTCAAAGGGAATAGAATTGGGAAAAGGGGGAACAGAAAGCATCTCCAATGAAGATCATAAATCACTGGTGGAAATCCAAGACCCAGAGGTGAGAAGCATGGTAGAGAGCATTTTGGAGAAGATGAATGGAGGGAGGATCTACACTGATTGATTCCGGCCAACTTCTCTGTCCTCTCAGTTCATATTCTTGTTAACTCCATTAAAGCTGAGACCAGAAACTGAGTTCTTAGCTCTGGAGCTTTCTTCCTTGGACCTTGTTGTACTGATGAGTAATGCCCAATGTGCTCCACTGTATCTAGGTGGGCTGCAGTCACATTTCCCTTTACTCTCTGGCTTTCTTCTCTCCAGCTGTCTTACAGTCATGCACATACCTTCCAAAGTTCCCCCCACTTTATCTACCCCCTCTAGAACCATGATCAAATCAATACTGCCTTTGCTACTGGAAAGAGTATGTCAGTCTATTTCCCTATGGACCCAGTCACCATTCTCATCACTTTCCAAACCAAAATACCCCTTTCTGGCGCCTCCCTTTCCCTCCCCTCTCCTCTTCTTTCTTCTCCTTTATAACGAAGAATTTTAAGAAATAGAAGTCAGGTATGGCAGTATATACTTTTACTCTACCAGTCAGAGGGAGAAAGAGAGGGATAGAGGGGGGAAAGGGGAGGAAGGAAGGAAGGAAGGAAGAAAGAAAGAAAGAAAGGAAGGAAGGAAGGAAAGAAGGAAGGGAGGAAGGAAGGAAGGAAGGAAGGAAGGAAGGAAGGAAGGAAGGAAGGAAGGAAGGAAGGAAGGAAGGAAGGAAGGAAGAAAGGAAGGAAGAAAGGAAAAAAGGAAGGAAGAAAGGAAGAAAGGAAGAAAGAGAGAGAAAGAGAGAAAGAGAGAGAGAAAGAGAGAGAAAGAAAGAAAGAGAAAGAAAGGAAGGAAGGAAGGAAGGAAGGAAGGAAGGAAGGAAGGAAGGAAGGAAGGAAGGAAGGAAGGAAGGAAGGAAGAAGTTCAGGAAAAATCAATGGACAATTGGGATGACATTTTTTAATCATTTTTTATGTGCCAAACACTGTTTTAAGCCCTGGAGATACATGTAGAAAAGCACATCAATTCCTTCTCTCAGGGAGTTTACATTTCAATTAGGGGAGTCAAATATTACATCAAATGAATGTCACAGTGAGGACAATATCCCATACCTATGGCCCTCTATCTTTAAGAAGGGCCAAACTTCTTGATCATAATTAAACAGAATTCATCTACTTGGATTTTTAAAAGATCTCTGGAAGATAGAAATAAGGACAGCAAATGGAGGATTAATCTTAAAATGTAGTGTGATCATTTAAAAATACTCTAAGGAGCACAAAAGCTCAGGATAAAGCAGGGATGGGAAATCTGTGGCCTTTGACTGAATCCAAACTTCACAGAACAAATCCTTTTATGAAGGGGATCTGTTCTGTGAAGTTTGGGTTCAGTCAAAGGGCTGCACTTGAGGATGTAGAGGGCCACATACGAGCTTGAGGCCACAGGTTCTCCACCTGTGGGATATTATGAGGTTGGTGCTCAGGATGATTTTTAAAAGGCTTCTTGGCTAAACTGATTAAAAGAGGAGCACAAATAAGGATCGCTCTTGGGGGGTGAATGGAACCATGGTAATGAATGACAAGAGAGAAGGCCATACTACTCGAAGCACAATTTGCTTGTGTTTTCTTTACCAACAAGAACATCCTTTGGGCTGAAGGACGACAAAGCAACAATGGCTGCAGTGGAGCTGAAATCCAAGGTCAATGGGGTCCTCTACAAGGGTCCTATTCCAGTAACTCATGATGGGTTGGCCTGGGGTCCTTGAAGGCTCTCCAATGGGGTTCAAGCCCCAACAGGTTCTCTTTCCTTCTGGAAAGGTTTTCAAATAAGGTCCAAGCAACAGATTCTGTCTGTTTGCTAAGAACTTGCTTGTACAGGGAACTAATCAGGAAAGCCTGATCAACTTGGAGTCAAAGAAATGAGGTCATTATTGGGACCTTGTCTGCTTCTTCCTATGGATGGTATGGACATAACAGTAACAAAAATAGGGGAATGAGACTAGTTAACATTTATATAGCTTTAGGATTTGCAAATCACTCTACATATATTATTTCGTTTGGCTCTTATAACAATCTTGGGAAGTAGATACCATTATTACTTCCATTTTATAGATCAGGAAACTGAGGCAGACAAAGGTTAGGTGACTTGCCCAGGGTCACATGACTACTAAGTGTTTGAGGCTAAATTTGAACTCAAGTCTTCCTAACTCTAGGTTCATCACTCCATTGTTGAGATTTGTTGTCATTCAGTTGTATCCAGCTCTTTGTGGCCCCATTTAGAGTTTTCTTGGCAAATATATTAGAGTGGTTTGCCATTTCCTTCTCCAGCTCATTTTACAGATGAGGAAACTGAGGAAAATAGGGTTAAGTGACTTACCCAAGGTCACAGAGCTAGTAAGAGCTGAGACTGGATTTGAACTCAGATCTTCCTGACTCCAGACCCTGTGCTCTATCCACTGTGCCATCTAGCTGCCATCAGTTGAGATAGTTATAAGTGATTAAGTCTCAGAGGATTTGCTTGGTCAAAGATTATTAAGTCAGTCCCTTGTACTAAGATTGTACTAAAAATGAAAGGGGGTAGAGAGTCTTTTGTCACAAATCCCGATAACCAAAGCAAAAGAACCAAAGTACAACTGAGAAAAAAACCTGGGATGGGGCTGGGGCATTCAGAATTCTAACTAGGCATTCTCTGCCCCTGGAACAAGCCCTCCAAGCCCTCAGTAGGGGGAAGCCAGCACTATTTGGGGGGGGAGAAATAGAGACCATTGGATAATACAAGGCTTCCAATTTTAACTAATTATTCCTCCTAACTAGGTGCTAAGGGGCTTGATAACTATAGCTGGAAGAAAACAGAAGCCTAGAATTTGTTATCAAGGAAAGGACTAGAACAAAGGTCTCCAACATCCAACCAGGTTTGAGAAATTTGACCTACCTGATAGGAGTGGGGATGGGAGAAGAGAAAGAAATAAGCCTTTATAGAGTGCCTACTATGTGTCAAGAACTGTGCTAAGTGTTTCATGGATAGTATCTCATTTGATCCTCATGACAACCCTGCTGTTATTATCCCTATTTTACAGTTGAGGAAACTGAGTCAAACAGAAGTTAAGTGACTTGCCATGGGTACATAACTAGTGGATGAGACTGGATTAGAACTCAGGTCTTCCTGACTCCCAGTCCAGTGCTCTATTTACTGTGGCACCTTCACATACAGGTGAAAGCCCTTCCAGAGCACCCACCTTTGGTCTCATGGGGGGTTGCAGAGAAGGGACTTCCTTTCAGGCTCACTCTACCTCCAAGCTCATCACCACCCTACCAGTCTCCACCTCTGTCTTCTTCAGAAGGATTCAACTGCTGTCATTGCACCTCCCTAAATTTCCCACACTTGGCAAAACTCCGGCTGACCCATTCTAGTTATTTCTCTGTCCCAGGTAGTCAATAATGGGCACCCTGGAAAGTCAGAGGCATATGACTGCTGCACACGCTCTTACTCTCTTAACCTGAAAGAAGCATTGATGGGCCTCTCAACCATATGGTCCCAGGAAGAAGATGGATCCACATAACCCTGCACTGAGTGAAAGAGCCCGGGGGATTTCATAGATAATATCTAAATCCTAGGGCGAGCCAGGACCTATCCTTCTCTAACAAGAAGAGGTGCTCCTGGGCAGCACCAGCTTCTGGAGAGAAGAGCATTAAGGCCTTGTTCCCAGATCTGGAGGAGCGCCGTGGGACTAAAGCACAACATGGAGGAACACAAACATGGACTTTGCCCTTCGGTGCCACTTAGAGTTATTGGGACCTGTGCTGCTGAGCAACTTCATCCCAGTCTACTTTGGGGGAGCATTAGCTGTTAGGAAATCTAGCTTCACATGGAGTTCCAATTTACTTCTGCTCATTGACCACCCCCCACCCCAGCCCCACACAATCAGAGTTGGAAAGGGCTTCAGTGACCATCCAGCCCAACCTGTACCCAAAAAGAATCCCCATTAGATAACAATTGACAAACCTGATAAATGGGTGTCTAGCCTCTGCTGAAGACCTCCAAGGAGGAGGAAAGCAGCCCATTCTACTAGCTCTAAAAGAGTTATTTTTTTCTTGATATCTGGACTAAATTTGAGTCTCTGTAAGTGCCACCCATTGCTGCTGTTTCTTTGTTCTGGGGCCAAACAAGTGTCTTCTCTGCTCTATAGTCCTTCAAATGCTGCAAGACGTTGATCACATCCCCCTCCCCTCCTCCCCCTTACCCCATCCCCCAATCTTTTCTTACATCTTCTCTTGGGACCATATGGTTGAGGCCCTACCACTGCCTCTCTGAAGCCAAATGAGTAGGAAGATTTGGAACGGCACTGTGGCTCTGACTTTCTGGGTCAACTGGGCCTTTGCCCAATGGTGGAGAATTTGCACGGGGCAAGAAATTTAAAGGGGCACTAATAACAACCCCAGGCTAAATACCCCTGGTTCCTTCAATCTGTCCTCATATAACATGGATCTTCATATGATACACATGTCACATCAAGTCTAGGCCCCGTAGGACATTTGCCATATGAAACTTGTTACATGAACATCAAAGCCCAGATGTTGGCAAGGAACCAGCTCCCATTGGAGGAGTACCTAGTGGGGGTTGGGGGAGGAGTAGGTTGGACAGATAAGAATTGGCCATCCTATCTCCGCTGCTCAGCATAGACGGTTACACTTTAAAGAACATATCCCAGTCTGTGGTTTGAAAATATTAACATATTTAGGGGTGGTGGACTTGGATGATGGCTGCAGGGATTTCCGCAGAATAAGGTCCAGGGAGCCTCCATGGCCCCAATCCCTTTAGTCAGAGCATTGGAATGATCAATAAATCGACACTGGCTGTGACCTCAGAGTCTGGGGATGTTTGTGAAGCACAAGTAGCGATTTTTAGGTAAGATGAAACAAGTGAGGCCAGGAGCTTTGAAGCCAAACCCAAAAGTGGATGTGAAATGTTCAGGGGAGCCAAAGTGGAGATTTCATTACAAGGCTGATGTCATGACTGACTTGAATTCAACTCAGTAATCTGGTCATCTGGTCACAATTTTGAGTTATGGCTAAAGTACAGTCTTCAATTTGCATGCCAGAGAGAGAGGATGAGCCTGGGGAAAAGTGGTGGAGGAGAAGAGGGGAGAAGAGAGAAAAGGAAGGGAGAGGAGAAGAGAGGAGAGGAGAGGGGAGAGAAGGGGAGGGGAGGGGACAGGAGAGGAGAGGAGAGGGAGAGACAGA
>NW_027187316.1:6693124-6693301 GCF_028583685.1 Petaurus breviceps papuanus
AGGGAGAGACAGAGAAGGAGGGGGGCAAGAGAGGAGAGGAGAGGGGAAAAGTTGGGGAGGAGAGAGGAAAGGACTGGAGGACAGAGAAGGTGAAGAGAAGAGAGGGCAGGGAAGGAGAGGACAGGGTGAGGAAGAACAGGGGAGGGGAAAAGGGGACAGTGGAGGGGAGGGGAGGGG
>NW_027187316.1:6693401-6765503 GCF_028583685.1 Petaurus breviceps papuanus
AGGGGAGGGGAGGGATGGGGAGGAGAGGAGAGGAAAGAACAGGGAAGGGGAAGGGAGGGGAGGGAATTAAAGGGGAGGGGAAGAAGGAACAGAAAAGGGAAGAAAATTAAAAGGGAGAAAAGGGTAGAGAAAAAGAGAGAGGAGTTGGGGCGGCTAGGTGGCACAGTGAATAGAGCACCGGCCCTGGAGTCAGGAGGACCTGAGTTCAAATCCGGCCTCAGACACTTGACACACTTACTAGAAGTGTGACTTTGGACAAGTCACTTAACCCCAATTGCCCTCCAAAAAGCAAGAGAGAGAGACAGAGAGAGACAGAGACAGAGAGAGAGGGAGGGGGGGGGGGGGAGTTGTGGGTGTCAAGCCTGTACAAAAACTCAGATCACCAAGGTGATCAATAAATAAATCAAGGCAATCAATCAATAATTCAGGGTCAAGAAATTACAATCTGGAAGAGCGCACTGTCTTACTCAGGGAAGCTCCTTACTCAGATAGGAGTACTACCACTTCCAAACAGAGATTATATGTACTAGAAGGGGCTACTAGAGAGATAGGTAGAACAGCATGTAGGTCACAAGATATTTATTACAGGGTGATAGCACCTTCCCGGAAAAACCTTTTAGGCCACTTCTAGCCAACAGAGCCAGGTCCCTGACCATGCTCCTAGCCAGGGTCACCTGCAGGGTCAACCGAATAACTGAACCGAAGGGAGGGAGGGGTTGCAGAAGTGTCCTTGGAGCACTGGGACAGTTAGAAACTGCTGGACTCAATGGAGATTCCCAAGAGTTTACCTTTGGGGTACGGGTGCTAATCAGAACAGGGTAGGGGTCCCAGAGTTTCCCAGGGGGGGGTGAGAGTGATGCAGAGAGGGGCTGACTAAAGTAGTGGAGATAAAAAGGACAGAGAAGAGAGGAGAGAGGTGACAGGAGAAGTCTAAAGGGGAGGACTGAGAGGAGAGAGGTTGAAATGAGGACAGACACAGAAAGGAGAGATGAAAAGGGAGGAGGAAGACGTGGGATGCATAGGAGAGCGACAGAGAGGAGGCAAAGGAGAGAGAGACTGCAGACTCCAGGAGGGCTTTGTTTCTTATTTAAGCTTTGGGTTTCCTCCAGTGCTTTTAATAATGACTTTAATAACTTAATAACTTAACCTTAATGAAAGTTTGTTTAATAGAATTAACTGAAAGAACAAGAGAGGATGAAAAGGAAAAGGAGGAAAAAGGAGAGAAGGATAGAGAATCAGCCCTTGGGACTGGCCAAGAGTGGGATAAGCGACTTCTGTCATTGAAACGGACTTTGAAGGGTATTCCTTGTCTCTCATAAGAGATGGCACAGAGTTATAAGAACCAGGAAATGAGGGAGTCCCAGTTTTTTTTCTTTTGAGAGGTACTTTCCATTTTCTCATCAGAGGCAGCTCTGGGCTTGGAATTGGGAAAACTGGAATTCGGATCCTCCCTTAACACTTATACGAACTTAGACCACCTCTCTGAGCTTCAGTCTCCCCATCTGTACAATGGGAATAATATCTATAGCACCAGCTTCATAGGGTTGTTGAGGGCTGAAATGAGATAATGTACTGTGTGTGAAATGCTTCGAATACACTTTAGTACTTACAAAGACAAAGACTGGTTAACAATAACAAGCATTTATTAAGCCCCTAATTTGGGGAAAGGACTGCTGGCACTGAGGTCCCCAATTGTGGTGGCAGACAAAAGTCCTGTTGCTAGCTACACTATTCTCCCTGGATACCCTGGAATCTATGAAGACTCCAGGAGGGGAGATATGGAGGGATGGGGGAAGTGGCACTGTGGTGGTGAGCCTGGAGTAGGGGGCAGTGACCCCTTATATATCAGGGAAGCATACCAGTAGATCTCAATTTACTGAGTGAGGTTTTGTTGTTCATTTGTCTGACTCTTCATGATCCTGTCTGAGGTTTTCTTGGCAAAGATACTAGAATGATTTGCCATTTCCTTCTCTAGCTCATTTGACAGATGAGGAACTAAGGCAAACAGGGTTAAGTGACTTATCCAGGGTCTCACAGTTAGTAAGTGGTTGAGATCAGATTTGAACTCATGAAGATAAGTCTTCCTGATTCCAGTGCTCTAACCACTGCACCACAACTACTTGAAGACACCTGTCCTAAGGCATGACATTGGGGGCTGGATTGTGAGCCCTCAATCTTAGAACAAAGTCTCACTAATAATAACAAAGCCCTTTACCTACTTATCTCATTTGATGTTCACTATGACCTTCTGGGCGGCTAGGTGGCACAGTGAACAGAGCACTGGCCCTAGAGTCAGGAGGACCTGAGTTCAGATTCGGCCTCAGCCACTTAACACAAAAACTAGCCATGTGACCTTGGGCAAGTCACTTAACCCCAATTACCCTCCAAAAAAAGAAAAAAAGTGACACTATGACCTTCTGCAGTAGGTGATATTTTTATTGCCATTTTACACATAAGGAAACCAAGACAGAAGCTAATTGGCTTGCCCAGGGTCACACTGCTAGCAAGTGTCTGAGGCCAGATTTTAATTCAGTCTCGTCTGAACTCCAAGTCTGGCTCTCTATCCATGACATCTATCTGTCTCACTTAAGAAAGGCATGAGAGCTGCTCCCACTTACGATTCTCTCTAATTGGTGGTTCAGGGTGTTTGAACCAGGAACATTTACTAAATGCCTGGCTTGGAAGGGATACCACCCAAGTACTGCTTTACAAAGCATCCCTCATCTGTGGTGCTTGAATTCCACTTAAGAAAATTCAAAGTCATCCAGGCCCTGACCTTTACCAAACCACAAGGATGACCCAGCAACCACAGGGCTGGAATGGGAGAGCTGGATGGGCCAGATCAGCCTGTTTGCATAGACTTGAAACAGCAGCACGTCCCAGTGGGAACCGTATGGGAAGGAGCAGCCCATGGGTCAGGTGGCTGGGTGTAAATCGGAACCACTGTGGAGTTGTTTGGATAATAGAAAGGCAAAGAAAAACCTTGGTAGGAGACAGAATAATAGGACCCAGCTGAGCTTGCTACTGCCTGGAAATGAAAAGATATTTTAAACAGAACAAAACACATATATACAAACACCCCCCCCCAAAAAAAATAATGTTAGAAACTTCTAGCAATTTATGTGAAAATAAATAGTTGCTTTTTGGAGTCATTAGCAGGGGAGAAAGCCTGGGGAAACAGCTGGATGTAGTGCTGTTGGCTGGCCTCCAGCTGTGCTCTTAGAGGTGGGGGGACCTGTGCTGGTTTCCTCTTCGTCCTTTCTAAGTCTATGCAGGTTTGCGCTGGTGCTAACCAGGCCCAGGTCGTGAGTTTCATCATCTCCTGGTGTTGGGGAGAGGGGGGACGGGGATGGTTAGATGCACAGACCGAACTTTAAACATAGCCAGCTGTCATGCGTCAGCCTATATCTCTAGGAAAACAAGGAGCATTAGGAGTAAGTGAATGGATCAGAGTAAACCGGAGGGGGGGGGGGGGACCTTCGGCCTTGAGGCCACATGTAGCCTTCTAGGTCCTTGGGTGGGGCCTTTTGCCTGAGTTCAAGTTTTGAGGAACAAATCCTTTCGTGAAGGGGATTTGTTCTGTGAAGTTTGGATTTGGTCAAAGGGCCACACTTGAGGACCTAGAGGGCCACATGTGGCCTCGAGGCTGAAGGGTCCCCACCCCTGAATTAGGCCAAAATGAGCTTGGGAGGTTCTACCACAGGTCAAGCACAAATAATCCACATGAACATTCTGAGTGGAGCTTTTTCTAAATTTGCAAATCTCACGTTTCTTTTGAGCTATTGCAACTGCTTTACTCATAGAGCATGAGGGCGCACCATACTGGGCGGTCCTGTGCCAGTGTCTCCCATGTCTCATGGTCAATTCCAAAGTTCTTCAGAGAGACCTTGAGAGTGTCCTTGTATCCCTCTGACACCCAGCTGAATGTTACTGTTGAGTACATCGTCTTCCCAGTCACTCAGGCTGACTATCTCATGCTTGTCCCCAACTCTTCCTCGTCCTTACCCCACATATCCACTCTGTCATCAAATCTTGTCGTTCCTAGCTTCAATATACATCCCTTTCTCTCTACTCACACTACCACTACCCTAGTGTAGGCCCTTACCTGACTAATGGAATACACTAATTGCTCTCTCCGTTTTAAGATTTTCCCCACTCCAATCTATCCCTTCACGGAAGATGTTCTCAGTATGTATAGTCTATTCTCATAAACATTGTATAGAGGTAAGAAAATAGGCCCATAGGTTCACAGTTATTGATGTGGCTGCCTTTGGATCTTAGTCAACTTTTGGGAGTAACAATAATGCTGAGATTTTGAGAGGCAGAGTAGGTGTCCATCCCTGGATCCAAACTTTTTGCATTTCTAGTGTGGCAGGACCTTCAACTTGTGTCTTCCTGACCCATTCTGCCTACTCTGCCTCCTAACTGAGCTGAGGCCTCAGGAGTAGAAAAATATATTATTTTAATTAACTGGTGATTGAAACTTTCTTCCCAATCCCACCCTAAACCTTTTCTTTGGAAGTTCTTCTTGTTTCCCTCCTTCATCTCCCCAAATCCCCAAAAAACCTTACCTTTTTTTTTTTTTGTCCTATAAATCTCATTTATTCCAGTCTCAAAGAGATGGAGTTGAACCATGAGATGGTTAAAGATGAAGAGGGGAAGGAGGAGGGGGAAGAAGCAGAGAAAGAAGCATAAGAGAAAAAGGAAGAGAAAACAATGGAAGAGATAAATAGGAAGAAGGGAAAAACCCAGGAATACATTTCACCTGAAGACTGGAAAGCTCTCACAGCTCTGTTAGAGCGTAATGCGAGTTTTTATTCTTGGCTTAAGCTCTACGGCCAAATAAATAAACTCGAGATCTTTCTGTTTTCACAGATGTTGCTGATGCCGTCTCCTGGTCTGTGGAATGAATTGAGAAGATGCCTGATAAAAATGAAAATATCAGATTCAAAGAGTAATTTGCTAGGGAAGATAGATCCCAAAGAAGCTCAGGGGCTAAATAAAAGGAAGAGCATCTTTCCCTAGCAAGGAAATAAATATTGTAGTGGAAAGATCACAAAGGAGCAGGAAATCTGGAGTGTAGTATTGGCTCTTCCATTCACCATTGTGTGACCTTGGGTGAATCACCTCACTTCTATGGACCACACAGGATCATAGATTTAGAACAGGAAGGGACCTCTGAAGTCTTCTCTCAACCTTCTCATTTTATCAATGGGGAAACTGAGAACAGAAAAGGGAAGCAACTGACTCAGAGCCACTCAGGTGTTGAGCAGCAGAGGTCAAAACTGAATTCAGGTCCTTTGACTCCAAATTCAGTGATCTTTACTTTGTCATTGTTCAGTCATGTCTGACTCTTTGTGACTCTGTTTGGGATTTTCTTGGTAAAGATATTAGAATGGCTTGTCATTTCTTTTTTCAGCTCATTTTACATATGAGGAAACTGAGGCAAACAGGGTTAAGTGACTTGCCCAGGGTCATGCAGCTAATATGTATTTGAGACCAGATTTGAATTCAGGAAGGTGAATCTTCCTGACTCTTGTACAGGTATTCTAGCTTATATATATGGAGAGAGAGAGAGAGAGAGAGAGAGAGAGAGAGCATCACTTAACTGCCCATTCTTTCTTCTGCACCATGTTCAATTTCCTCATATATAAAGAGGATTTCGATGTCTAACATCTCTGTTAGATCTTAAAAAAAAAAAAAGTTTATGACCGTAAGGACTAGCATGTATTCCCTGCATGGGGATTGATGCTCTGGGCCTTTCCTAATTTTTCTTTCAAATCAAAACTTAAACTGGCCTACATCCTGCTTATCCTCTCTCTTCTTGGGACCTGATGAATTAATTGCTGTTAATATGGTTGTAATATATTTGCACATTAGCCAAGAATCCCAGGAAACAACACTTTAACTTTTAAAGGTGACTATTAGTGGTGGGAATTCCAGACAGCGCAATAGACTTGCTTAGGATGTGGAGAGATGGTCTTAGGGAAGAAGATTTTTTTTTATGTCACCTCAAAGTCACGTTGCAAAGTTTTAGGGTCACACCTCCCCTAGGGGTTCTGCAGTCAAAGGAAGAAGAATCTATCCTATAAGAGGGAGTATTCAGACCTGATTTCTGCTCCCCACCCCCACCTCCTCAGGTGGGTTTCACTAGACTAGCCAAAGTCCTGACACCTTTTCTGAGAGACACTCACAGGAAATGATCTAGCATGTGATTTGCCTGCCTGGGGGCTGACTCCATCACAGACACCAGAAGGTTTTATGGGATTTGCACCAGAGGCACCTGAATGTCTAGGGATTTGAGGGTGAGACCACAAAGCAGGTCTCCCCCACCCCCACCTGGCACATCAAGGCAAGCCATTTCTGCCTGTGGATCTCCTTGCCAGCTAGCAGCTGGAGACCTTCCCTAACCAGGAAGGAAGTCTCCTTGCTGCTAAGCATCCCAGAATTCTGGCCCAGCTCCTGTGAAGAAAAGTTGTCTCCAGATGATTTCATCCACTCAGATGACAGGAGATTTGGACAAACCAAACTTACCACTGTTACCAGTTAATCTGAAAGAGAGTGTAGTCAATCAGCCAATGGAAGAATACTCCCCAATCACTTCATTTAGGACTACTGCTCAGGATAGAAGGGGCAGCAAGGGGGCACAGAGGTTAGAGCGCTTGGCTTGCAATCAGGAAGACCCATCTCCCAGAGTTCACATCCAGCCTCAGACACTAGCTGTGTGACCCTGGACAGGTCACTTGGCCCTATTTCCTCAGTTTCCTCATCTCTAAAATAAGCTGGACAAGAAAATGGCAAGCGATTCTGGTATCTTTGCCAAGACAAACCCAAAGGGTGTCACAAAGAGCCGGATATGACCGAACAGCAGCACCAACTCAGTTTAGACATGCTCAAGAATGATCCCTGCTCTGGAGAAGCCCATAGTCTTTGAGAAGTTCAGACACATATGTTATGTGCTAGGTACTATACTAAATTCTGGGAATACTAAAATGAAAAGGAGTCTAGGGAGTGAAATGGAGGGAGCCTGAGGCCTGGAGTCAGAAAGACTTGAGTGCAAATACCACATCAAACATCTGCTAGCTGTGTGACCTTGGACAAGTCACTTAACCAGTTTGCCTCAGTTTCCTCTACTGTAAAATGGGGGAAATAATAGCACTTGCCTCCCAAGTTTGTGATGAGGATCAAATGAGATATTTGTAAGTGAGATATCATTTATGAAGCATTTAACAACAGTGCATGGCTAGTACTCTGCTGTATAATAGAATATGCTTGTTCCCTTCCCCACTATTTTTTCTGTATCTCCAGTCTCTGAAAAAGAGGTGGGCCTCTTCTTCACCAAGACCAAACTCTCTGCTTGCACCCTTCCTCGTTCAGCAGCTTTGCCCACGCCCGTCTCCTTTCTCTGGGTGTGTGTAGTCTTCATTGGCTCGTTGTTTCTGGCTCCTTCCCTTTGCCTTCCAGCATGTCTACAAGTCCCTCACCCTTGGGGGAAAAATCCTTTACTTGTTGTCTGGGTCCTATCCCACCTCATTTAGGGTTTTCTTGGCAAAGATACTGGAGTAGTTGGCCATTTTCTCCTCATTTTACAGATGAGGAAACTGAGGTAAGCACGGTTAAGTGACTTGTCCAGGGTCACACAACTAGAAGTGTCTGAGGCCAGGTTTGAACTTAGAAAGGCCTAGCACTCTATCCACTACACCACCTCTCCCAGCTGTTAATGCCCTCCCTCCCATAACCACCTTGTATTTGCTTTATATACATTTATATGTATACATATTGTCTCCCTTATTAGAATGTAAGTTCTTTGAGGGGAACAATTACACTTCCATCTTTATATTCCACCCCACCTCAGTCCAGATGCTTGCTACATAATAAATTCTGAGTGAATGCTTCTTGACTCCCCAGACAAAATCTCCCTTCTCTAGCCACCACTCCCCCTGTTAGAAGGTCAGCTCCCTGAGGGCAGGTACTGTCTCATGTTTTTGTATTCATGGTGCCTAACAGATAAGTCCTTACATGTCTTTTCATTCATTTATTCATTCCTTTGCTCATCATCCATTCATTCCTTTACTAGTTGAAATAGATCCTCCTTCCAGTTCCAACATCCTGTGATTCTCTGAGAGTGCCAGTGAAGACACATTTGAACTAGAACAGAGCATGATTAAAAACAGAAAACAGAAGCACATCTTTTTGGGGTCTCAGAATTACAAAATCTCAGAAGTTGAAGGGCCCATAGAGTCTCCATCACCCAACTTCTTGTTGATCCAGAATTCTTTCAGCATCATAATGGATAAAGGCTCCTCCAGCCTCTATTTAATAACCTTTGGTGAGGGGGAACACTCTACCGCCCAAGTCAGCCCTTTGTACAGTCAGCTGTACTTTGGTACAGCATTCATTGTTAGAAGTTTCTCTAATATCAAGTCTAAATTTGTTTCTCTATACCTCCTACCCATTATTCCTAATTCTGCCCTCTGCAGTTAAGCAGAACAAATTTAATTCTTCCTCCCTTGAGCCCTTCAAATATTGATCATTATTCCTCTGAATTTTCTCTTTGGGGTACAAGTCTAGTAGCAGTATTGCTAGGTCAAAAAGTATCACTATTTAGTGATTTGAGGGGATACACTTCCAAGTGGCTTTCTGCAATGGTCCACCAACAATACATCAGTTTTATTGTCTTCCCATGGCTCTTCCGACAATTGTCATTTTACTGTTTTTGTCATCTCTGTCATCCTTATGGTTATGACACAGAATCACAGATTCATTTGCATTTCCATTTCTCTCAGTGTTTAGAGTATTTTTAAAATATGAATGTCACTTGCTTGCATTTCTTCTTTTGAAATTTGCCTGTTCATATTCTTTGATCACTTTTCAATTAGGGTGTTGGGGCTTTTTTTTTTTTTTTTAATATAAGCCAGGGAACACTGGTGCTATTAATGCTTGCCACATAAAAGGATTTGTTTCAGGAAACAAACACTTTCTAGGTCCAGCATGGTCAAGTATACTAGAGGCTTGCTGTACATTCATGAAACTTGCATCCAATATGTTTGGACAATTCCAATTTTTTAATAGGGTTTTCTTATTATCATCCAAGAGACCTCCATGTATCTAGTCCTTAGGTTTTCATCATTAATATTACATTTGAACTCTGGAGAAAAACGATCCAGTAAGGACACTTATTTGTCTTCCTGAACTCTGACCCAGGAGAGTAGGTTGGTTGACCACACTTACCTAGAACCACTCCAGTTTGGGGACCTGGAGACTATCCAGGTATTGAGTTAATGATGCTTGGTGAACTTTAGCCCTGTGAGAGGTTGGCATCACCCTGTATAATTTCTCAGCCAAGGAACTAAATGGATTAATTTGAGAGACAGCTCTATTACTAATGTCTTCCATGAAAACCAGATTTCCATACAAGTAGGGTGTGCCTTTCTGCATTGGATATAGACAGCTTAGAGATCTAATCAGTGGCTTTCTAACTCATTATAGACCTGCGCCTTGGGTTCAAATCCCAGCAGACTTCTGGTGCCTGCAGTTGACTCAATGTTTCCTGTGTTTCAGACAGCTTTTCTATAAAGGTGCTTTCCAGGGGGCCAGGTCAGCTCTGAGGTTTGCTGGGAAAATTGTCTTCCTCTTTTATTTTTTTTAAGCAATTGGGGTTAAGTAACTTGCTCAAGGTTACATGGCCAGTTATTTTGTGTGGGTGCCAATTATCTGAGGCCAGAACCAATCCCAGGTATCCCGATGCCAGGGCCGGTGCTCTTGCTCACTGCGCCACCTGGCTGCCCCATTGTCTTCCTCTTTTGAACTTGGCAAATGCTTAGTGGATATCCACACAGTAAGCACATTCAATCAATAAAAGAGATCAATAGGGAAGCTAAGGGGAAATGTTATTTGGTTTAATAACGGTCAATCATTTTTCAGTTGTGTCCAACTCCAAGACCCCATTTGGGGCTTTCTTGGCAAAGATACTGGGATGGTTTGCCATTTCCTTTTTCCAATTCATATAGATGAGGAAACTGAGGCAAACAGGTTTAAACAACTTGTCCAAGGTCACACAATATCTGAGACCGCCTTTGAACTCAGGTCTTCCTGACTCACCCAGCTGCCTCAGGGTTTAATAATATAAAAAAGTTGCTGTTGTTGTTTCATGGAGAAAGGGCCTAGGTCTGGCTATACTACTTTTTAAAAAATAGTTCTATTACTGACTTTTCAAACTACCACAGTCATCTCCCCATCCCACCCCCATAACAAATAAAAACATTTAAACACAGCAAGAAAAACAGAAATCATTGTTTACTGTTCATCCAGGTTCAGCCATTTTTATCACTTACATTATTGTAGGCTTCGTGTATATTGTTCTCTTTGTTCAAGTCTCTACTTTATGTATCGCTTTATATGATACTTCCCTTGGTATTATATAATATATAAATCCCTCTCTGAATTCCTCATATTTGTTATTCCTTAAGCATAATTATATTCCATTATATTATTAGGCAGCTAGTAAGTAGAGCACAGTGTTTTGAATCAAGTCAACCTGAGTTCAAATATGACCTCAGACACTTAGTAGCTGTATAACCCTGGGCAAGTCATTAACCTCTTTCTGTCTCTGTTTTCTCATCTGTAAAATGGAGATCAAAATAGCACCTACCTAGAGGTGGCACAGTGAATAGAGCACCAGCCCTGGAGTCAAGAGGACCTGAGTTCAAATCCGGCCTCAGACACTTAACACAAAAACTAGCCTTGTGACCTTGGGCAAGTCACTTAACCCCGATTGCCCTCCAAAAAAAAAATAGCACCTACCTCCCAGGGTTGTTGTGAGTGTCAAACAACATAATATTTGTGAAGTTCTTAGCATAGTGCCTAGCCCATAGTAGGCATTTTATAAATGCCTCATTATACAACAATTTGTTCATCCATTTCCCAATCAAAGACATTCCTTCCATTCCTACCACAATCTCTATTTCCTTTAAGACAGAGTTTAAGTGGCACTTTTTACATGAGACCTTTCTTGACTGACTCCTGCTCACCCCCAGTTGCTAGTACCTTCCCTCCAAAAACCTCCTTGTATTCATTTTCTATATATTCAGTATAGATATGAAACTGGGTGAGGCTATTGAGGGCCCAGTTCCCAAAGCATGCATAGAGGCTTGGCTAGCCCACATGGAACCTTGAGCAAACTGATTCTGGAAATTTTTGCTGACAAGTAATAGAGGGGCCTGGGTCTCCTCTTCAGAGCATGCTCAGGTTTTCTACAACTATTTCTGATGTGATTATTGGAAAGCCTTTTGCTTAGTTCAAGAGCCAGTACTTAGTATGCATATAAAAGGCAGTAACTAGTCAATTCAACCTCTCTCTTTCCACTAGGGTTGGTGGTGGAAGACATGCTATATACATCTCTGGGTAGGGAGAGAGGCCTCAGTTCCTTCCCGTATATGTAGTCTGAAGTGTAACCCAATTAAATAATGAAAAATGGTCTTGCTGTCACTTATCTCCCTGGTGTGTCTACTCTTTCCTGGTCACAAATGGTGGAGGATTGAAGATGGAATGACCTTGTAATCTTCAAAAGATCAAAAGACTCAATAGAATTGCCAGCAGCCTAACCTACTGCTATGATATGCCAAGACAGCTTTGGGGAGTAAACTGTTTGATTGAAACCAGTAGGGAATTAACATGGTAGTTGAGAGTGTCCCATAGCAATGGAGCAACTTAGTACAATTCCAGTGTCTCATTTGGAAATGAACTTGGTGGGATGGATGCATTGTAGCAACCAATTTAAGTTTTAGTTCACTCTACCCAGGGACTGATAATTGTGAAAAAAAAGAGTCAATAGCATGAGAAAAGATATATACAAATTTACTGAGGAAAATGACTCCTTAAAAAATGAAATTGGTCAAATGAAAAATGAAGTACAAAAATTCATTGAAGAAAATAATTTCTTAAAAATTAAAATCGAACAAATGGAAACTAATGACTCTATCAAACATCAAGATATGATAAAACAAAATCAAAAAAGTAAAAAAAAAAAAGGAAGAAAATATGAAAAGTCTCATTGGTAAAACAATTGACCTAGAAAATAGATCCAGGAGAGATAATATAAGAACTACTGGACTATTTCAAAGCCATTATTAAAAAAAAAAACTGAACATCTTTCAAGAAATTATCAAACTTCCCTGATATATGAGAACCAGAGGGCAAAATAGAAATTGAAAGAATCCACCAATCACCACCTGAAAGAGATCCCAAAATGAAAACTCCCTGGCTCACAAATCAAGGAGAATATATTGCAAGCAGCCAAAAAGAAACAATTCACGTATTGTATAACTACTGTTAGCATTAAACAGGATTTGGCAGCTAACATATTAAAAAAACAGAGGACTGCGAATATGATATACCAGAAGGCAAAGGAGTTAGTATTACTACCAAGAATCAGTTACCCAGCAAAATTGAATATGATATTTAAGGGAGGAAAATGGACATTTAACAAAATAAAAGACTTTCAAGCATTTGTAATTGAAAGACCAGAGCTGAATAAAAAATTTGACCTCCAAAAACAAGACTCAAGGGAAACATAAAAAGGTAAAAAAGAAACAAGAAAGAGAAAACATAAGAAATTCAATAAGGTTAAGCTTGATACTTCTATATGTCAATCTAATATTTGTAAATCTTAACAACTCTACTACTATAAGAGCAATTAGAAATTGTATATGTAGACAGAGGTTGTGGATATAAAGTGACTTTGATGAGATGATACCCCCAAAAAAAAAATAAAGGAGTGAGAAAGAAAATTGCACTTGAAGAAGAAGGGGGAAGATTGAATGGTGTAAATTATCCCACATAAAAGAGGCATGAAAACAGTATTATAATGGGGGGGAAGAGGGGGGGGGGACCTTAAACCTTATGCTCATCAAAATTGGCTCAAAGAGGGAATAACATACACAGTTGGAGAGAAAAATCTCTGTTAATCTTTAAGGAAGTAAAAAGGGGTGGGAATAATAGAAAGGGCAAGGGGGACTGATAAAAGGGAGGGTATATTGGGGATTGTGGGGATCAGAAGTAAAATACTTGTGAGGAGGGAAAGGGTAGGGTGTAAGAGGGGGAGGACAGACAAGCAAAAAATAGCATGGAGGGAAACACACATTTATTATAACTATAAAGGTGAATGGGATGAACTCACCTATAAAACAGAAGTGGATAGCAGAATGGATTAAAAATTGGAATCTTACAATATCTTGTTTACAAGAAACATATTTGAAGCAGAGGGATACACACAGGGTAAAGGTAAGGGGCTAGAGCAGAATCTATTATGCTTCAACTGAAATAAAGAAAGCAGGGGTAGCAATCATGATTTCAGACAAAGCAAAAGCAAAAAGAGGTATAATTAAAAGAGATAAAGAAAAACTCTATCTTGCTAAAAGGTACCTTGAATAATGAAGTCATATCACTACTAAACATAAATTCACCAAATGGTATAGAACCTTAATTTTTGAAGGAGAAGTTGAATGAGTTACAGGGGGAAATAGATAATAAAACTATACTTGTGAGGGACCTCAACTTTCCCCTCTCAGAACTAGATAAATCTAACCAAAAAATAAACAAGAAAGAATTTAAAGAGATGAATAAAATTCTGGAAATTTTAGATTGATAGATTTTTGGAGGAAATTGAATGGGAATAGAAAGGAATATACCTTTGTTTAAGCAGTACATGGCACCTACCCCAAAAATGACCATGTTTTTGGACATAAAAAAATCTCACAATCAAATACAGAAAAACACAAATAAAAATGCATCCTTTTCAGATCATAATGCAATGAAAATTACATTAATAATGGACAATGGAAAGAGAGATTTAATTTAACCCTAAAAAAAGTAGGTCAAAGAACAAATCATAGAAACAATTGATAATTTCATTAAAGAAAATGACAATGAGACAATATACCCAAATTTATGGGATGCAGACAAAGCAGTATTTAGGGGAAACTCTGTATCTCTAGTTGCTTACATCAATAAAAGAAAGAAAAAAGCAAATCAATGAACTGGGCATGCAACTAAAAAAAAAAACTAGTAAAAGAACAAATTAAAACTCCCCAATTAAACACCAAATTGGAAATCCTGAAAATCAAATGAGAGATTAATGAAATAGAAAGTAAGAAAACCATGGAAATAGTAAATAAAATTAGAAGCTGATTTTATTCGGAAAAACAAGAAAATAGATAAATCATTGTTTAATTTGGTTTTTAAAAGGAGAGAAAAAAAAACAAATTACTAATATAAAAAATGAAAGGGTTGAATTCACCACCAGTGAAGAGGAAATTAAGACAATTGTTAGGAGCTATTTTGTCCAATTATATGTCAATAAATTTGACAATCCAAATGAAATGGATGAATATCTACAAAAATATAAATTTCTCAGATTAACAAAAGAGGAAACAAAATTATTAGATAACCCAATCTTAGTTTGGTAGGACTCTTTCTTCATCTATTTTTCAAATAATTTATATAATTTGGGGATGGGTCTTTAAATGTTTGGTTGAATTTGCTTATGAATCTATTTGGTACTGGGGGTTTTTTCTTAGAAAGTTCATTGATGGCTTGTTCAATTTTTTTTCTTTTTTTTTTTTGGCCTTTTTTTGGAGGGCAGTTGGGGTTAAGTATATTGCCCAAGGTTATATGGCTAGTTTTTTTGTGTGGATGTTAAGTGTCTGAGGCTTGAACCAAACTCTGGTCCTCCTGACTCTGGGACCGGCGCTTTATCAATTTATTTTCCTAAGATTGGGTTGTCTAATAATTTTATTTCTTCTTTTGTTAATCTGGGAAATTACTCAGCACCCTCCTGGAAATCTACTTTCTTTAACCCTCTAATGATTTTTGTGATATTTTAAAAATATATATAATTTTTTTTAAAAGAAGCATCTTTTAATAATTTATTATAAAATTGTGGGTTTTTTCTGCATTGAAATTTTCATAATGCAATATTGCATCATGTAACTGTATAGTATTGTATTGTAAGCAAGTCATTACACACACATATTACTACCAATGCATGCTGGACTTCCCGACAATAAATGACATGATTGCCTGCCAACACTTGCTTGTTAAGACTGTATCAGCAATGCCATATTCACAATGCCTATAGAGATTACAAATATGCTGATATAATTATCCATCACAAAATACATCAGGTTTGCCATTTGGGGAAATAAACTAGAAAATTTATTAAGATACCAAAAGACTGAGTCCCAAAACCAGAAAGTGAAAGCCATCAGAGTAGTTATGACATTGGCACAGGTAGATAAAGTAGAAAGCACCCACATTTTCAAGCCTTTAAAACAGAACAGGCTACCTCAGGCAAAGGTCCTCCTCTCCCCACTCACAGCAACCGCCACCAACTGCCAACCGCAGGACCGTTAGCTCGGCTTTTCACTTTCTCTTGCTCTGCTATGTCAGCACGTCCATGGGGCATGGGAGATCTTTAAATCCCATAACCCTTACAAAGACCTGTCAGTGGATTTGACCACTGATTGGTTATAACTTGCATTTTGTGTGTTTATTTGGAAAATAATATAATCATTATGGTTTTAACTGTTATACAACAGATGAAATATGTGCAAATGGTTTTTCAAATTTTTCTTTTCTCTTCTTTCCTTATGCTTCCACCCCTCCCTTATTTTTATTCAACATCCCTCTCCCCAATTGCACCTGAGGCTACTATCACTCCCTGGATCATTCCAGTGCCTGTGTGTGTGTGTGTGGGGGGGGTAATATCTCCCATTTTGGGAACTTACAAAGAGTGAGCAGCAAGGAACAGATGCCACAGTAGGACCAACATTGCTGAGAATTAGTCAAGAACCTATAGTAACTATGAATCTGGTGACTGATGGGACTAGAAAAGTGAGAGGTGGTTGGTAATGACGTTTCGTCACTTTCCTTTAATACATTAATAAGATGGGGAGGGAGAGGTAGGTGGGAGTGAATTCTCTTCTTCTTTATGAGCCATAAGTGGGCATACTTGGGAAATATCGCCATCTCACTGAATACCTGAGGAGTAGGAGTAATGGAGAGCGTTTATAAACATAAATAACATTTATAAACATAAATGTAAACACTTATTTTCTATTTAATTGCATGCTGTGGTTGTGAAAGCCCTATGATCACACACACTGAGTGTTTGAATTTATAAATGCCAAGGGAAGAGGTGTGAGAGAGTTAAATTCTCTTAAAGAATAGGACAATGAGTAGAAAACATAAATAGATTTTATATTTTAATATTCAGCAATATGTCATTTCCTAGGCTAGATTGGATTCCCTGTAGCAGCACCATTCTCTTGATTCCATTTCTGGTCTCCACTGCCAGCCCAATACCTTTCACCCGCACATTCCCAATGATCTCAAGGTTACAGGGAAATTGGAACTAATTCCTCCTTGAAAGAATTTAGCTCCTGGGGTGGCTAGGTGGCTCAGTGAATAGAGCACCAGCCCTGTAGTCAAGAGGATCTGAGTTCAAATTTGGCCTCAGAAACTTAACACTTACTAGTCGTGTGACTTTGGGCAAGTCACTTAATCCCAATTGCCCTGCCTTCCCCCCTCCAAAAAGCAAAAATAATAATAATAATTTAAATCCCCCTAAATATTAAATACTATGAAATTATAACGACCAAGCTTGGTTCCAAAGAAAAGACAATTTATGAGAAATTTCTTTCCCCTGATTCTTTGTAGAAGTGAGGGACTATAGCTATAGAACACTGCATATAATGATATAATGTCAGACTATTGAAATGTTGGCTAGTTTTGCTGAATTGTTTTTTCCCTCATTTTATTGTTTATTATAAGAGATGGTGGAGGGGGAAGAGATACATTGGGAAATGTGGGTGACATAAAAACAAAGCAAATCAATAAATCTTTTCAAGAGTAGCTCTTCCTTCCTGCAAAGTGTACAAAGAAAAGTAATGTTTAATAAATTTGGAAATAAATATAATATTTTGATATTATATAATTTTAAAGATGTATAATGAGAGTTTTTTATTTCCATTTCTTAATTTTTATTATTTTGGGCTCAGGGTCATTCCTTCTGCAACTCTTGGCTAGCTGAAAACCAATCTTTTATTAATATTAATCTTACCTGACTAAAATATGACTAATGAAGCAAGGGAGGACTGTTTGACATTACTTAGACATAAGTCAAAGGGAAATCAAAGCTAACCATTTGTTAACTCCCCTAGCTAACTGTGGAGGAAAGGATTTCCCGACAAGGAATCTTTTTGGTTATTTTGTCAATGGATGAATTTTCTATCCTCCAATCAACCTATTTGGGAACACTCTACATATAGTTTAATCTGTAAGCTGGGGGCAGATAGGTGATGTAATGAATAGAGCACAGGCCCTGGAGTCAGGAGAACCTGAATTCAAATGTGACCTCAGATACTAGCTGTGTGACACTGGGCAAGTCACTTAACCTTGATAGTCTCCAAAAAAAAAATCAATGACCTGATTTAGTTTGCTTATAAAGCCTATTTAACTAGGCTTATTTCTGAGAGTATTATTCTGTTTAAGTTTTTTTTTCCCCAACTTTTATGGCATTGAAAGAAGCATGGGGTTATGAATCTACTTTTTATTTAACTTTTATGACCAAAAGGAATATATGAAATTATAATATGTAAAAAAAAAAAACACATTCTTCTATTGGAAACCTCTCCCAAGCCCTCTTAATTCTCTGTCACTCTGATGTAATTTTGTCTATGAGACCTTGTTAGAATCCTAATCTTTGTTCAGATTTTTTTTTGTCTGAGCTCTGAACCTATGCTTAAGCATAATAATAAAAACTAGGTTTTTCTTACTACTATAATTTCTGCTTTGTGGTAGTTTTATTTCAGCAGCAGTTACCTACCACATAAACTCAAAGAGGCAATATTTTTCCTATAACAGAGGCAACATGAATGTAGCAGAAAGCAATTAGGACACGGAGTCTGATAGGAACACAGCTCTGACACTTACTGCCTAAGTGACCCTGAACAAGTTATAAAGGCAGAGACTTTATTGACTCATTCTCAAAATAGGCATAATAATATTTGCACTACTTATTTCACAGGATGGTTGTGTGGAAAACACCAAAGAAACCCCAAAGGGCTATACAAATGTGAGTTATCGATAGGGAAATACAGTTCTGTCACTTCAGCAATAGATGGTCACTTAAGGTTAACCAAAGTCACTTAGTTATTAATGCCCCTAAAAATGGAGATTGCTGAAGTCTTCAGAAGATGAATTTGAATGGATGAGATGTTTGTAATTACGCTTTTAATTTTTCTTATAAATGGTGTTTCTAAAGTGTTCAAAATCAATTTGTAATCTTAAGCTTCCTATAGATAGTCTATCCTTCTTGTTTATATTATTAAGAATTCAAACTCGCCACCTGGAAATCACACTATCCATTTCTTAGATGAGGAGCCTGAAGTCCCAAGAAATCAAACGATTTTCCCTAGTTTCTATGCTTTTTTCCACTGTAATAACTAGCATTTATATATTGCTTTAAGGTTTACAAAGTGCTTTACAAGTATTATTTCATTTGACCCTTACAACAACCCTAGGAGATAGGTGCTATTGTTAAAATTATTATTGTTTTTGTTTTTTCCACTTTACACTTGAGGAAACTAAGACAGACAGTGGTTAAATGACATGCCCAAGGTCACAGGGCTAGTAAATGTCTGAGGCTTCATGAACCCAATTCTTCCTAGCTCCAAGGTCCTGTGGTTGGCACTGTACCAACCAGCTACACGACATAATTGTACTATCTTACTTGAGATCCATAAACTTGTTTTAAAAATATTTTGATAACTGTATTTCAATATAATTTATTTCCCCTGTGACCCTAAGTAATTTATTTTATGCATTTTAAAGCATTATTCTGAGGCGTCAATAGGCTTCACCAGACTGCCAAGGTGGTCCATAACACACACACTCAAAAACATTGAGAACCCCAGATCTAAGAAAAAACAGGAGTTCTGAAATGAGTAAAAATAAACCAGGGTAGCAGGCCCTGTTCCAAATGACCAAAAGATCACAGATCCAGAGTTGGAGAATTTTCTCTGGCTATCCCCCAGGCCTGGAACACTCTCCTTTCTCTGCTGACCTCCCCAGCTTCCTTTGAACCCCGACTAGAATCCCTTCTTCTGTTGGAACCCCTTCCTTCCCTCTGTTAATTATTTTTATATAGTCTGTATAAAGCTTACTTTATATATATTTTTAAACTCCTTGAGGACAGGAACTATCTTTTGCTTCTTTTTGTGTCCCCAGGATTTAGCACACAGTAGGCACTTAATAAATGTTTATTGAATTGAATTGCATCTAGTCCAACCCATTCATTTTATAGATGAAGAAACCAAGGCCCAGAGAAATGAAATTACTTTCCCAAGATCCTATAGGTGGCAAAGCTAAAATTCAAACCTCTAATCTCTAAATCCAGTGTTCTTTCCCCACCCTCCTCCCATCCCAAATTCCAAATGTGTGACATTCCAGATTAATGAGGCTTTGTTTCCTTTGGCTTCTAGGAGGGATCCTTTAAATATAAACATTGCTATGGCCTCAGAAAGTAAGGCATGACAAAGAATGAATTTTTTCAGATCTGGAACCTGATAGCAAGTCTCCAAATTCAAGACCATTTCATTTTTCTTTGCAGAAGCATCTTTCTTTTTTTTTTTTATCAGTCAGGGAGATTTCCAACTCTACCTATCAGTAATCTTGGAGTATGCATACTGTAGATCATCTCCCAACAAGCCTGAGGCCTCAGCAGAAAAAACGAGGCAGAGACAGGAGATAATCCCATGGAATGTTCACTGCAGTTGACTCATCACAAGCAGGAAGGATGGAGAGAGAACAAAGTACTCAGCCTGGGCTTTCTTTCTTTGTCACTGGACTCTGATGCAATCAAAGAAGGTTCTTGCCTCTTAAGCTCACAGAGAGACAGAGAGTCTATCAGTTGCCACAGCCTTTTAAAGCTGAGAAATAGCTTTTTAACTAATCAGATATTGACATAGCACTTGCCAGATCCTGATGGATGAAAAACAACCTAGTTTCTACCCTCAAAAAGCTTTCAATTTAATGGGGGAAACACAGGACATGAACTTAAAAGAGCACGTTACAAAGAAAAGTAACTCCAATTAATGTAATCAATAAGGTGCTTTATGCCCTGGTTCCCTTATCAGGTGAGATTATTTCTTAGATTGTCACTAATGGTGTAAAATAGATGTGAACCATTCCTTCACAAGTCTATTAAAGCAATCAATCAAAGGTCTAAACTAGGTATTAATTGAAAGAAAATACAGGAAATATCTTGTGGCTGAGTAAAGGTACTCAGTCATAACCTGTGGGGCACTGGATAAAATAGAAAGAGAAAGAGACTCTGAACCCCACATTCCAATTTTAGTCCAGTCTACTTGATGGGGTATAGACTCTAAGAACCCCCTTGAACTCTCCTTGAATCTTCCCACTTGATCTGACCTTGATATGACCTGAGGCCATAAGCCTTCCATTATGACTAGGTCCAAATCTCTGTTAACCCTTAACCTAGCCCTCCATTGTCTGTTATTTCCAGGTAGCCTTCAGTTACTTCCCACCCTTAATCCCATTCTCTTGGTTCCTGGAGTCACCCCAGCTACTGGTCACTCCCATCAAGACCCTCCCTAAACCCCTCATCAAGTCACCCCAGACTACCAGACCACCCCTAGATCCCTCCCACAGTCTTTCTGTATATAAGATCCATCTTGCCTCCATGAAGATGCTCAAATTCAATCTAATTCAGATTCTATCTGGCCCGCTTGTCAATATAAATGTCACAAATGCCCAGATTCCTTAAGAGTCTGGCCAATATGGCAAAATTTTTTTGCTTTTTTTTTTTGGAGGGCAATTGGGGTTAAGTGACTTGCCTGAGGTCACACGGCTAGTTTTTGTGTTAAGTGTCTGAGGCCAGATTTAAACTCAGCATCCTCCTGACTCCAGGGCTGGTATTCTATTCATTGCGCCACCTAGTCGCCCCTAATATGGCAAATTTTTAAT
This sequence comes from Petaurus breviceps papuanus, assembly GCF_028583685.1. Lineage (NCBI taxonomy): Eukaryota > Metazoa > Chordata > Mammalia > Diprotodontia > Petauridae > Petaurus > Petaurus breviceps. The sequence continues at coordinate 6,714,447 of NW_027187316.1, forward strand.
AAACTTTGTTTTTCTTTGGCTGAGAGAAGGCTTGGGTCAAACTCATTCGGGTAGGACCTGGCATGTCACTATTTTGGGGTTCCTAGCACCCCTAAATCTCAACATGCTGATGGAGAAGCTCCAGCCAAGCTCCAGAGGGGGGATCACCTCAGGGTGAGTGGTAAAAGGAAGGGTTTCCATCTCTTTCTTCCTTGACCAGAAGAAAACCATGTGATCTTCAAAAGGTCAGAAATTTCAGGCTTCCCATGAGAACTGGAAGCAGTGTCCTAGGAACAATATTGTCCTGAGGACAAACTAGACACATAGAAAAAAGGCAGCTTCAGGGCACTAAGGACACCCACCCTTGGAACCAGAAGAGAGATACGTCCATATACAGAGAGCTTCTGATGAAAGAAAAGGACTTCTAGAAACTAGGATCTATGTCACATCTGCTTTCTAAAACCGAGGAAGGAAGGAAGGAAGGAAGAGAGGGAGGGAGGGAAAAATGATGGGAGAAAGGGAGGAAGGAAAGAAGTGAAGAAGGAAGGGGTGGAAGGAAGGAAACAAGCATTTATTAAGTGCCTATCATGTATGCCAGACACTTTACAACTATTATTTCATTTGATCTTTACCATTATATATCTGTATCTATTGTTTCCATCGTATATCCTTAGGACAGCACTGAGCAGCTAGGTGGCACAATGGAAAGAACACAGGGCCTGGAGTCAGGAAGACTCATCTTCCTGAGTTCAAATCTAGCTTCAGACAATTACTGTGTGACCCTGGGCAGGTCACTTACCCCTGTTTGCCTCAGTTTCCTCATCTTGTAAAATGAACTGGAGAAGGAAATGGCAAACCACTTTAGTATCTTTGCCAACAAAATCCCAAACGGTTGTTACAAAGAGTCAGATATGACTGAAAAGTAGCTGAACAGCAGCAGCAAGGCAACATTTCTACATGGCAAAGCAGCTTGTCCTATGAGCCTGCTCAGCCACTTTCCCTATTTTAGAGGTTGAGGAATCCCCTAGGGACAGGATGTCAGATGATTTGGGGGAGAATGTGTTAACTTGGGACTAGAATAGTTAGCCTTGGGGAGAAGGGTCTAAGGACTCACTACAGATCAGGTTTGCTACAGTGGATGTTTTCTCTATAATTGATCTTATCAGATCCTTCGTAGGAAGTCTCAAAAGCTAGTGGGGGCCTTTAAAAGAGAAATCAGTAAGGCTCATTCTATCCTTACCAGCCTGGGGGTGGGCAGGAGGGCTCTATATTTACATAATTCCTTGGCTCTATTTCTTTGACCTCTAAGATTACTTTTTCAGGGGAGAAGATATTTATCCCAAACTCATATAGACTACCTCCTCCATAGGCTCACATTGGACACATCTGTTCCCTCAGTAGAGCAGGACGTAAAGGGGTGCAGATGGTGGCCAAGGAGTGAGAAAGAAGGGGATCACACAGGGTCATAACTCTAGAACTGGGAGTGTTGAGGTTTAGGATTTAAGGGTGCTTGAGACCCCAAAGTGCCAATACACTGAGTCCTGCTGAATGAATCCAACTCAAGTCTTCTCTCAGGCAAAATAAAGCAAAGTTTAATAAAGACTGGCTATAATGGGCAGACTCTTAAGGAGCCTAAATATATGTGAAGCTTGTATTGGACACTCGGCCAGAATAATCTGACTCAGAGTGAATCTGCACTAGATTGAATTCTCAGACCCTTCATGGAGGCAAAATGGATCTTATATATTGTGGGAGGATTTAGGGGTGGTCTAGGGGAGGAGTTTGGGGAGGGTCTTGAAGAGCAATCTAAGGAGAATCTTTGATGGAATTAAGGTCAGGCTCCAGGAATGGGATTAAGGGTGGGAAGTAGCTGAAGGCTACTGGAGATAACAGATAATGGAGGGTTAGGCTAGTTGGAGTGTAAACATATTTGGGGACAGATATGTTGATAGGATCAAGGATGGGAAGTAACTGGACAAGGGAGGGCTAGGCTAGGTTAAGAGTAACAAAGATTTGGGCCTAGCTATAATGAAAGGCTTCTGGTGTCAGGGGAATGTTTCATCAAGTGGGAAGATTCAGTCAGAGTTCAAAGGGTTTCCCAGAGCCGGTACCCCATCAGGAGAGCCTCAGAAGTTATTTGGTCCCCATCACTTGACTGAGGAGGAAACTGAGAGTCACATCAAGCCAATGAACATTTTTAAGTGCCTACTGTGTACCAAGCACTGGGAAAACAAAGAAAACCAAAAGCATTCCCTGCCTTCCAGGGGCTCACAATCAATTGATGGGACAATGGGACCTGCACCCCCAAAAGCCCCTGAACTCTCCCACACTGGTGGTTCACCTGAGGCATCTGGTCCATCCCAGTCTACCTAGATATTCAATAATTCTTTTCACTGCCCTTTCACTTAGGCTCTCTGACCATTTAACTCCTTTCATTGTTTGCCCCTGGCCCACCCCAGGCTATTTACTACTCCTTAATCCCATCAAGATCTTTTCATTGACCCCTTTTTCTGTATAAAAGCATCATTCTCACCCCCATCAAGTAGCAGATATACTAGAAATCTTGCTGGCCATACTGGTGTTATAATAAACCTCAACACTCTGACTTTCCCCTCACCGCTCACCACTCAGGAAGGCTTGAGTGGTCTAATTCTTTCAAGGCAGACTCCCTGTACCCTTGCATTTTGGGGTTCCTGGCACCCCAAACCACACCATAATGGGGGAGAAAACACAAGTATGTGCAAACAAGATATAGACAGGATAAATCTTAGATAATCTCAAAGGTAAGGCACTATCATTAATGAGGACGGGGGAAAGGTTTCTTGTGAGGCAGCCAGGCAGTAAAGTCAAGGAGTGAAAATATTCCAGGTATGGGGGACCCAAAATGTTCGGAGATGGAACAACAAGGTCAGTGTCACTAGATTGTACATGAAGTAACTTGTCTAAGACCGGGCTGACTCCAGGCAACTGTGGAGACAATACATTTCAGCTATTACTTCTCTCCATGTGTCCCTCTATTCCACAGAGAAGTCCCCATTCCACCCTGTCCATCTGTCTTCCCAGGATTTCCCTTTTCCTCTCTCCTGTCTGGGAAGACCAGGTTCTTACTTGAGCAGTCTGTAAGAAGCAAAACTCTCCTCCCCACTTCCCCTCCGGTTAATAAACCCAATGTTACCTTCTCTTCTCCCCCCCATTCCTTGTATAGGAGAGATCCTTTCTATGACTATTCTAGAAAAAGTAAAAGACTCTAAATCCCTTCAGTTGAACTAGATGGCTTTAGAGGCCCTTAGCAACTGAGAATCTATCCCTTTGGGACCTGGAGTAACAAATTCCTCCATCTACTCAGCTGAATTTATCTTAATTCTCATATTATCTTCACATCATGAATTACAAGATTGATTTGAGGGCTTGTTTTGGCTTTTTGCCTAAATTGGGACTGTTTGCCTTAGCTTACCCCCAGGCTTTGGTTGACCAAAGTGCCAAATTTTCTCATTATGACATCTCCAGGCTGTCTATTATAGCACCTCACTTGGGTTCTGGCCTGTATCTATAGAGGGCTCACTATAAGTTAAGAAGCATTTGTTCAATACTTAGTAGGTGTTAAGGCTCAGGTTAGGTCTTGGCTATACAAAGCCTGCCCACCTCCTCTAAATCCCCCCCCACCCCAAAATCTCCAGAAAACAGTCCTTCCTTCAGGGAGTTTACAAGGACAGGGACATACACACAGACACACACCCCATGAACATATATATGTTTATACAAAATAGATAAAAGGTGATTTTTCTCTAGAGCAAGGGTATAAATTCATTTCCCAGAATAGTTTCCCCACTTATGTGGAACAGTTAAATAGTGAAGGGGCATGGCCAGAAGGAAGAGTCAGTGAATTAAGTTGTTTTGCCTATGGAAGGAAATGCCCAGATCTCTTCTATGTCTAGAAAGCAAACAAAAGAAAGGGGGGAAAAGCCCAACTATTTTTTTTGGAAAAGGGTAAGGCAAAGCAATTGGGGTTAAGTGACTTGTCCAAGGTCACACAGCTACTAAGTGTATCAAGTGTCTGAGACTGGCTTTGAACTCAGGTCCTACTGACTCCAGGATGGGTGCCACCTAGCTGCCCCCAACCATTTTTAATTAAGGGGGAAAAAACCCCACCATGAAACAAAAATGCTCAAGAAATGAAATTGTCTGCACTCCACCAGAATCTATTCTTTTCTCCTTCAGCAGCATTTTTACAACCCTGATAATGACCATGACTCATTCCTTAGCTTGAAGAAGAAAACAGAAAGTGGGGGAGGAGGGAAGGAATCCAGACATTAACATTCTTTTAATGTCTACCAATCCCTAAACACACATTTTAAGCAGAATTCCTCTGGCTTCCCAGAATGTCTTAATTTTATGATTTCATGACTCATTAGAAAGCAGAATTCTGAACCCTATAGGAAGGGGCAGCAGTAAACACATTTATGGATACCCAAGGACTGCAGGAATGGAGGAAGCACCTTGAAATAACAAAAAAAGAATTTAGAGTTGGAAAGGACCTTATCTATCACCTAGCCCAACTTTTTTGTTTTAAAGCTGAGAAAAAATGAAGCATTGAAAAGAGATGACTCTCAATTTCTTTTTTTCTTTCCTTCTCTTATTCTTTTCCTTTTCTCCCTTCTTCCTTTCTTTTCTTTCCTATCTCCTTCCCTTTCCTCCTTTTCTTCTTCTCTCTACTTTTTCCTTCTCAATTCTTTTCTTCCTCCTTCCCTCTTTTCTTTCTTCTCCTTGCTTCCTAATCTTTTTTCTTCTTCCTTTCCTGTCCTTCCTTCCTCCTTTCCTTTTACTACCTCTCTTCTTCCCTTCCCTCCCTTCTTCCTTTCTAATCCTTTTCTTCCTCCTTCCTTTCCCTTCCTCTTTCCTTTCTTTTTTCCTCCTTTCCTTCCCCTCTTCTCCTTCCCCCTTCTCTTCCCCTCATTATTCTCCCCTTTTCCCTTTCCTTTTTTCTTTCCTCTTTGCCTCTCATTTTCTTCTTTTCCTTCTTCCTTTCTGCTTTCTTCTCCTCATCCCTTCCTTTCCCTTCTGCCTCTCCTTTTTTATTTGTCTCTTCCTTCCCTTCTTCTCATTCCCCTTCCACTCCTTTCTCCCTTCTCTTCCCTTTACTCTCTCTTCTTCCTCTCCTTTGTCTTTCCTCCTTCTCTCCTGCCCCTTCCCTTATTTTTTTTCCTTTACCTTCATTCCTTTTCCTCCTGTGGTACCAGTAATACTTTTCACCCCTAGCTTTCCTTTGAAACATCAGTGTGGAAGAGTTAACAGAGGTCATGTCAGTCTAAAATAGCCTGGTTCCCCTTACAAGCTGGGTTGCCTTAGGTCACCAGGATACAATTCCCTTCCCCTGTCCTACAAAGCCCTGGTTCACAAAAATCCCCAATCTCTGCCAAGGCTCTTTGCAATGTAGAACAGACTTACCTGTTTTTATGCATTGCTTAACTAATTATTTTTCAAAAGAGCAGCCAACTTGGAACAGTATGTTTTTCTTTGAGAAAGGACTTTTCTTCCTTCTCTTTTTCTTTCTTCACCCTCTCCCCTTCCTTCCTCACTCCTCACCCTTTCTTCAGGCCCACCTGGCCGCCTTCCTCCTTCCCCCCAGTGCTTGCCTTGGCATTCCAAATTGGTTTTCGATATCTGACACCTCTTGAAAGTGTAGCTTGGCAAACAAGTCCTGAAATCCACTCCAGCCCTCCAGGCCTACATTGGGGGCTGCTGTGAAAACACCTGGACATCCCTCTGGCTGGACAAAAACCAGAACCCCTTTTTAACAAAAATAACAACCTGCCCTCCCCTCTACTCTAGCTCCTTGGAAACGGAACTGAAAGAAAGCCCCCGTTACTTTAAAAGCAGGTGGTCCAGGTACACAGAGGTAGGCACTGACTCAGTGAAATCTTGAGAAAGGAGATTCTGCTGTCAGCAGCCCATCTGTGCCTTGTACCTCATCTTTCCTCCCGTTCTCTTCTCCCTACTACTGTGTCCTCTGCCAATCAGGGGTTCTTCCCTATGCTGCAAAACTTCTGTACCCCCCTCAAGGCTGGCCAGATGGTCAGCCTCAATTGAGAAATTCCTGGTAATTACAAAATAAATCTCTGAAGGTTGTTCTTAGAGCAGGAGTTCCTAACTTTTTTTGTGTAATGGACCCCTTTGGCAGTCTGGGGGAGCCCATGAACCCCTTCTCCAAATGTTCCTAAATGCATAAAATAAAACATAGAATTACAAAGGAAATCAATTATATTGAAATGCAGTTGTCCAAATATTTTTAAAACATGTTCAGAGACCCCAGGTGAACAACCCTTACCTCTAGGAAAGCTGATCCTACCCTACAGTCCATGTTTCCTTCTGCCCCAGGTACAGAGTTCACTCTCCAAGGTTGAATTTTCAGGTAGTCCACATAAAGTAACAAACAACTTGTTGAAAAACAAGTTTTAGGATGTGAAAGCCATTTTACTGATGAAAACTAGTTTACCAAATCCATAAAACCTCATCGTCAAACAGAGTAATGGGCCGTAGGAGTAAACTCACTGTGCTGGGCAGACAGAGGATTGGACACATACATACTCATAGGCACACACAGGCAGAGTCATAATCACACAATCATATGCAATCATATACACATGCTTGCCAAGCCCCAACTCTGTGTTCTGTCACTAGTCACATTTTCTCCTTCTAGTCTCTTGCTGCTAAAAACTACTTGTCTAATGGCCCCTCAGTTTCTTTGTTGTATCATCTACCAACTATATCCTGTCGACTAAGTGTGATGTTCCCCAGGGCCCTATCCTGGACCCTTCTATCTTTCTGTAATATCTCTGTTATTGATTTCATCAGCATCTATGGATTCAATTGTCTTCTCTAGGTAGATGACTCTCAAATCCATATATAAAACCTTAATATAGCTTTATGCACATGGATGTTTGCATGTTGTTTCCTCCTTTAGAATATAAGTTCCTTGAGGTTAGGAAATATGCTTTTTCTGTTCTTTGTATCCCCATGGACATAGTAAGTATTAAGAAAAGCTTGTTAATTAACTGACTATCTGCAGTGCCAACACAATATTCACAGCATAAATCGCAACTGTAAATATGCCGGCATGGTTCTCAATCACAAAATATAATAGACTCTCCACATAGAAAATGGAAGCAAAACATTTATTCAGACACCAGAAAACCAAATCCCAACACCAGGAAACTGAATCCATCATAGCAGCATAGAAGTTAATACACCACAATGAAGCAGAGAACCATACCATCCTTCAGCCTTCCACAAACCAACATTCACAAGCCTAGCTGTTTTCCTGGGTGCATCCTCTCTCTCCTACCATCTAACTGCTCTGACTCCCAAATTCCTGTGAGCTCTGCTCCACCCTTCAGCAAACTCATCCCACCACAGGCTCCATGTAATTATATTCAGCTTATGAGGGGACAAGGAAGATCTTCAAAAGCAGGAAAGATTTTCAAATTCCCATTACCATGACACCATCTGAACTCCAGTCTCCTATCAGCAACTACCTCATGGACATCTCTATGTGGATGTCCCATTGACATCTCAAGCTCAGTGTGTCCGAAACAAAACCAGTTATCTTTCTCCTGAAATCCATCACACCTCTAGACTTCCCTATTTATGTCTAAGGGACCCGCATTCTTCTGACTTACTTACTGCTCTTCTCCCCTATCTTACCAGTTGACAAATCTTAGAATTAAACACAATCTGTCTCAAAGGTAACAACCTCTTGGTGTTCCAGACAATTTTCTAAAACAACCATAAATTGCTGAGAAACCACGGACTTTTATTAATAGGGAATTTCCTCACAGGGGAATCTCCCATACTAATGAAATCATAGATATGGTCTTCATCCTCTTGCAAAAGTGTTGGTAATTTTTAAAAATCACAAATGTAAAATAACATTAATCAAGTTAATTCAACTAACATTTATTAAGCACTTAGCTTGTGCCAGACATCAGGGAAACAAAGCCAGAAATAAAACTGTCTTCAAGAAGCTCACTATGCTGTAAGACTGTAAGGCATTGGCTTATTAATATTATCCTTATCCCTTCACTACATGAAGAAGTCAGACATTGTCCTATCCATTTTATAGATGGAAAAATTAAGGCACAGAGTGTTGAAGCTGTTTTTAAAAATATGACTTTGAAAGGCCCGCAATTAAATACCATCTCTGTATTTTTATAGCTTAGTTTGTTAGAACTTGGTGCTGATGAGGCCAAGGTTATGAGTTTGATCCCTAAGGTGACCAGTTAATTTTGTTCTATTCTATGATTGTACCTTCTACCCTGACTGTTCACATTATGTACACAAATGTCTGCCTTTCCTTGATTTTAAGGGTGAAAATGTAGATGGATCAGTGAAAAGCCATCCTTACTATTAGAGAGGTAATTCCAAATGAATACCCTACTAATTCTCAGTCTGTAGTGCCATCTTTGTATAGGAAGGACAAACACTGAAATTCATATTAATAGTGGTCCAGAGGGTTTGTCCAATGTCCCGTGTGTCATGTGAAATGGCAGAGGCAGATCCCCTAGGGATGGCCTAACAGCACAGTAGACTGAAGGCCCTAAAAGGTTCCATTTTGGTATTCAGTCATTTCAGTCATGTCTGACTCTTCACGGTCCCATTTGGGGTTTTCTTGGCAAAGATACTGGAATGGTTTGCCATTGCCTTCTCCAGCTCATTTTACAGATGATGAAACTAAGGCAAACAAGGTTGTGACTTGCCTAGGGTCATACAGCTAGGAAGTATCTGAGGCTGGATTTGAATTCGGGAAGATAAGTCTTCCTGACTTTCAGCACTGGCATTCTATGCACTGTACTCCACCATACCACCTACCTGTCCTTAAAGGCTCCATACCCATATATAAAATATCTTTCCCATCAACTTAATAGGCTAGAAAATCCATCCATTAGAACCATTTCCTTGAGCTAAAGTTATTAAAAAGCACCTGTTAAAAGGCAAATATATTACTCATGAGCAGTGAGAGTGAGCTAAACTGTGGGGGAGAGGAAAAGAGTAAAAAGCATGAGATTCAGGACAAGTCCCTAGACCCAGTCTGGATATCGGTGAGAAAAATGAAGTGGGACCACAGTGTTCATGCCCTCAGCCCTCACTTTCTATGATCCCTAAGATGAATCTTGTAAGATAGGTACAACTTCTGGGGGGGTTGACCCAGACCAGTCAAAGGCTGTAGGACTAGAGTGTCCTAACACAATGTCAGAGGTTGAACATGTTTGGGGGAATTCCTTTGGGGCTTTCTGGAGGTGGTTCTGGGGCCAGTATGGAAAGGACACCAGAGGTGGGATATGAATAAAACAATCAGGTTTATTCAGCACATACAACCAGGAGGAGATTGAGAAGAAGGGATGCTAAGGAATCAGACTGAGTTGTGCTTGGGTAGAGGGTGATGGTAGAAATCTGGCCATTTGAAGGACTCATAAAGGGGACAGGGCAGTCCCCTCTTTTCTTGACCCTTAGGGAACTAAAGGGCCCCATATCTTGGGCCTGAATCCTGTCAGCCCACTGAGACAGAAGTGCTTCTCTGCTCAAGGAGTCTCAAATGGCAAAGAATGACTGGAATGATCCAAGGCTGAGGTTTGACTAGGAATAATCAGTGATATAATAAGGGGGGTAGGGATTCAAGAGAGGACAGTGTAGAGGTAAATTGGTTCATGGGGAGATGGGGAGAAAAGGATAGAGTGGCTAGTGCAGGGGAGATGGCCTAGGAGAGAACTGAGGAGTCAAGGAATTAGAGGTCAAGGTGCCGTCAAACAGTGGGGTTTTGTAAGGGAAGGCGGGGGAGAGGAGGAAATTTGGTTATGACCAAATAAGGAGACTTTAGAATTCTTGAACTTAGAGGTAGTACATTTGTGGGTGTAGGCTAGAATCAAGTGTACGGCCATCCTCGTGTGTGGCTGGAGTGAAGTGGACGAGTGGGATAGGAACTGAATAAGAATTACATTTTCATTTGTTTTGAGTACTGGTTTATCACTCTCTCACAAGATTGCCTAGAAAACTGCTGAAGGTCAATCTCTTCATTTTCAGATCTTTCCTTAGTCAGGTGTGGCCACAGACACACCAGTTGGGCACACAAAAAGGTCCTTCCAGAGAAGATCCCCCTTTTTTTTTACCCTCATTCACAACTCTACTCCCAGTCTTGCCTCATATTTAGGTCAGAGCAAGTAAACTCCAATTGTGTAGCTAGGACCAGGGCCATGCAAATGCCTTTGATAATCCTTCAATGTGCACTTAGCAACACTGGCAGGGTTGCATTGGTTGGTTGGTTGGTTGGTTGGTTGGTTATTGTCCTTCATTCTTGAAGGCCAAAATGACATTACCAAAAAGTCCAGGTCAAGGTATAGTGTGTCCAACAGTGACTGAACAGACCAGTAAGGGGAAGATGGAACTAACAACCTTAACTTGGCATTCCTATTGCTATGTCTGGGTCTTGATGCCTCCTGTATGTCCATCATTTTTAAATTCCATATTGATAGATTTGGTCAATCATTCTAGCCTTTCATAATATTTGGATCCTGTATCTGCCATCCAGAATATTAGGCAATTAATATACAAAGAGGTCTTGATTAATGCTAATAATGAATCCCATGAACAGTGAACATTATTTGAATTCGTGTTGCATTTTTCCATTGGACTGGAACCAAGGACCACATTTTACATAATTATAACTTGGAACAGTATGGATCTGAACATATGTGACCACTTTACAATATTCATTGTTCACAACTAATCAGGACCTAGCTATATTAGCAATGGAGAAGTATATTATCATTAATTTATATTAGCAATATTAGAAAAAGTACTTGGGGTCAGGAGGGATCTGCCTTTGAATCCTGCTTTTGACACTTGCAATCTGTGTGAATACAGGCAAGTCAGAACCATATTTCTTCTTCCATTAAATGAGAAAAACAATAAGTACTTAATAGGGTTGGTGTAAGGGTCAAATAAGATAATGTATATAAAACGTTATATAAAGTCAGCTATTATTTATTATTTCTCCAAGCTTTATGTCCTTCAAACATTTTGTAAACATGCTATCTGTGACTATTGGTCTTGAAAAAAAAATGGTGAACAGAATAAGTATCCCCATATGTTTCTCTGCTAATAAAGTGCTAGATCAAAATTACTTTTGGGAGTGGCAGTGAGATAAAGAGTGGGCATACAGATAGTTACCCCTCATCTACCTCCAACTATAAGGAAGTGAGTATAGCTTGTGAAGATTTGACAAGTTACTTCTGAAAGAATGCTGACTTTTAACCCCAGAAATGAGCTCAGTGATCTGATTTGCTACTTTTTAGAAATATTTATTGAACTTATTGGAATGAGTGCTGTCTGAGCTGAAATCCTCTTTTGAATAAAAAAGGTCATTTTGTGAAAAGACCATAAAGTCAATCTGGTTCAGGTCTGATGTATGCTTTATTGTTTTCTAATACTGTTATTCATATAATTTAAAGGCTACTAATTTAAGGTCTGAATTTTAGTGTTAGAAAGTCTATGGCCAGCTACATAGTACAGTGGAGAGAGTATAAGCCCTGGAGTCAGGAGGGAGGAACTGAGCTTAAATCAGACACTTCTTAGCTATGTGACCCTGGACAAGTCACTTAGCCTTGATTACTTCAAAAAAGGGCGGGGCGGGGGGGGCGGGGGGAAGGTCTTCATCAAAGACATTTAAGTTCAGTTTTTCCTTCTAGAGGCAGTTTTCTGGCATGGTGACTAGAGTATGAGACTTGGAGTCAGGAGGACCTGCTTCAGATGCATTCTAGCTGTGGGACCCTGAACAACTGCCTTCACCTTTCCTTGTCTCAGTTTTCTCATCCATAAAATGGGGCTAATAATAGCACTTACCTTGCATGATTGTTGAAGATCAAATGAGCTAATGTGTGTAAGTGCTTTGCAAACCTTAAAGCATTATATATTTATATAGTTATTATTTTTATTTATAGTTATTATCATTAATATACTTTATGAGAGTTGACCACAAAGTGCTAATATCTAAATTAAAGCTATTCTTTCCTCTTTGTTCTAAGTCTGAAGAAACAAATTAGAGGTCATAGATTTAGAGCAAGAAGGAGCCTGAAGTGTCCAGTCACACAATCATAGACCTGGAGCCAGATGCCATTTGGCTCAACCTCCTCATTTTACAGAGGAGTAAACTGAGGCCTGTGAGAGTTAAGTGACATGACTAAGGTTACACAAGTAGGAAGCATCTGACTCGAACCCGAAACAGTGCTCTTTCCATTGTACCACAGAAAGGAAATGAGAAAGGATAGATCCAGGTAATAATAGGAGGGGCAGGATTTGAATCCAGGACTTGTGACTCCAGAACCAGCAGTACTTTTCCCCCTGACCTACACTGGTCAATACGAGGAGTATAGCCATGTACTTATATTTTTCTTTGCTTTTTGGAGGGCAGTTGGGGTTAAGTAACTTGCCCAAGGTCACATGGCTAGATTTTTTGTGTGGGTGTTAGGTGTTTGAGGCCAGAACCTAACTCAGGTTCTCCTGACTCCGGGCCGGCACTTTACTCATTGCGCCACCTAGCTGCCCCCAGCCATGTACTTTTAACAACCTGTTGACTACGCTAGCTAGCTGCCTGAGAGCTGCAAAGGGTTAGTACAGGAATGGGTTAGGATTAGCTTCTGACTATCTCAGAACTAGCTAAATTCTGTAATTTAGCCAGACTATTCCAAATCTGACCTTTTAAACAACCTGGCCCAAACCAGCCTTATTATACGATGCTCTCCTTCATAAATTCTATTCAGAAGTAATTTTGAATGCTGTTGATAAGTTCACTTACTTTGGCAGTATACTTTCCAAGGATGTATAAGATTGCCACACTCATTGTCAGAGCTAGCTCAGTGTTTGGGAGGCTTTGAAGGAAAGTGAAGGAGAGAAGTATGGGACCGACTACCAAACTGAAGGTCTACAGAGCCATTGTGCTAACCTCATTGTTGTATGGCTGTGAAACCTGGACAATATACCCACACCGTGCCAGGAAACTGAATCACTTCCATTTGAATTGTCTTAGGAAGATTCTGAAGATCCCCAGGCAGGATAAGGTACCAGACACTGAGGTCCTTTCTGGAGCTGAGCTGCCAAACATTCAAACTCTACTGCAGAGAGAAGGACTCTGATGGGCTGGTAACATTGTCAAATGCCAAACACACATTTGCCTAAAAGACTATTTTACAGAGAACTCACACAGAGGTCAGAAGAAACAATACAAGGGCTTTCTCAAGGCCTCTCTGAAGAATTTGGTATTGATTGGGAGACTTGGGAGACACTGGCACAAGACTGCCCAGCACAGTGTGCCCACCTCAGAGAAGGTGCTGTGCTCACTAAGCAAAGCAAAAATGCAGTAGCTCAAAGGAAACGTAAGCTGTGCAAATTTAAAGACATCTCCACTTCAAATGTTCATGTGGACTATTGTAGCAGCAAGCACCCTAGCATACCCAGGGTGACTTCCAACACAGGTTCTTAGATCTGCTTTTCTAAAGGAAAGCAACTCAGAATGGGTTAACGATCTTACTTTAATCAAACATGTCATTCACCTAGTTCAGGTGAAAAAGGTCATCACTCCAAACTTCAGAGAATATAAACAAGTTACAAGCAGAAGTTACAAGCAGACAGAAACATATCAGCAGACAGGCTTCCAGCTATCTGACCATTTCATCCATACCTATTCAGTTTCCAGAGAGGGAAGCACCAACATTTGGGTTTTCAAAACTGGAGGACTCAACGGCTCTCCAGAGTCTCATCTGGTCAAATCCATACAACTCTTCTCAAAATAAGCTCCAAAGCAAAACCTCACATCAGGGTATATATAGCCTTCTTCTGGGTCAGAGAATATCACAACCCTCTTGACCCACTGCCCAATCACAAAGTATCAAGGTGTGGGTTTTCCTGAAAAACAAGCCTCCCTCCACAGGCTCCAGGTAAACCACATTTAGCCTATTAGGGGGCAGAGTATATTTTCAAGTCAGGGAAGGTTCTCAGTCACTTAAGCCTGTCAAAGGGCCTAGGGGCAGGGAAAATCTTAAATCACCATTCCCATAACAACTGTCTGTCCTGGGGTAGCTCCTTCTGAGCTCCTATTGGTCTGATCAATCACAGTCAGACATGCTGTACTTTGATCCCAACATAATGATTTCATTTTGATCCCCACTGAGCATGGACGACAACAGAATCAAAGTGACCCCAAGTTTGGCCAACCTGGCCTTCCTGCTTTTTTTTCACACACAGCCCTCCACCTCTCACTTCTGTGTCTTTGCATTGGCCATCACCTATGTTTAGAACTATTCCTCCCTCACCTCTGGCTCTTAGGATCCCTAGGTCACTTTGAGAATCAGTCTACATTCCACCCTTTCCAAGTGGCTTTTCCTAATTTCCCTTTCCTTGGCTGCTAATATCTACTCCAAATTACATTGCATTTGTCTTGTGTAGACTTATGTACAAACATGTTGTCTCCCTTGACTGAATGTAAGCTCTCTGAGGGCAGGGTCTCCTGTGAATAGGGGGGCATCAGAGGAAGGTTTTAAGAGGGAACAGTGCCAATCTCAAAAAAATTGTGAAATCAGTGAAATTTTCCCCACATATATACCAGTAGAGGAGAGTTTTATACCATGAAGCTCCTGTGTTTTTCTTGAGAGACATATTGGTAGAGTGGACCTGGATTTGAATCTTGCCTCTAACTTTTCCTAGCTGAGTGACCCTAGCTAGACAAGTTAATCTCCCTGAACCTCAGTTTTCTGGTCTGTAAAAAGGGAATGCACATATCTACCATCCAGGCACACTGTGAGGTTCAAATAAATTATACAAACCACTTCACAAAAGTTAAAGTGCCATCCAAATGCTGGTTATTAATATTTTTAGTTCATGTGCCTATTTTGGATGACATTGCTTTCTTGCCTAAAAGATTGGTAGGAATTATGGATATCTTCTTTGTGGATTGTGGAAACCTTCTTGTTTTATGGATAAGAGATTATGAGCTTTCATGGATAGAGGAGAGTCAAGAAAGGTCCAGAAAATAGGCAGGGACTGAGAAATTCCTTGAAGATCATCTAGGGCAGTTTGAGGATTCTGGGTATGAGGAGGGGAGGAAGGCTATAGGGCAAGGACTGAAAAGACAGGCGCATCAAAAGCAGACTCCTTTACTTCCCAGCTTGTCTCTGATAGTCCACACCAATGATTCCCTAACCCATTCCAGCACATCTACCCATTAGATATATTTGAAGTACAATTTTCTTTGGATCAGGATTTAAAGATATTTTCAAGCCATTCCAGGCTTTAGGAATGATGGAGAGAAAAACAGATGGCACAGAGAACAATCAGAGAGGTCTCATCTTTCATGTTGGAAAAAAAAAAAAGAGACCACTAGGTGACACAGTGGACAGAGCATTGGGCCTGGAGTCAGGAAGACCTGAGTTCAAATCCAGCCTCAGACACTTACTAGCTATGTGACCCTGAGTTAGTCACTTAACCCGGTTTACCTCAGTTTCCTCATCTGTAAAATGAGCTGGAGATACAAACCACTCTAGTATCTTTGCCAAGAAAATCCTAAATGGGGTTACAAAGAGTCATACAGGACCAAAACAAAACAAACAGCTACAAAAATTGAAACAGTGGATAAAGCCTGGAGTCAGGAAAACCTGAGTTCAAATCCAGCCTGATGGCCCCTAGTTGTGTGACCCTGGGTAAGTTGCTTAACCTCTGTCTGCCTTAGTTTCCCCACCTATAAAATGGGAATAATAACAGCACCATTTCTCAGGGTTGTAGTGAAAATCAAATGAAAGAATATTTGTAAAAAGCCCTTTAGCATAGTGCCTAGCACACAGTAGGTACTATATAAATGTTCATCTCCTTCCCTTCTCTGTCAGAATTGCAAGCCTTCACAGCCAATAATATTTACTGACTTCAAGGTCAGTGGTATGATCTTTGGTCAGAGATGGATTTGGGGAGTAACCATGAGATTATAAGAACCTTAAGAGCGTGATCTGTGTTATACCTGCTCTGTAACCCCCACCCCACCCCCCTCCACCCTATAACATTTCTTGGGGTGTCTAGGTGATGCAGTGAATAGAGCACTGGCCCTGGAGTCAGGAGGACCTGAGTTCAAATCCAACCTCAGACACTTAACACAAAAACTAGCCATGTGACCTTGGGCAAGTCACTTAACCTCAATTTGTCCTACCTTCTCCCCTCCAAAAAGCAAAATGAATGAATGAATGAATGAATGGATAAAATTTCTTTGACTCTAGACCCATGTTCCAAAGCACATGGATTTACTTATAGACTTATCTACTTGCAGTCCAGGCAGGGGGCACCATAGTACATAGAGTGCTGAGCCTGAAGTTAAGAAAACTCATCTTTTGGGGCGGCTAGGTGGCACAGTGAGTAAAGTGCTGGCCCCAGAGTCAGGAGGACCCGAGTTTGGTTCCAGCCTAAGACACTTAACACCCACAAAAAAAAAAAACTAACCATGTAACCTTAGGCAAGTTACTTAACCCCAATTGCCCTCCAAAAAGCAAAAAAAAAAAAGAAAAAAGAAAAAAGAAGAAGACTCATCTTTGTGAGTTCAAATTTGACCTCAGACACTTACTAACTATGTGACCCTGGGCAAATCACTTAACCCTGTTTGCCTCGGTATCCTCATCTTGTAAAATGAACTGGAAAAGGAAATGGCAAACTACTCTGGTATCTCCACCAAAACCCCCCCAAGTGGGGTCATGAAGAATTGGATATGACTGAAAAACAGCTGAACAACAATTTGCAGTACCTTAAATATAGTAGGCACTCAATAAATTTTATAATAAACTTAAATTTGTTGAATTAAGTTAGTAGGATTATAATATAAAAAGTCAGAAAGAACCTTAGAGAACATCTAACCTAATCCCTCTATTTTTATAGAGGAAGAAACTTGGCCCATTAAGGTGAGGTGCCTAAGGACACTGAGGCAATAAGTACAGACCTGAGATTTGAGCCCAGATCCATTCTGGTATTCTTTCTACAAAGCCCTTGATCTGGAAAAGACTTCAGAGGTTAATTAGTTCTAGGATTCCAGATCACAGGATCTGGAGGGATTGTAAAGGCACTCTAGTCCAATACCCTCATTTTGCATATATGGACATTGAGACTCAAGGAAGTCAGTGACTCACCCAAGGTCACACAGGTAGGAAGTGGCAGCTGGGATTTAAACCAACATTCTTTGGTTCTCTTGACATTGTACTCTGTGACCTTCTTCACAATATACTTCACAAAAATACCCATCCCACCTCCCAACCCAATCCCCCCACCCCCATTCAGTAGCAGCTTCTTAAACATTCTCACATGGAGAATACTTGGACCTGAAAGGCTCCAAGTTGGGACAATCCGTCCATTACCTTGAATTTCCCAACTGTCAAGATTTAACATCTCAGGCTTGGAAACATCAAGTTAGGTTTAGAAAAGAAAGTGGTGAGCACTATTTGTGTTTGGCAAAAGGCAAAACTTTTCCTTGGCTCCAGACCCATGTTCCAAGCACTTGGATTTACATATAGACGTATCTATTTGCAGATAATTTGTCCGACTCCTTATTATCCCCATAATTGTGCTAAATAGTGCTGTGTAGGCAGCAGCATACCAAAGCTTTTGCCTAATAGATGGACACATCAGGCCTAACCCTGCCCCCTCTCTTTCTCTTCTTCCCCCTCCTCCCCCACCGTTCCCTCTTCTCTCCAAGAACAGGTCTCATGGAGGAAAAAGGTAAAACCACAAATTAAGATAGAAACAATTTCTTTTGCAAAATAAGTTATTTAAAGAACAAGCCAGATGGTACAAATCGACATTTTCCCTTGGTCATCAGGTCTGCAAAGAGTGAGTGTGTGTGTGTGTGTGTGTGAAATTTTTTTTTCCCCTTCCCATGGAGACATTTTTCCAAGTGATTGTGATGCCTCTGTACTTCCCCTGGCAGTCTCAGGGGCTATGATAGCATGTTCTCCATGCTCCCAGCAAACAAAGCCCACATCATTTTCCCCTTCCCAAACAGTTTTTCAACCCTGATGCTAAATATATCAGACATGTCTGTATGCAGTACTGACTCATTTAGCTGGTTTCATTGTAGAATGAGGTACTTAGTCTGCAAGGGAGGATTTCTCAGGTAACTAAAGAAAAACCAAACAGCTATTTTTTTTTAATCCTGATTGTTTTGGATGGAAAGCTTTCCAATGTTCATTACACACATCGACACCTTCCTAAATAGAGTATGCCAAGTGTAATTTAACCTTTTCAGGATGACTCAGCATCATTATGATGAATGTTAATTATTTAACTGGGCTGTAATACAGACATGCCTTTGAGGATGATTGAAACATACATGGTCCTTTGCAGTTATGCTAAATGAGCCCAGATTTCTGAGACTTTTGTCAATCTTCCTTTTCCTCTTTCTACTGTCACCTTTCACTATTATCAGCATTCTGGGAAGCTAATATCAGTGGCAAGGGGGGGAGAGACAGCAGTCCCGGGATATCATGAGGCTTTTATGCTTCCTTATCCTGGAGGGTAGGACAGAACTAGCTGGGTTATAGCCAGTGAGGAACAGGAACTGTCCTGGCATACTGTGAGGTGTGGTCTGCTGAATGGCCACAGATGTTCTCAATGTCCCTCTATAAACTCTGGTACTCCAAGACAAAGTTCCAATTGGTCTGCCTTGGTCAATGCACCTCAGCAACATTTAACATATCTGAAGAGAGCCAGCTTGACCTTTAGAGTAAAAGAAATGCTATGGGGGGCGGGGAGTTGGTTACTGAGCAGGTATAACATAGATCATGCTCTTAGGGCTCTTATGTAAGGTTCATGCTTACTCCTTAAATCCATCTCTGACCAAAAATCATGCTGAAGTCAGTAAACACTATTGGCTCTGGAGGCTTGAAAAGACAACAGAAAAAGAAAGGAAATAAGCATTTATGTAAATAACTTAGAAGTTATTTCTTTACTTTGTGCTAATAAACAAACACAGACAGACAGACAGAAAGACAGACAGACAGACAGACAGACAGATATATAGATAGATAGATAGATAGATAGATAGATAGATAGATAGATAGATAGATAGATAAGATAGATAAAACTTCGGCTAATTCTCAAGTGGAATACCTCCCCAATCTCCTCTAGCTAATATTCTTTTATATTTAATGTTCTGCAGATTATTACACAGGTAGAATAGTTATTTATAAAAAGGGAAAAGGACCTATTTATATAAAAATATTTATAGCACTTCTTTTGGTCACAAAAAAATTGGAAATCAAGGGGATGTCCATCAGTTGGGGAATGGCTGAACAAGTTGTGGCATATAATTGTAATGGAATATTATTGTGCTATAAGAAATGATGAGCAGGATGGTTTCAGGAAAAAACTGGAAAGATTTACATGAACTGATGCAGAGAGAAGTGAGCAGAATGAGGAGGACATTATATGCAGTAACAACAAATGGTAGCAATGACAACAAAAAAAGAATTGCAAATGACATAGCTATTTTCAGTAATACAATGATCCAAGACAATCCCATATGACTCATGATGAAAAATGTTATCTGCCTCCAGAGAAAGAACTGATAAGAGTCTGGATGCAGATTGAAGTATATTATTTTTCACTTTCTTTTTTTCTTTTTTGGTTCCAATTTTCCTCTACAAAATGACTGATATGGAAACATGATTGCATGTGTATAACTTATATCCCATTCTTGCCATCTCAGCAAGGGCTTAGGGGAGGGAGGGTAGGATAGAATTTGGAACTCAAAACTTCAAAATAACCCAGATGTTAAAAATTATTTTTACATGTAATTGGGGAAAAATAATAAAATATTATTTTTAAAAACAAAGAAATGTTTTTAAAAATCCTTCACTTTGCATATATATAATGGGAATGGGAATTTAAAGATCTTCCCTGTCCCTTAATAGGCCTAAGGGAGTTTGAAGATCTTCCTTCCCTGCTCTGAAGATCTTCCCTGCCCCTAATAGGTTGTATGTAAACACATGGATCCTGTGGTGGGAGGAGTTTGCTGAATGGGTAGAGCAGAGCCCAGAGGAAGCTGGGAGTCAGAGCAGTTAGCACAGTGGGAAAGAGAGGACACAAACAAGGAGATAGCTAGGCTTGTGAGTGTTTGTTTGTAGGAAGGCTAAAGGTACAGTGTTGCTCTTTGCAGTGATAAGGTGTGTTAACTTCTTTGTTGCTGTGATGGATTTGACTTTCTGGTGTTGGGATTTGGCTTTCTGGTTTGGTGACTCAGCTATCTGATATCTGAATAAATGTTTTGCTTCTGTCTTCCCTATGGAGAACCTGTTATATTTTGTGATTCAGAATTATGCTGGCATATTCGTAGTTGCCATTGGTGCTGTGAATATTGTGTTGGTGCTGCAATATGCTGCCCTGCTTAATTTGATCTGTCTCCCAGGATAATCTCATCACTTCTAAACTCATCACCATGCTGCTAATTCAGGCCTTGATTGACTCCACCTCCCTCAGCTTCCTCTCCCCTGGGTTTGGAGGGCTGGAGGTAGAGTACCAAACCTTTTTTTTTTTTAAAGCAATTGGTGTTAAGTAACTTTCTCAAGGTTACACGGCCAGTTTTGTGTGGGTGCCAAGTATCTGAGGCCAGAACTGATCCCAGGTCTCCCGATGCCAGGGCCGGTGCTCTTATTGCACCACCTGGCCACCCCCCAATGCCTTTATAAAGGGAACTCTCAGATCATTCCACCTTGCATCTGCAATCCTTTGTGGCTTCAACTCCACAAAACAAGATGCCTCTGTGCCCCTTGTCCCATTCTCTGCTGCTTTCCTACCCCTTTCTGTTGTCTCCTCCTTTAGACTGTAAACTTACTGAGAGCAGGGACTGTCTTTCTTTTTATTAATTGTGTCCCCAGGACTTAGCCCAGTGACAGGTGCATCATAAGTACTTAATAAATGTTTGTTGGATTGTGGATATAGTCATTGCTTTTTGAAGTTGAATATAGTATTAGAATAGTGTTGCAGTTGTTATTGTTGTTGCTACTATTATTGTTATTAATATTCTACTTTCCATTCTAGTGAATTCAGCAACAAAGAAAATACAGTTAATGGGTAGTCTACTAAAACCAAAAACGTTGCTATAAATATTTTTGTACATATGGATCCTTTCTTCCTTTGATCTCTTTGGGATATAAGCTTATTAGGGTTATCACTAGATAAAAAGGTATGTCTAGTGACTTTTGAGGGGCTGTTCCAAACTATTTTCCAGAATGGTTCAACCACTTCCAAGCTCAACAAATATTCTATTAGTCATCATTTACCAATTTAGTCATCTTTGAGAATCTGAAGGGTGTGAGATGGAACCTCAGAATTGATTTAATTTGATTATTTCTTATTATTAGTGATGTGGAGCATCTTTTTTTATATGATTGTTGATAGTGTGCTTTCTTCTTTTGAGAACTGCCCTTTTGCTTCCTTTGACCATTTATTAAGATTCTTCTACCTTCTAAGAGCTGATCTTAGTAAGAGAAATCAAGATTCATTCTGTTTCTAACAGAAGCAGATGAGAGACCTCCAGAAGATATACAGTTAGCTGAAGTCCGCTGTTACAACCATATCCTTTCTCCATACCAGTTTGTGATCTTTGTAAGGAATTCTTCATCTTTGTAATATACACCTATCCAGATATCCCTTCTATTTCCCCCTTTTTTAATCCTCTCCCAAATGTTCTTCCTCTTATCTTTCCCTTTTTGGTTTATGGATTTTCTTCTTGCTATAGATGTTTTTGTCACATCCTCTTTGGTCACCTCTTTTTTCTAGATTATACTTTTAAATGCCATATACTCTTCTACTGCTGTATTTTAATCATGAGATATAGTACATCGCACCAAGTGTCAGTGGCATCTTTGTCTGTAACCTATAGCCTTCCTATAAAGACATTGGATGTCATCAGTTTTATTTATGTCCTTCTTTTATTTTATTGTCTCCTGTGACTCACATGTCACAGATTACTGTGTCACAGATTACTACCTTTATCAATAGAGATAGATTTGTATGAGAGTAACTGGTGAAAGTTGTAAAGACTCAATGTCAGGAGAAACTTTCTAACAATTAGGAACATTCCCTACTTGTATGCCTCACTACCATGGCACTCTACATTTGTGCACATTTTTTCCAAGGATACTGTATGTACTTGTTGGAAAGTGCACCACCGTGGAAGAAGGGAATATCTTGTAGCTACTGCATTTATGTTATTATCTTAGTAAATGTCTTTTCCAAGAGAAAATTGTGTCTACTGGCTGACTGTTAATGGGAATCACACTGGTGGGAACTCATAAAATAAAGTAGTAAGTGTATAACACTACCATAAAGTAACCCTAGAACTTTAGGAAGCAGTTTCCCTCTGAGATATCCCTCCTAATTAATGAGTGTGAGTGCCAAGTTGGGAGCAATAGTTAGAGGGGGTAAAAAGCACTAGAGATATAAAAAATCTTGGGTAAACAGTAGAGATATCAATTGGGTAAAACATTCCCTACTTTCCCAAAATAGGCTTTTTAAAAACTTGTCATTTAATCTAAAAGATCAAAAGGAAAAATTGGAGGCTTTTGTGAGGGGGCTACCCTGATAAAAATGAAAGACATATATACAGCCTGGTAGGTGGACTCTGACTCATGAAATACCTGCACTTTTTCCTCAAGGAATTATTGTCCAACTATCCCAAACTTTCCCAAATTATTTATTTATCTCATCAGAATCTGATGCTTTCTATAGTCTTTCAAAGGTCTAAGATGCTGTAACAGAAACCATGTTCAACTGGCTCTTTCTTCCCCATTCATTCGAACAGCATGCCTTGTCAACACAGAACACAATGTCAATGGTTCCCTTGGTGATGATTCCTAGTGGTAAGAGAGTAATGTCTTGGCTGTAACCTTGGGTGCTGAGCTCTGGTGGAATGGTGCAAATCCTTATGGCATTCCAGCTTCTTTCTTCACATCTTTGAGTTTTGAAGTCATGAAGGAAAACACTGTGGGAATCAGCTGGAGAAAGTCTGTTTACATTTTTAAAAATTGTTGAACTACTGTTGGAAAACTGAAAATCAGAAAAAGCTGTCAATGGCTTCATCTGTTCTTAAGTGACTTCAGAGGCTTTTCCAGCCTTAGCATTTCTGAATGTGTCTTCCTTGTGTCAAAATTTAGCATTTTCAAATGAAAGTGGGAATATAAATAACTTAAAGACCTAAAGAACAAATTCTCAATGATAAATTGTATGTAAATGGTGCTAAGCTGACCTCATACATGGCAGATTATGATTGTGCCAAAATACAGCAAAAGGAAACAAACTGAGGCTTATGTGGCCATCCTCATTCTCATTAGAGAGTCAGTGTAGTATGGTGGAAAAACATTAAAAGCTGCAATGTTCCCCTCCCTGTATTATTTTATATAGTTCCAGAAATGTTAGCAATGGTTGAGACAACAAGAAATTAGCAAAAGAAAACATTAGCAAAAGAAAAATAAAATGATCTTTATATACAGATGACAGACATAATGGTACATCTAGAAAACCTCAGGGAATCAGCAAAGAAACTAATGGAGTTAATACCTTTGATTAAGTAGCATGGCTCTAAATAAATCCATGTAATCACTTCTATTTAGCAAAGAAACAAAAACCTAGAGGAAATGAGAGAAGGAGAATTCTCTCTCAAAATAGCCATAAAATGCATAAAATATTTGGGAAACTAAGATGCAATCAATACATATAAATGCAATTATAATATTCTCTTTACATAAATAAAGACAAATAATAAATAAAGATAAATAATTGGAGGGATAGTCATGGCTCATGATTGGGTTGTGCCAATACATTAAAATTATGGTTTTCCTAACTCAATTTATAGATCTACTACCAAAAGGATAAGTTGTAGAATTAGATAAAATAATAACAAAATTCACCTGGAAGAACAAAAGATCAATAATATGGAAAAATGGGAGTAAAAGGAAAATAACATTTCTAGACCTCACACTATATTATAAAGTAGTAATCATTAAAACTAATTGGAATTGCATAAAAATAGAATATTGGATGAGTAGATAAACAAGAATCAGAAACAACTGATCTTGGTCACACAGTTTTCAATAAACCCAAGAACAGAAACTATTTAGGGAAGGACTACTTCCTCAAGGACTTCTGAGAAAGCTAAAAAGTAGTTTGGCCAAAAAAGAGGTTTGCTATATCATACAGCATAGTAAGTTTCTTCTATTTCTGTCCTCAAGGCTTAACACAGAGCCTGACAAATAGTAAGTCAGGTTTAATTAATAAATGCTTCTTGATTTGACTTGACAACAATAAGAGAGAAAATTCTTCAAACGCAGATAGAGTAGGGTTTGAGTTCTAATTCTATTAAGAGTGGTATTACCTTGAACACATTACTTAATCTCTCGAAGCCTCAGTTTCCTTTCCTCTTAAATAACTGTAGCATGGATACTGTGCCTAACAAGGGAGTAAATGGCCCCATATATCAGAGATGTATAGACATGAACTAGAATGCCCCTTGGGGATAGTGCAATGTCTTGGGGATAGTGCAATGCTGCCTTTGTGAGGATAGGAGGATGGCTACTGTTGGAAGATAAGATAACTCTCTTGCCCCCCTATCTTCAAGGGAGGTGTTGGGCTTGGAATCATATCTATCATACCCTAGATGTGTACAGCCTAGGGCCACAATTCTTCTTTTAAGTTTAGGATAAAAACCACTTTTCTTGGGGATGTTTGGGTTTAAGTAGGAATCGTTTTAACCCAGACCTAAAGTTTAACAACTTAATCTTGACCATCTTAGTTCACCTCCCACCAAATTATTTATTATACAAAAGACATTTGCAGATAGTGAGCAAACATTTATGAAAGCAAGCAATAAAACAGTAATTGGGGAAGTCATACAGATTTGTTTAGGCTATAGAGTTGGGGGAGCTCTGCAGCCTAGGAAGCAGGAAATTTCTCCTCAACCAAGTTGAGAATCATCTCACTTTTAGCAGTCACTGAGGTTGTAGGTGCTGGGAATCATTGGATATATTGGAGTGCCCAGCTTTTCTCACATGCCAGTGGCATCTACTATTCCCCATTCAAAGCCTTTTCTTTCCCCATCTCTCCCTCTCCCCTCCAACTTTTCTGTCAGTCAATCTGAAGTCACATTTCTCTGCATGTATGCAGTATTACAAGGCTATCCTTTGGGGAATCAACAAGCCCTTCTAGGTGTAGAGGGGAAATGTGTAGGGAAAACAATATTGCTCCTATCTAAGGCTTACTGGATTTACATTGAGAATCAAATGAGAATAGTGTATATAAAAGACTTCATGAAAGGCAGTATATTATATCCTAAAAAAAGCAACAGAGTCTAGGTTTAAGAAGCAGCTCTGGGGTTTTTGCAGCCATGTCAGCACTCAATGATCCCAAGGACACCACTTAGCCTCTCTGAACCTCATAGAATCTTAAGAGGTGGAAGGAACTTCATAGACATAGTTCATTTTATACTTCATCAATTGTTTCTAACAAGTCATCATCCAGACTTGGCTTCTAGTGAGGAGAAGCTCACAGCCCACCAAGGCTGGGGGAGAGGGAGATTGACCATAATGCCTTATGTAAACTAAGATGTGGATGAACTTGTAATTTGTGTATTTTTTTGGATGGGGGAAGGCAGGGCAATTGGGGTTAACTGACTTGCTCAAGGTCACATAGTTAGCGTGTCAAGTGTCTGAGGTCAGATTTGAACTCAGGTCCTCCTGACTCCAGGGCCTGTGCCACCACGCTACCTAGCTGCCCTTATTTTTTATGTATTTAAAATTTTTTTTCAATTTTAATTATTTTTTAATAAAATTATAATTTGAACCAGTAGAGCCAACACCAGCAGTAAAATCACATGTTTTGCCTCATCTGGCTTTGACCAGATGATTTCTAAGGTTCCCTGTAGCACTAAAGTTATGGTCCTAATTGTTGAAGTATCATCAGGAAGCATTTGTTAAGCACCTACTGTTTTCAGGGCACTATCCACGCCTTTGAGGATACAAAGAGGAATAAGCTGTAACACTTTCCCTTGGTGGCACTTAGGGGGTCACTGGGGAGATAGAAACACAGTAAACCTCACTGTTTGAAGAAGGAGGCTCCGGCCAACCCCACGATCATTTCACTCTGACCAGCACCCTGGACTCTGAATTTTCTCTACCATGCCCCTGGAATGACTGCCTTCATTTTCTCCCTCCCCTCCAGGTTTTCAGCTTCCTTTCTAGTGATGTATGTCCCAGTAGAGTGTAAGCTCCTTGAGGACAGGGATTGTCCTTCTTTCTGCCTGAATTTGTATCCACAGCACTTAGCATAGTGCCTGGTACATAGTAGGTGCTTAATAAATTCTCATTGACTGACTAAAGCAATAGAAGACAGTCTAGAGCTAGTATTAGTTGAGTGGTGCTTTGGTAAGTAGTTTAGGACTCCAAGGAGGAAAGATCTCCAAAGGTTGGGATGGCGAGATGGTTTCGTGGAGAATGTGAGACCTGAATTGGTCAGCACAGAACAAAGACAAAGGAAGAGAAGCCAAGGTCACCCCATGAATTAGGAATCTGACCTCAGAGTCTTGGCATCTTCTCCTGGGCTCTAACCATCTGACAACAGAGTCTTACCATTTCATTTGCATGAGACTTTATGATGTAATACACAAGAGACTGTCCTGGAGGTCTGTCAGTATGGAAAAGTCTTCCTCCTGACATCTAATAACAGGAAAGGAAATTAAACATGAGAAATCTCCATACAAAGGCATTGTTTCTCCCTCCCCAAAGGAAATCGCCCACAAAAGTGTACTCTGGTGTGCAGTTTATTCATTTCCACATAAAAGCTTGCCAGAGATGTTTTTTGATGAGTCCTTGATCCTTTCAGTAACAGGAAAGAGGGGAATGAGGGAGGCAAGGTTTCATAGTAACGACATTAACTCAGGGCTTAGATATTTTGAGGACATGCTGGATTTCTCTTACCTGGGTCTTTCTTTTCTCTTGCCTTCAGAGACCCTAGCAGAAATCTGGCCCCTTGATTCCAGAAATAGTCTGCCAAGACAGAGTCTAGAGATTGAAAATTTATTTTAGCCTTGTCAACTAATGAGCCAAGACCTACTTACCTCCTACTTAGCTTTTCTTTTAAAGTGAGATTTATTTTGTCCTGTGCTTCTGATTTTTAAAAAGAGGAATGTAGTATAATGGAAAGAGTGGTCCATTTGGAGTGAGAAGACACCAGAGTTCAAATCCTGGCTTGGCAATTAACCACCTGTGTGAACTTGGGAAGTCATGTTCCCTCTGGCTTCAGTTTCTTCATCAGTAAAATGAGGCAGTTTAGACAAGATAGTGCTTAAGGTCCCTTCAACTCAAAATCTATGGGCTATAATTAAGAATTGTTGTTGTTGTTTAATTATGTCTGACTCTTCATGACCCCATTTGGGATTCTCTTGGCAAAGATATTGGACCAGTTTTCCCTTTCCTTCTCCAGCTCATTTTACATATGAGGAAACTGAGGTAAATGGGGTGAAGTGACTTGCCCAGCATCACAGAGCTAGTAAGTGTCTGAGGCCAGATTTGAACTTAGGAAGATGAGTCTTCTTGATTCTGGGCCTGGCATTCAGTCCTCTGTGCCACCAAGCTGCCCATCATTAAACTTGGAAGGGGAGTATAAAGTGTTCTATAAAGATGTTTGTCCAACATCCTCATACCAATGTCCTATTTTCTCTCCCATTTTGGTTTAGTTTGGCTCCAGACTTAGTATATGTCTATCCAGGACACTATGGTTTCTAGTAAAGCCAGAATCTTTAACATTATTCTAATATTGAGCCCATACTATTAATAAAAAGTATTAATTGGTCATATCTTTGTACCGAGCAAGTTGCTGTTAGGCATACACAGAAAGTATATGAAGCTTGGTTCTTGCCTTTAAGGAGCTTACAATCCTGTCAGATTGGGGAAACTAGATGTGCACAGCATAGTGCTATGGAAAGTGTGTTGGATTTAGAATCAGAAAATCATCGATTTAAATCTTGCTTTGTGAGACCTTAGGCAAGTTATCTTTTCCTAACTACAAGTTGAAGACCTTTAAGTTCCCTTCTGTTTCTTAATCCGAGGTCACACAAATAAAGAAAAATGCAGGATGGTATATAATTTGGTACTTAATTCACCACTGGGTGAATGGAAAGAAAGGGATGGAAGAGAAGGGAAGGAGGGAGGGAAAGAGAGAGAGACAGAGAGAGAGAGGTGAAGAAAAGAGAAGAGAGAGAGAAGAGAGACAGAGGGAAGGGGGGCAGACAGACAAAGAGAACGGGAAGGAAGAGAGAAAGAGAGACAGAGACAGAGACAGAGACAGAGAGACAGAGAGGACAAAGGAAAGACACACAGAGACAGAGACACAGAGAGAGGGCAGAGAGAATAAAGAGACAGAGAGATTGTATAAAGACAGAACTGAAAAGACCTACAGAAAGCAAGTATCAAAGAATATCTTTTGTGGTGACACCTTGCTATTTCCCTTTGATCATAGCAAATAAACACCTGCCTATTCTATGATAGAAAGTCTGTTCAAGAAAGTTGTTTGAGGGAGGTAAAAAGCACTGAGAGCTCTTGAATTTTTGGAAATGCCCTGGATGGGATGCCGCTGTGTGATCCTGAGCAGGCGAGTTTTCTTCTGGGTTCCCAAGTTTCCTAATCTGTAAAATGGAGAACCCACCACTGACACTGTGACCTCCACAAAGTGGTCATGAAAAAGGGTTTTGAACACT
This sequence comes from Petaurus breviceps papuanus, assembly GCF_028583685.1. Taxonomy (NCBI): domain Eukaryota; kingdom Metazoa; phylum Chordata; class Mammalia; order Diprotodontia; family Petauridae; genus Petaurus; species Petaurus breviceps. The sequence goes on from NW_027187316.1 coordinate 6,743,239, forward strand.
TTAAAATTCTTCATTAACATATTTCATTTCTATATCACCTACACTGATCATCATACTCACCCTCTTGACCTCTTCCAGAGGAGCTTTGTAAGCTCTTAGGCCCTGATCGCCAATCCTTGGACTTGTGGCACCCTTACAACTGGTCTCCCTGCCTCAAATCTCACCTTGCTACAATTCATCCTCTTCCCAACTGCCAAAGTGATTTTCCTAAAGTATAGCTAAGTCTGCTTGTGTCACTCCCTCATCTCTACTCAGTAAATTCTAGTGACTCCCTATTCCTCCAGGATCAAATATAAATTTGTTTTAAATTTAAAAGTTCTTTGTGGTAAACTGGCCTCCCTACATTTCTTTTTTATCTTTTTTGGAGGGGGGAAGGTAGGGAAATTGGGGTTAAGTGACTTGCCCAAGGTCACATGGCTAGTTTTGTGTGTGTGTGTGTGTGTGTGTCTGAGGCTGGATTTGAACTTAGGTCCTCCTGACTCCAGGGCCAGTACTCTATTCACTGCACCACCTAGCTGCCCCCTTTGCTTTTTTTTTCTCCCTACATTTCTTATCACATTCCTCCTCACCTTCAGCCAGGCTACTTACATATGACAATCAGTCTCTCACCTGTACCTTTGTACTGGTTCTCTCCCCTCATGCCCAGAATGCTCTCCCTCCTCACATCTTATAGAATTTCTGGTTTCTTTCAAGACTCAGCTGAAATGCTGCCTTTTTCAGGAAACTTTTCCTAGTCTCCCTAGCATCAAGGGTGGGGAACTTGAGGCCATGAGGCCACATGTGGCCTCCTAGGTCCTCAAGTGCAGCCCTTTGCCTTCCATCAAGGGCAATGCTTGAGGACCTATGGAGGGGGGCGGGTCACATGTGGTCTCAAGGGTCACAGGTTCTCCATCCCTGATAGAGCCATCTTCTCTAAGGTTACCTTCCATTTCCTCTGTATGTGTCTTATGTGTCCCTAATCATTTACATGTTGTCCCCCCAGCAGAATATCTCCCCATCGAGGGCAGAGACCATTTTGTTTTTCAGGGCTTAGCACAGTTGCTGGCACATAACAGCTTAATAAATAAGCTTTAACAAGTTTAATACATTTTTAAATTGACTGATTAAAGGTCTCCATGAATATTAGCTATTGTTAATCCATCTCCATAGGAAGCCAACCCCAAGGAAGGTTGATTAAATACAAACTCAAAAGAGATTGAGTAGACTCTGGAATGATACCTTGGCCATATTGGACACTTAATGCATGTGTGACATTAATAATATTATAACTAACTTTTATAAAAAAGATCTACTATGTATTAGTCACAGTGCTAGGTGCTTTACAAATATTGTCTCATTTGATTTTCATATCAACCCTTAGAGGTGGGTGCTGTTATCATCCCCATTTTATAGTTGAAGAGACTGAGGCAAATAGAGGTTAAGTGACTTTCCCAAGGTCACACAGCTAGTAAGTGTGTGAGGCTGGATTTAAATGCAGGCCTTCCTGATTCCAGGTCCAGTGCTTTATTCATTGGGTCACCTAGGTGTCTTTAGGTGGTTCAATGACTACAGTTGAATTGGGTTGAGTGTGGCCCATGGGTTGACTTGTGAAGTGATCAAATGATCTTTGGAGGAAGGTAGGAGAACATTTTTCTTGAGTAGGCTGACCTTGTTGAAGTAGTTTGGTTTGTATATCTGTCTTCCAGGAAGCACTACGATGGCCAGGATGACCTCTGCAGGTCCCACATAACCCTGTGGGGTGGGGTGGGAGGGGGAAGGCTGAAGAAAGATTGACACCAAGGTTCTAGTCCTGAAATGGAATTCTGGGCTCAAATACCCTAAACTCTCTCTTTCTTCTTTTGCTAATGACCTTGGCAAAGTCATTTGCCTCTCCGATTCCATTTCCACTGCTTTGGTTTATAACACAATAGGACAGCACCTCATCTACTAGCATTATTTAGGAATTTCCCCAATACTGAAGCTCACTGCTTTAAGTGCCAAGATTTCTTTTACTTTAACCATTTTTGATGGAAATCTTTCTTAAAAGTATTATGCACATGCCTGACTTCTTGAACAGAATAAGCACAAAATAAATGGATACATGTCCTGAATATTAAAGGTCACATCATGAAAAAATTAGGAGAGAACAAGAGGAGGTACCTGTCACCACTTTGGCTGGAGGGAGAATTCTTAACCAAATAGGGGATAGAAGAAACCGTGAGAGACAAAACAGATCATTTCGATTATGTAAAATTGAAAAAATTTTTGTGCAAATAAAGTTGATGATAGAATAATCAGAGAAACTACAGAGTGGAAAAAATACTTGCATCAAATATAACTAGCAAAAAGTCTGGCATCTAAAGAATTGATACAGTAGTATAGTGGTTAGAACACTAACCTTTCTTAGCCTGTTTTCTCATCTATAAAATGTGAATACTTACCAACTCCTAGAGTTCTTGTGAGGGTCAAATTACAAGATCTATGAAAAGCGCTTTGCAAACCTTAAAATGCTATATAGCTTAGGTATTACTATAAAACCAAGAATCATTCCCTAAAAGAAAAGTGGTCAAAGGATATGATTAGAAAAGTATAAGAAGAATCATAAACTATAAATGACCACTTGAAAATAAGCTCTAAACCACCAGTAGAAATGGAAATGAAAGCAACTCTGAAGTTTTGTGCCCCCTTGTCATATATATTAACAAAGATTTAAAAAAAAAGGACAAGTCAATGTTGGAGGGTCTGTGGGAAGACAGGCACATCAATACATTGCTGACAAAGCTATGAACTGAGTCCAATCATTCTGAAAGCAGTTTGAAATCATTCGAGAAAAGAGAATGTGGGATGTTATTAAACTCTTTCTCAATGATTCTGGGACATCGTGATAAGGCAACATGGTATTGTGAAGTGGTTTTTCCACTTTTTTTTGTATCCCAGACCCCTTTGACACTCTGGTGAAGCCTATGTAAGTCTATTCCTTAGAATAAAGTTTTTAGATGCAGAAAAGAAAATCCACAAGTTTATCAAGGAAACCAATTATTTTGAAATACAATTATTAAAGTATTTTTTTTAAGTTCATGAATGGGGCAGCTAGGTGGCACAGTGAATAGAGCACTGGCCCTGGAGTCAGGAGGACTTGAGTTCAAATCCAGATCAGATATTTAACACTTACTAGCTGTGTGACCTTGGACAAGTTAACTTAACCCCAATTGCCCTGAATTCCCCCTGCAAAAAAAAAAAGTTCCTGAATATCAGGTTAACAACCTCAAAGAATGATGGGCTTGAAAATCTAAGAGGAGCCTGGTTTCATATCCTCACTCTGACAAACTATCTAACCTCTCTGAGCCTCAGTTTCTCATCTGTAAAATGGGAATAATAATAATGTAGTATTTACCTAGCAGCAATATTAGGAGGATGCAAAGGAGCAATGTATATAAATCTCTGTATCTATGGCACTTATCAACCATCACTGTATTGGGCTGTAATTCAATAGTTTTTTAAGCATCCTCTCTCATTATTGGGCTGTCAGCTATCACTTCTATATGAGCCCATACTTTCACAGCCTGGCTACATCAAAAAGGGTTTTGTATGCCAGGACTGATTCAAGTCAGTCTGCTCATTTGGTATTGAAACTAGATGAGATATTCATAGACCATCTTACAGTCAATAACTGGACATTTACTTATCTGGAGCATGGAAAGGCTATTCAGCAAGGATCCAGTACTGATTCAGTTGGGCATAGCTTCCCTGCTTCTGTGTGGGCCATAGCGGTCTGGTGGTCAAGAGCCTAAGAAAGGAACTTATTGTTTTTCCTGTATCAGCTTTTAGGCTTTTCATCAGGAAGCAATGTCAATGGTTTGAACCTTAGTGATCTGAGCCAATTAAATCTCAAGGAGAGTTTCAATATTTTTTAAGGAAAAACTAGCCTAGTTTATATGGGAATATGGACTTAGGAAAAGCTAGAACAGCCTAAGTGGCAGGACATATATTGCTTCTGCCATAAGGAACATGAAGGGCATTACCCCTTGATCACAGTGGCAAGTTGTTATATTGGGGTATCAAAGGACTGAGACTTTGGGGAAATGGATGGATCCAGATAAATGATCAGCTCCCTAGAATTCCCTGGAGTTTTCTTCTTAATCAAATATAGATTTGACTTATCATTCTGAATCCTTGCTTTAAAAATATCTTCCCTACTCATGTTAGATCCTTGAGTCTCAGTTCTGGTACCAATTCAGTGTGGTTTCTTGTTATATGTTTGCTCTCCTTCCAACTTCATCCCCCTCTTCTGTTCCAATCCAGGACTGCTTTTCTGCCCTTGGGCAGTATTAACATCTGTGGATCTGGTCTTGGGTTTGCTAGGATAATCTTCATTATGTTTGTCTCTTATGTTTCTTCCATAGGCTCATGGGATCATAGATTTAGACTGGGAAGAGATTTTAGAGCAATCTAGTACAAACAAATGAGGAAAATGAGGTCAAGAGGGTCAAGAGATCAAGTGACCCAGGTGTCTCAGTGAGTAAGAGCACCGGCTCCAGTGTCAGGATGACCTGGGGATTGAATCTGGGCTCCAACACTTAGCACCCACCCAGAAACACCTGGCCGTGTAACCTTGAGCAAATTACTTAACCACAATTGCTTAGGGGCAGCCAGGTGGCTCAGTGAGTAAGAGCACCGGCTCCAGTGTCAGGATGACCTGGGGATCAAATCTGAGCTCAGATACTCAGCACCACACCCAGAAATAACTGGCCGTGTAATCTTGAGCAAGTTACTTAACCCCACTTGCTTACAAAAAAAAAAAAAAAGAGATCAAGTGACTCATCTAACATCATTACATAGTAAATAACCAAGGTGAGATTCAAACCCAGGTCTCTGAGTCCAGATCCAGTGTTCTTTCCTATCATAGCACATTATCATTTTTCTTTCTAAGATTCTGTTTCTAATCTGATCAGATCCAGAAAAAGGAAAATCAGACTTGTTAGAAATACATGTAAATTAAAGGCTTCTTAGCTGAATGAAATCCTAAAAAAATTTCTCACAGAGTAAAGTGGCAGCACTTTAGGAAACTAGCTTTGTGGTGGTCATTTCAGGGGCTGATGAGTCTTTTCCATTTACTTCTTGCCCCTTGGCTCTGGATGGTTGAGGTTGTGTGAAAGCCATTCTTCAAACAAATGGGGTGTTATTGTATGATTTGCAGCTGTGTTCAGAACCTTGTTAGGATATTGTATTTTTTTCTGGGTGCCCCCTCTTAGAAAGGGCATTGACCGGGTGGAGAGCTTCTTGATAAACCTATGAGGATGGTATGACTTGAAACTCTGTACCCCAGGATTGATTCAAGTAACTAGGGGTATTTAATGTGGAGAATAGAAGACTTTGAGGGTGGGCATAATGCCTTTAAGTTTTGGAATGGCTTATATGTGAACACGGGATTAATTTTGTTTGGTATCTGAGAGCAGTAATAGATGAAAATTGTAGAGAGGAATATATGCATAATTTTTTTAAGCAATTGGGGTTAATTAACTTGCTCAAGGTTTCACGGCCAGTTATTTCTGTGGTGCTAAGTATCTGAGCCCGGATTCGATCCCCAGGTCATCCCAACACTGGGGCCAGTGCTCTTACTCGCTGAGCCACCTGGCCACCCCTATAATACATATTTTTAAAGCAAAACTTTGTAATAATTAGAACAGTCCAAAAGTGAATGGAGTGCCTCACAAAGTAGTGAGCTCCCTGTCTCAGGGGGGCTTCAAGTGGAGGCTTGTCAGGGATGTAAAGGAGATCCCTGTTCAGGTAGAAGTTGGACTAGCTGACTTCAGATATCCCTCTTGTGCTTTATGATATGCTCTCTTGTGACCTATGACTGATATGACTCAGTGGCCTATTATGCCTAATGAGCTATAAAAGTAAAAATGATATCATAAGACTTAAGGAAATGCTCATAAAATACTTCCTTGGATCAAATCGATGCTTGGAAAGTTCAGCCCACCATCCATCCCCCTGCCACGCGAACACTTCTTGAGTTAAGAAAAAAAAGTTTCCTGTGACTTCTGTTAACTTTCCGCCTGTCCCGCTCTGTCCGGCTCTCACTCAAGTTATGTCTGGAATATTTCACTTCAGCCTTGAGAAGAGAAATTGTGTGTTCCACAGCGTGTGAGTCCTGTATGAATAGCTTCAGCAGTTCCAACTGTTTATTCCTTTCTTAGCAATAATGTTTAGGTTCATGAAAGATTTCCAAGATATATATAATTCCTCATGCTGAGTAAGGACTCCTTCATTGATTTCTGCTGCTGCTGCTGCTACTACTCACTCTGGGGATGTTATTATACCAGCCGTTTCCATAGCTCTCGAGATAGGTGCTTCTCAATGTCCTCATTATGCATCTCTTATGTTTCTGCGTAAGTAATTCAGCTGTAAAAATCTGCCCCTGGCTACACCTGGCAGATGAGGACCATGCAAGGGTGAGGGTGACCATTTTTTTAAAGAGATCTGTTTTAAAAAATAAAATTAGTAAGAGAAAGAGAATGACAGAATCTATTGGACAAAATTGCATTGTGTGGGGAATGGGGATGAGGATATGTTAATGGAGTTGGCTCGTTCATATATGCATGTAGTATGTGTATTTCTTCTCCCTGGCAACTCAAAGCTAGCTTTGTTTATAGAACTGAAATTTTCCATGCTATTAGGTGGTGATGTGATTTTGTACCTTTCAATATCCCCTTTTAAATCCACACATGCACATGCTTACATGAGTTCACAAACAGGCTCATAAGTAAAATCCAATTGAGTGATTTCAATTAGGAAAAGTTTGTGGCAATTAACTTTAAATGAACATTTTCATGAGTTGCCCCCTTCCCCTCTGCCAACCTTCCTTCCATTGTGTGTGTAATTAGTAAGCCTGTACACCTGAATGAGTCTCCTCTCTATAGGGGGAATGGGAACTGGATTTTTTTTTTTTTTTGGCACTGGGATATAGGTCATAAAAACTTAGAGGAAAGTTGAGTCTTCAGGGCAAAAATCATGGTCATGACTGATATTCCTTGTCAGACAACCCAAGGTTGAAGAGTCTTTCATTCTCAGCTTCCCTTCTGGGATTTGGAATCACACCTGGGTAGGTGTGGCAGAAGGAGGAGGCACAAAAGAGGCACTCTGAATGGTGTTTCCTCCCCCATTTAGTGACATTAACAGGACTTACACCAGATAGAATGTAAGTTTCTTGAAGGGAGAAAGATTTTGTTTCTGTCTGTATTTCTAGAGCTGAGCACACCATGCCTGACACAGGTCAGGGCTCACATAGGGTGAGCAATTAATGCCAAGCTCCGATTGGTTGACCAATTAGTGGGCTGATATCCAATTCAAATGAAGACTCAGCTCAACTTGGCCTAAATTCTCATTTAACTAATTAGAAATTCAACCTGCCACCCAGGAGAATGCAAGTTCTTTAAGGGCAGGCCTTTTCATTTTTGCTTTTGTCTCCCCGGTGCCTAGTTATGTAGTTGGTGCTTATTAAATGATTGCTGTGTGAATGAATCAAGGTCGGAAGTACCCCGGACAGCTCCAAACCCATGGTTGGGGAAGGGGGAGACAGAGGGAGGGCTGGGAAGGGACTGCCAAAAGATCTGGGGTACAAATCAAATTTGAAACAGTAAGGAGGAGGGGCAGGGGTGACTCTAGAAAAGCCCTGTGTTATAAGAGTTAGAGTAAGAAGGAGCATTTGAAATCAAATTCAACATCCTTATTTTATAAAGAAAGAAATGAAGTACCAAAGAAAGGAAGTGATTTGCCTGTGATTTGTCACATGAGTAGTAAATAGCAAAACTGGGACTCAGATCAAGGTTCATTGACTCCAAATACAGAGTTCTTTCTACTACAAGACCTAGGTTATAATGCCAATTCCTAGTAATTCCCATCTGATTGCTCTTGGGCAAATCGCTGCCTCTCCTCTATTTCTGCCTCTTTAAAATGAGGGAAGGCGACTAGATGACTTTCAAGATCCCTCTCAGTTCTGACATTGTCATCTCTATTGCTCAATCCCTAAATCCAGGAAGTGATGACATATATAAAATGTCATAGGACCATAGATTTAGACCTGGAAGGAACTTTAAAAGAGGTAAATGGACCTAGAGGTGAAGTAATTTAGCAAAGACCAGACAAGGTGGCACATCTGTAGTCTCAGCTGAGACTGGGGCTGGTTTGTCTGTCTGTCTGTTTCTTCCTTCCTTCCTTCCTTCCTTCCTTCCTTCCTTCCTTCCTTCCTTCTTTCCTTCCTTCCTCCCTCCCTCCCTTCCTTCCTTCCTTCTTTCCTTCCTTCCTTCCTTTCTTTCTTTTGTTCTTTCTTTCTTTTTCTTCCTTCCTTCCTTTCTCTCTCTTTTTCTTCCTTAATTCCTTCCTTTCTTTAGTTTCTTCCTTCCTTTCTTCCTTCATTCCTTCCTTTCTCTCTATTTCTTTTTCTTGCTTCCTTTATTCCTTCCTTCCCTCTTTCATTTCTTTCTTCCTTCTTTCCTTCCTTCCTTTCTCTCTTTCTTTTTCTTCCTTCCTTCATTTCTTTCTCTCTTTTTTCTTCCTTTCTTCATTCCTTCCTTTCTCTTTCTTTTTCTTCCATCCTTCCTTTCTCTCTTTCTTTTTCTTCCTTCCTTTTTCCTTCCATCCTTCCTTCCTTTCTTCCTTCCTTCCTTTTTCCTTCCATCCTTCCTTCCTTTCTTCCTTCCTTTCTTCTTTCTTCCTTCCTTCCTTCCTTCCTTCCTTCCTTCCTTTCTTTCTTTCCTCCTTCCTTCCTTCCTTCCTTCCTTCCTTCCTTCCTTCCTTTCTTTCTTTCTTTCTTTCTTTCTTTCTTTCTTTCTTTCTTTCTTTCTTTCTTTCTTTCTTTCTTTCTTTCTTTCTTTCTTTCTTTCTTTATCAGGATTAAGTGGCTTATCCAGAGTTACACAGCTAATAAATGTCTGAGGACTGATTTGAACTCAGGTCCTCCTTTCTCCAGGGTCAAGTCTCTACCAACTATGCCACTTAGATGCTCCATGGCTGATTTCTTCAGCTCAAAATTTCTGAGTTGCTGTGGGTTATGCCAACTAAATTGGGCATTAATATGGTGAGCCCTTGTGAGCAAGGGGCCACTAGGTTGCCTAAGAAGAGGTGAACCTGCTAAGGTTGGAAATGGAGCACATCCAAACAGCCTATACTGATCAGAGTAGTACTGCCCATGAGTAGTCCCCGTACTTCAAGCTTGGGGATATAAGGAGTTGTTGTTTGTTATTGTTGTTGAGTTGTTTCAGTTGTGTACAACTCTTCATGAGCCCATTGGATGTTTTCTTGGCAAAGATACTGAAATGGTTTTGCCATTTCTTTCTCTGGCTCGTTTTACAGATGAGGAAATTTAGGTAGAGTTAAGTGACTTGCCCAGGGTCACACAACTAGTGCCTGAAGCCAAATTTGAACTCAGATCTTCCTGACTCCAGGCCTGATACTCTATCCATTATGGCCACCTAGCTACCCCTAGAGGGAGACCCAGTCTTTTTTTTAAATACATAAATCAAATTTTAAAACATTTTAAACTTGTCAAAGTTCATAATTATTTAATATTTATATCTGACCATTTGGCTCTATTTCCATTGGTTTCCTATTGCCTCTAGGATAAAATATAAACTCATCTCTTTAGATTTTAAACTCTGGTACAATCTGGTCCCCATGTATCTACTCCTCCTCCTACATTCAGTAATCTCCTTCTCTCTGTTCCTTGCATATGACATTCTATTCCTTGACTCCATACCTTTATAATAGGGGCAGTTAATGGCTAGTGTCACAGTGGATAGAGTGCCAGGCCTAGAGTCAGGAAGACTCATCTTCCTGAGTTCAAATATGGCCACAGGTACTTAATAATTGTGGGCAAGTCACTTGCCCCTGTTTGCCTCAGTTTCCTCACCTGTAAAATGATCTGTAGAAGAAAATGGCAATGTGGGGGCAGCTAGGTGGCACAGTGAATAGAGCACTGGTGCTGGAGTCAGGAGGACCTGAGTTCAAATCTGGCCTCAGACACTTAACACAAAAACTAGCCATGTGACCTTGAGCAAGTCGCAAGTCACTTAACCCCAATTGCCCTCCAAAAAGCGAAGAAGAAGAAGAAGAAGAAGAAGAAGAAGAAGAAGAAGAAGAAGAAGAAGAAGAAGAAGAAGAAGAAGAAGACGAAGAAGAAGAAGAAGAAGAAGAAGAAGAAGAAGAAGAAGAAGAAGAAGAAGAAGAAAATGGCAAATCACTCTAGTATCTTAGCCAAGAAAACTCTAAATAGGGTCTCTAAGAGTCAGACATGACTGAAAAACCACTGAACAGCATATATCTTTATAACGGCCATCTCCTGTACCTAGAATGTACTCTTTCTTTATCTCTGCTTCATCAAATGCCCTTCTTTTAAGATGCAGTTCAAGTGTCATTTTTCTTTCTTAAAGCCTTTCCTGGCAACTTGTAGTCAACTACTAATGTGTCCTCCCAAACTGCTTTCTACATATTTGTATTTATAAACTTTATATTTATGCTTTTTATATTTTTAAATATACTTATTGTTTTCCCCATTAGAATGTCAGCACATTCCAAGTAGGAATTGTTTCGGTCTTTGGACTTGTATCTTTAGCCTTAGCTGAGTGCCTTAGAGTAGGTACTTAATAAATAGTTGCTGATTAATTTAAGTGGCAGAGCCAGATTCGAACTTAGGTCCTCAGACTCTACATCCAGGACTCCTTCCACTTTCCCAAGGCTACCTTGCTGCTACTTTCTTCTATTCCTTTACAAGAGGGGCAAAGTGTGGGGAGGGGGAGCAACTGGGAAGGAAGAAGATGGACCAAAAGCCAAGTCAATTGGGAGTAGGAGGAGCAGATTCCACATCTCTGAGGAAGATGTCCCTACAATATTGTACTTTAGAGAGAAATTCTGAAAGCTACCTAGCCTCCCTTTCAGCATTTTGTTCTCAGTAGAAGGGAAGCTTTCTCCAACTCCATGTTCCACCATACTTCATGTCCCTGGAGTCTACACTATGGCTTTGCCATAGACCAAGTAGGGATAGAGGGCTACTTTCAGTTTCCTTGTCATTCAGGCAATTCCCGTAACATTTCACCCACCTGCTATTCTAATAGTGCCTTAAAAACACCCCCTGATTCTCTTCTCCCCCAAATTAAAGTATCAGTTCTTGATCCATCCCTCAAAATTGCCAAATAGAACCCTGCCAACTTTCCTGCTTTACTGATGTGCAAGCACCATCTAGTGGCCGAAAGGGTCACTACAGGCTTCTACAGTTTTTCTAATCCAAAACGCTGCTTGGGAGGCTGTCCCAGGGCTTTCCCATCTCCTTTCCTGAAAACTAGTCCCTCATCTCCAACTGTTTCCCTAGAGGATTTTCAGGGAAACAGTATTTTTTTCTTTAAAGTAAGGACTTCCCAAATTACTAAAAGATAGAAAGGGTCAAATCTAATGCTACTTATTACCTGTCTGAATCCATAAAATGGGTATAATATACCTCCTCAACAAACCTCAGTGTTATTGTTTGGAAAGTCCTCTCTGAGCCTTACAATGCCATATAAAGGCAAGCTGTTATCATAAAATCTTCTTGATCTAATTTCTATGTAATAATGAAGAACTCAAATCATAGGAAATTTCACAAACTTTATTAAAGGACTTATTCAGTCGGTGCCTGAAGTTGACAAAGTACATCCTCTATGCAAGACTCACTGCAAAGCACTGAAGGAAAGCAGTAAAATTGGGAATAGAGTATTGGGAAATATATCTTTTATTGAAATGGAAACAAAAAAAAGAATGATTTTTAAAATTATAGTCTCTAGTAAGGAAGGGAATAAGCATTTATATAATACCTACTATATCCCACACATTGTACTAAGTGCTTTTTACAAATATCTCATTTAGTCCTCACAACAACCTTGGAAGGTAGTTGTTATTATTATAAAAATTATCTTCATTTTACAGTTGAAGAAACTGAGGCTATCAGGTAAAATGACTTGTCCAAGGTCACAAAATTAGTATCTGAGACTGGATTTTAATTCAGTCAGTTCTTCCTGACTCTAGACCCACCAGTCTATTCACTGTGCCATCAGCTGCACAGGAGCCACCAGACAACTTGTCTATGAGCACTTAATATGTATTTGATTGATTGATTTTTGGGGAGGAGTCTCTATAAGAATATATCACTTCTCTTTTCTATCTTCTTGTCTTGCATCACCTTTCTCAGAAATCATTCATGGGGGTATAAAGAGAACTGGGTCACACTTGTCTTTAACTCTGTGACTGAGTTCACAAGGTAACTTCAAGAGAAGCAAATTTTTAAACTCTGAATTGTGTGGAGAATTGTTTGCAATAGACCACACCTACTAGCCGTGTGACCTTGGACAAGTCATTTATCTGTGATGGAAGGACTGTGACTGGATGATCTTTTCCCATTCCAGGTCCAATGATCTTTCTCTTGACCAAAGGACCCTTCCTTCAGAAGTGCATCTCCCTAAAACATCCAAGCCCTAAGGTAAATCAAATCTGGATTCTTGCCCATGGGTCATTGGGAGACTCCCTGGCTAAGGTCACTGAGCTGTCCTCAAGTTAGTTCCCAGTATGTGGATATATTGGAAATGTGAACCATAACATTAACACTTTCAAAAGAAAAAACCCTAAAAAAATACCCTAAGAGCCTGGTGTCAGGTCGAGCCAAGGGTCATAAATCAACGTCTGTAAATTTATAAACAGTTCATAAATTTAAGTGCTTTTTGGAGAGTTGTTTGTTATTGTGTCAGGACTGGGACAGGGGTAAGAGGGAGCAGGAAAGGTACTTCTGCTCATTCTTTTTTCCAGTCATGGGTCATGCCCAGCTGCTTCCAAGCAGCAGAAGGGGCAAGGAAAACGGACTCTGTTTGGTTAAAATACCGCCATACGTAGTTGTTGTTATTACAAGACAGGAACTATGCCTAGGAATGAGGTGAATTGGTTTGAATGAAGGGTGATCAGACCCCCAAATTTAAACTGAATTTTAAATCTAGGCGCTTTGGGTTTCCTCCTCTCTCTCAGTATGATCTGACCCTGTTTTTTCCAGTTCATTAGAAAGATGGAATTCCTGTGAGATAGAGAACAAAGATCTTCTTATGTGTACCAGCTCCATCCTGTACCCCACCAAGCTTTCACTGGGCAGCCCCATGTCCAAATGTCACAGTCCACACTGGTGAAGCCTAACCAGATGTAGGGATAGCCACCACTATTTTACATAAGCTAGACAAACATTTGGCATAACTTCTGAAGCAGTGGCTGTGTGACCATGGGGTTAAACTTGGAAGACCTGAGTTTGAATCCTGTCTCATATACTTATTGGCTGGGACCCTGGGCAAGTTACTTAAGCTGACACTATTTCTTCATCTGTAAAATGGGAATGATAATAGTACCCACTTCACAGGGTTGTTGTGTGGATGAAATGAGATAAGCTTCAGGCATTTTTGCTACTTGTCTCCCATACCTGGAATGTTGTCCTTGCTCATCTCTACCTTCTGGCTTCCTGGTTTCCTTTAAGTCTCAGCCAAAATCTCATCTTCTGGAAGAAGTCTTTCCTGATTAAACCTAGTGTTTTTCCTCTGAGATTATCTCCAATTTATCCCGTCCATATCTATATCTTGCTCATATTAAATCGTTTGCATATTGTTGTCCCCACTAGATCGTAAGCTCCTCGATTGCAGGAATTGTGTTATCCCTAACATTTAGCACAGTGACTGCCACATAGGAGGTGCCTGCTAATTGCTTGTTGACTTGACTTAAATAAATACAAAGTGCTCTGCAAACCTTAAAGAGCTATATAAATGCTACCTATTTAACCTTTCTGAGTCTCAGTTTCCTCAACTCTAAGATGGGAGTGATAATTCTCTCACAGGGTTCACAGAGCTGGACAGATCATTGGATCTAAGGGTAGAGACTTGATCAAATTATTTCACTGGCATAGGGAACTCCCAGTGATGAAACTTTCTACCAATGTAGGTCTATTAGGTGCTATTATCATCCCCATTTTATAGATTAGGAAATTGAGGCATATAGAAGTTAAGGCCCACACTACTAGTAAAGATGTGAAACTGAATTTGAACTCAGAATTTTCCTGAGTTCTAGGCTCTGTGCCACCTAGTCAGATATCAGGTATAGACCATCTCCTAATTTCCTCCACAAAAGCAAAGACTCATAAACACACATTGACACATATTTAAAACATAAAACTAACTCATAACCAAAGACTCACAGTAGCTCATAAGCAGATAAAAGAAGCTATGTGGGGCCCTCAGAGGATTCAGAGAAGTTCTCCATCTCTGTTATACTCTCCCAGGAGGAGACAGTGAGGCTGGTGACCTTGCACAGCCCTCCCTCACTTAAATCCAGTTCACTTGCAAGTCATGGGATCACCTCCCTGATGTCATGGTCCTCTTCAAGAATGAAGAAGAGGAACATCTTTCTCTTCAGCTTAGAGAGTTGCTTAGGGCACTGAGAAGTTAGCTAATTTGTCCCTAGTAACAGCCAATGTGGGGAGTGTGGGAGGATTTGAATCCAGGTCTTCTGTCTCTGAAGCCACCTCTCTATCTACTATACCACAGTGCCTCTGACTCTAATAGAATCCCCTTATTTTAAAGACAAAACTAAAGCTTAGAGAGGGGAAGAGATTTACTTAAGGACACAGAAATGCAATGAATAGAACCCAGATTCTCTGGGTTGCTGTCAGAGAATCCAGGGTTTAGAACCACCACAAACCCCTACCATTCCCTAATTATTCCAAAAGAAAGTGTTTTTGGAAACTATTAAGCTCCAAATCAGAGGTTCTTAACCTGGAGTCCATGGACATAAATTTCAGGAGGGAAAGAGGTGAACTTGGATAGAAAAAAAAATTACATCTTTATTTCAATATAATTGGTTTCCTTTGTAATACTATGTGTTTTATCCTATACATTTCATTACTCTGAGAGGTCCATTTACTGTGCCATGTTGCTAAAGAAGTCTATGAACAAAAAAAAAAAAACTCTTTAAGACTGAAAAACCAGGCATTGACCTTCATTGGTGCAGGGCATTTCCCTCCCAGGAGTTCTCAAAAAATGAAACTCCAGGTCTAGTGTTCCCTCCCTCCCCTCTCCATCCCCCTAAGGACCATTAAAATATGAGCTAGTATTATCTGGATAAGTAGCAACTGGGCAAATTGCTGACAAGAAAACCAGCTCAAATCAAGGCACCGTGTGGGGGTTGAGGGGTGGGAGGAAGAGAATTTGGAAAGTATACTCGGATAGCTGTGACCATCTATCCTTCCCTCCCTACCCTGCCTCCTCAATCTGCAACCTCCCACAATTCAATTCAGCAAACGTCCATTAAGCATCAATAATGCGGAGGATGCTGGATAAGATGCTAAGTACACAAAGGAATAAAATGGTCCCTGCCCTCAAGGAGCTTCCATCCTTCAGGGAAGATAGATACACAGATACACAGAGAGGTAAATAGGAAAAAGTCAGTTTTTAAAAGGAAAGAAAGGAATATTGTGGGAGCAAAGGAAAGATCCAGACAAGATCTCCCAGGACAGAAATTCTTAATGGGGCATCTATAAATTTGCTTTTAAAAAATAACAGTATATTGATATCATTGGTTCCCTTGTAATCCTATGGATTTTATTTTATTTTGTCTTACTTTTTTCTGTTTTGAGATAAGGTCTCCTGATCACACCCCGGCTGGTGGGGCAGTGGCCATTCATGGATCTGATCCTAGAGATGATCAGTTTCCAACCTGTATTGTTCACTTCTCTTTAGGCACCCTGGTGCCACTAGTGCCCCCACCCAGGAGCTCACTCTGTTGGTGCCAGACTTAGTGCAGACACTTGATCAGCTTTAGACTTACTGTAGCTCAGAATTTCTAAACTCAAGTGATCCACCAAATTTGTCCTTCCCAGTAGCAGGGATTATAAGTATGTGCCACCACACTTAACTATTTTACATATTTAAAAGCATCATTCTCCAAAGAGGCCACATTAAAAATAAAGCTTAAGAACATGTGACATAAATAAAACAAATTGAGGCGGAAGAGTTCCCTTTCATTAGGGAGGATCAGAGAGGACTTCAGGAAAAAGGGGGCACTTTGAAAGGGGGACTTCGGTTTTTGGGGAGCAGTGGCTAGAGTACTCAACAAGATAGAAAGGAAAAGTGAGAAGGGGTCTCAGTAGTGACCTGGGCCATCCCAGAGCCAGGCACACCCAAAGAAAGGGATCACCACACCTTGCAGTCCTGAAACTTGGTTTCCATAGAAACAACCCCTCCGTTTTCACTGTCATGCCAAGCTTTGCCACCCAGCAGATGAGGCCTGCTTCCCAGATGCCCTCACTACCATTTCTACCTCATTTATCATACACATGGAGCTCTGAGGTGAGGAGAAAGCAAGACACAGCGCTCTACTGAAGAGTCTGCAAAGTAAGTATGGGTTGGGTCCAGCACAGGTGAATTGTTCAATCATTGCATAGATTTTACCACCACCTCCCCTAGGTATCAGAAAAAAGTGAACTGTGATGACAGCTTGTAACAAGTCTTTTGTGTGAATGAAAGATCATTCTCTCTTTGGAGCTCTACTTCAATTAATCAGAGCAATGTTTAGCAGTGACCCCGAGACCAGCAGAGGATTGTCCAGTAGACATGCCCGGTGAGCAGGTTGTGCCCAGTTGGAAGCAGATCCAGGGGAAGCATCACTCTATCACTACTAAAAGACATCAGTAATGTGGTAGCATCACAGGTATGAATTGCCCATCCATGTAAATGCCCTTGACACTGATTTTTCCTATGCATGTGTCCTCCCATGTCTGCTCTGGTCACGTGTATTCTTCATATGTTTTTCCTTTACATAAGTGTTTTGTCCATATATGTACCCTTCTGTGTTTGTTCCTTCATATATGTTCTCTAGGCATGTCCACTTTTCCTATAGATGATGTAGCCTAGCCTGTGGTTTAATACAGAACCAGATTAAAAAGTAATTGGAAAATATTTTACAAGATAAATACAAATATAACATAACAGAGATCATTTTAATTTGCAGTTTGCTATGTCAATATGCAGCACACACTTTTGAGTTTGACACCACTGGTAACTCCTAAGGACATAATGAATTAGGAAAGAACTCAGAGACAACCTAGTTACCATTCCTTTATTTACAAGAAGAGGAAACTGAGGAAACATGACTTGCCCTCAGTGGAATGTCAGGTCATTTTTCATGTACTTTTTTAAAACTTTTGTCTTTGTAACCACTCCCTATTGCCTAGCACATAATAGGTACTTAAATGTTTATTGATTTGAATGGAGTTTTCTTGCCCGATATGGAACAAAAAGTAAAAAAAATAACAGAATCTGGATTCAAACTCAGGTCTTTTAGTTCTAACCAAACCCCTATGACAGTACTTTCCACTTCAGCAGCAGGTTGCTCTTACAAATTATTTAGGACACGCTTAAAGAGATTTTTTTTCCTATTCTATTTTATTTTATATAATATGTATATGATATATTATATTTTTCTATTATATTATGGATTATATCATTGATATTTACCATATCAGAAATTAGAATGTCTTAGTATTATTATAAAAAGTTTTGATCTTGTGAACCTCCATGAAAGAGACCTTGTGAGCCCACATTTTGAAAACTGCTGCACTATACTAAGAACCCTTGATGCAAGGAATAATACTTACTTTATAACATCCAGGACTCCCAGAAAAGCTATTCCAGGTTTGAGATATTCTGTTGGTCAGTATCTACTTAAAAGCTGTACCTTCTGAGTCCCCGCTGACGCACTTACATTTACTAGTAAGCCAGAGGACATAACTGGTTCAAATTAGGGGCATGAATGAAATAGCCCAGGAAGAAGAGTAACAATAGAACATTTCTCTCATTAACCAATGGCACACTCTCTAACAAAAGCATACACAATCAGCGGGAGGGGTGGATATGCTGAGGGAACATATGTTTGTGGGTTGTTGTCCTTGGTGCTCAAAGAGGACCAAAATGGCATCACTCTGTTGGAGGCAAGGTATGGTGTGTCTGACTCTGGCTGATCAGACCAATATAAGTTTGGAAGGCTCTTCCACAGGTTAGACACAAATAGTTCAAATGAATATTTGGAGTGGAGATGTCTCTAAATTTGCACATCTCATGTTTCTTTTGAGCTTCTGAAATTCTGCTTTGCTTAGAGCACAGTGCCTTCTTTGATGTGGGCACACCACACTGGGAGGTCCTTTGCCAGTGTTTTCCATGATGCACAATCAGTTCCAAAGTTCTTCAAAGAGACATTGAGAGTGTCCTTGTATCACTTCTTCTTCTGACCTCAGTGTGACTTCTTGCCTTGTGTGAATTCTCCGTAAAATAGTCTTTTAGGTAAATGTGGCCAGCCCATCTGTGTTTCACTTTCTGCAGTGGAGTTTGAATGGACATATATGATCAGGTGGCTGGACTATATGACCTCTAAGGTCCCTTCCAGTTCTAAATTTCTGATCCTATGATAATTGTCTCTAGACTCCCTTCTGATGCTGTATCCTAATGTTATAATCTTGGCAAAAATAAGATTAGTAATGGCACTTGTTAAAATTTTAAAGCACTTGTCAGAAATATCATAAATATTCTTCCTCTCCCAGTACTTAAAGGATGATAGGATCGTTGATTTAGAGGAACCTAAGAGGTCATTGAGGGCTTTTTCACCACTTTTGTTTTCTGAGGGACCTTGATTATTTAGTTTTTGGCAAAGGGCCACCCATTTTATGTAGGTGCTGTGTTCAATCAGAAATGCCCTGAAGGCAAAATCTCTCTACCAAGTCTACCTTTACAGTCTAGCACTCAAAGGGAATTTTGTTTATTTGAAGAATGAGTATTAAATATGGCAGTTATGGGAAGTAAAATGTAAAGGACTCAATTCTGCATTTGGTTCCATATGTGTAAATCCCACTGATGGAGAACAGAATGTGACCAGAGAGGGAAAACACAGTCCTAAGTCTGACTGCATGAAATCACACACTTGATTGATGCTATTTGACATTCTAATTGACAGAAAAATCATAGAACTTTAGTGCTGGAATGGACCTTGGAGATCATGTTTTTCTTTAAAAAGGAAAAAAAATAAAATAAAAAACTTTAGCAATTGTCACATTCCTTCTTTTAAAAAAACATTCTGAGGACAAGTTGAGTAAACAGTTTTTTTATTCCTTCTTGGATCAACTCTTTCCAGTTCAAGAATTTGTATAATCTTGGCTTTCCCCAAAAGGGGGAAGCTCGACTATGGGGCTTTGGAAAGAGCAGGATGCTAAGCCTGCATTCAGGAAGCTGTGCCCATTTCTAGTCATGAAAAAACTATGGAGAACATAGAAACAATAAAGTTATTGGCTTGCTTTCACTGTTGGACACTAACTTAAGATCAGAAAGGACCAGACTCATGTGGATACAATAAAAGGAAACAATGTAACTGAGTACAACATGACCTCAATTCAAAAGAAGTGAACTGTTTAGATAACATATGAGTGTAATGCTATTTCACCATTTTTCTGAATCTGAGACCTCATCCATGTTTAGCCCTTCCAAGCCTTCTCCCCCAATGACTTTTATTCATGCCCTCTTATAAAACCTCTCTTGGAGATTCATCTAATGTGATGGAGACCTCCCATTAGGTCTTTTGTCATTGCATGTATAAAAATGGCAGTTAGATGATACGGTGGATGGAGTGATGGATCTGAATTCAAATCTGGCTTCAGGCAGTGTGACCCTGGCAAATCACTTAAACAATGTCTCAGTTTCCCCAACTGTAAAATGGAGATAATATCTCCTAGGATTGTTGTGAGAATAAAATGTGATCATACTTGTAAAGTTCTTAGCACAGTGCCTTATACATAGTAGGTTTTTAATAAATGCTTATTTACTTCTTCCATACATGTTTTCCTGTTATTCTCTAGAAGCCTCATTTTTATTTCTTATGACATACCATCACACTCATTCCCCAATCTATGGGCACCCACTGTTTCCAGTTCTTTGCTTGCCTTGCATACTGTGTTGAAATTTTAATTCTTTAGAGACTGTGTATTTCCTGCTTTATAGGCATGTAGCATTCCTGGAAAAATATTGGTTTTAAAAAGATGAGGCTCTGTTTCAATTTGTTCAACAGCCCTCTGATTGGGATCTTTTTCAAGAAGTGATAGGTGAATTCTTTCAATTTCTATTTTGCCCTCTGGTTCTAAAATATCAGGGCAATTTTCCTTGAGAATTTCTTGAAGGATGATTTCTAGGTTCTTTTTTTTTGATCATGGCTTTCAGGTAGCCCAATAATTTTTAAATGATCTCTCCTGGATCTATTTTCCAGGTCAGTGGTTTTTCCAATGAGATATTTCACCTTGCCTTTTATTTTTTCATTTGTTTGGATCTGTTTTATAGTATCTTGATTTCTCATAAAATCATTAGCTTCCATTTGCTCCAGTCTAATTTTGAAGGAATTATTCTCTTCAGTAAGTTTTTGAAATTCCTTTTCCATTTGGCAAATTCAGCTTTTTAAGGCATTCTTCTCCTCATTGGCTTTTTGGGCAGCCCTCTGATTATAAAGGTCAAGTGAGACATGAAAATGAGAGAAGTACACTCAATGAAGATGTTTGCCACCATCAGACAGGATGTCTAGCAAAGTCCAAAAGGAAGAGGGGTTCTCTCTAGTTGGTGAGGTCCTCTGGATATTCCTGTCTATGGGCAATATTGTACTGATTTCCACAAATTTCAAAATATTTACCATAAATGAGATCCATAATCACCCAAAACAGTGGAGCCCTAGCTATCCATACAAGAAAACAAAATGCTAAAGAAGGCCCAGCTATGTGACCCTGGGCAAGCCACTCAACCCTGTTTACCTCAGTTTTCTCATCTGTAAAATGAACTGGAAAAGGAAATAGCAAACAATTCCACTATCTTTGCCAAGAAAACCCCAAATGATGTCACAAAGAGTTGGACATGACTGAAAAAAGACTGAACAACAGCAAAGTTGCAAAGGATAGACAAAAACAGTCTCTGCTATTAAGGAACTTTCCTTCTAATGGAAGAATGGCTATTTTCCTGGTGTTTTTTTTTCTACTTTCATGCACACTCCCAATACATACACATCACTTTTACATTTTTGAGTTCCTCTTTCCCAAACTAGGTGGGAAGCTTGGAGATAGTTAGAATGCTCACCATGTCAAGTGATAGATGCATGTGCTCATGGACACCATCTACCCATTGTTCCCAAGTGGGACAGGTTCCCTTCATCCATGCAGTCCTCCCTTACTTGTTTGGAAAGAAAGGGCAGAAACTAGGGAGATGTTAAGAGGGGAGATTTCTGGCAGCTTTCCTGACATGTTCACATGAGGTTGTTTGTTTTTAATAGGATCAGAAAAATTAGAGTTTGAAGGGGCCTTAGAAACTATCTCCAGGGGTTCTTCATCCTTTTGTATCATGGCCCCCTTTATGAATCTGAGAAAGCCTATGGGTCCCATCTCAAAACAGTGTTTTAAATGTAGCCAATATATATATATATATATATCATTATAAAAGAGATAAGAGGCTAATGAAAATAAAGATGGAATCTTCACCCCATCCAAATTCACAGCCCCACCTGAAAGCTATCTATGAATCTCTAAGAGGTCCATGGACCTCAGGTTAGGAATCCCTTATTTAAACCAATCCTCTCATTTAACAGAGGAGGCAACTGAGGCCCAGGGTATAGAAGTAATCTGTTCAGGGGCAATTGAAGTTCTTTACATCTTTGTAAACTTGGCTATCTTAAATTTCTATACATTACTTCCTTACAGTTTTGACATCCTAGGATTTTAGGATTCTCCATTCCAGGGGCTTTCCAGGGGTTTTAGGGCATCTCCTCCCCAGGTTTTCTCTTAGCTATACTATGGTTCTTTTGCTTTGATTATTGGAATGCCTTCTCATGATGACTTACCTTTGCTTGCTAATGAAAAAAAGGCATTCATTCATTCATCAAACATTTCTGAAGCACCTATCATTCATGTGTGTATATTCACCTCATCAATACTTTAATGACTGATTGAATCACTATGGTCACTCCTGTATTGATATCATATTGAAACCATTTTAGGGGTGGCTGCAGACAAAAACTTTTTTCACTTCTCTGAACTCAGTTGTTCCAGTCCTTGTCTAACAGACATATGGGCTGTGGTGAGGTCCAAATTCAAAGTCACCTTGGTCAAACCTAGTAGAACTTCTTCTCTGCTGGTATGGCTTTTAAGAATACAGGGTTACACCCCCCCC
>NW_027187316.1:6770503-6831375 GCF_028583685.1 Petaurus breviceps papuanus
TGATATGATATGACATGATATGATATGATATGATGTCCAGGTCTCTTTTCTAGGAGAATCCAAGTGCCCTAGAGGACTACATAGTCTGGTGACAACCAAAAAGTCAGAACTGAAAGATTCCCCTTACCCATACAGCAAGGGAGTTGCTGTAGTCTGTTTTGAGTTTGCATCTCCTGCACCTAGCACAGTCCTTGACCCATCTCCTTCCTCCTCTTCCACATAACTGATTATTGCTAATTTTATTATTGCACTTTATTTTGCAAAGCAATGGTTTGCATAGCACTTTGCATACATTATCTCATTTAGTCCTCACAAGAACCCTAAGTGGTAGATGTTATCTCCCCATTTTACAGATGAGGAAACTGAGAAATCTTTAAGTGTTTTGGCCAGTGTCACACAGCTAATAAGTGTCTGAGGCTGGATTTGATCCCACATCTTCCTGACTCCAAGTCTGGTGCTCTATTCATTATATGAAACTACATTCTCATGTGCTTAAATGCATGCTTATGAAGCACATGGTAGAATTTCAAAATGCTTGATTGAATGGATTGATTTACAGATGAATAGACGAATAAATGAATGAATTTTTCACTGGCATGCAAAGTCAAGTCCTCATGAGGAAACCTGAGAGCTTCTAGAAGAGAGAATCTGAGGACCCTATAACATCAGAACTGTAAGCGACCTTACAATCCCTCATTTTTACAAAGGAGGAAAATGAGGCTCAGAGAGGGGAAGTTCACACAGTTGGTTCATGCAAGAGCCAGGACCAGAGAGAACTCAGAGGTCTTCTGATTCCCGGTTTGATGCACTTTCCATTTTCCCATAGTTCCTTGGGGAATCAAGGTCTTGATAGAGATGAGAGACTTGTGGGAACAGAGATGACTTGGCCACAGATCCTCTGAGCCTGCTCAGGGATCAGAGACCATCTGAGAATTTGATCTAACTTCAAGCTCTGCAGCACACCAAGGTTACCTCTCATCCCACATGCCTGCTGTTCCAGAGTAGACATAACTGATGATGGAAGAAGAAGTGAGTCAAAGGGAAACAGTGTCCAGGAGCAGGGAGGCAGCAGACAGGCTAACCACAGGCAAGCCCCAGGGGGCCAATTCTAGCTACCCACACAATTGCTGAGGCAACCTTCCAGGAAGTCGGAGCTCTTTGGCCTGGGAAAAGACAGACAGACAGACAGACAGATGGGGGAAGGGGAGAGAGACAGAAAAAGAGACAGAGACAGATGGAGAGAAAGAGGAAGAAGAAGAGATAGAAAGAGAGAAACAGAGAGATGAAGGGAGAAAGGGAGGGAGAACAGGAAGGATACAGGGAAAGAGTGAGAGAAATGGACACTGAGAGAGAGAAAGAGAGAGAGAGTTGGGGGAAGCATCTGGATACTGGGACTGAAATTTCTCAAAGGGAGAAAGGAGGTGAAAAAGAAGGCTTGAGTTGGGGGAGGCCAACATGGAAATTCAGTGGAAAGACACTATGTACAGACTAGCTAACTGTTCATCTTCACCAGAGAACTCAATTCCATTCCTTTGTGATGCTGACTATAATGGGGAGGGGGGCAGCGATGGAGGGAGGTTTATCTTGGTCAAGTTAAGCCTCATTTTTACTCCTCTTGATTTTGCCCCCCTTCCCTTGATAGAGACCACCCTTGGAAGAGCTGTTAGAGCCCATTCAGTCCATCAATCATATTTATTCTTTTCCCCCACTTTGTCTGAATGTGTGATATATATCAGCTTGATAGGTGAGGAAGGAGAGGCCAAGAGAAATTAAGTGACTTGTCTAAAACCTCATGGGGGAAGAACCTGTACCGGAAACCAGATTTCTTTTTTAACAAGACACAGGCTTTTCAGTTAGTCAATCTATCAAGAAGCATTTATTAAACCCCTACTGTGTACTGGGCACTGTGTATACAAAGGCCTCAGAGGGCATTCTCTCAGGGAACGTAGCATGTACATGGCTATAACTTTACACAAGATAAACAAAAGGTCATTTTGGAGGGAAGCACACTAGGTAAGGAAAGGCTTGCCAAAGTAGGTGACATTTGATCGCAATTTTGAGGGCAATGAGGGATCCGAAGAGGTAGAGGTAATGATGGGGAGCATTTCAGGCGTGGGGGACGAGGAGTACCAAAGCTATGGAGTAGGGGGCAGCTAGGTGGCACAGTGAGTAAAGAGCCGGCCCTGGAGTCAGGAGGACCCGAGTTTGGGTCCGGCCTCAGACACTTAACACCTACATGATAAAACAAGCCGTGTGACCTTGGGCAAGTCACTTAACCCCAACTGCCCTCCAAAAGGGAAAAAAAAAGAGCTATGGAGTACAAATGGGAGATGGAGGGCAAGAAGACCAGTCTGGTTATTCTGAAGAGCTTATGAAGGGAAATTAAGTCTGGAAAGGTAAGCAGAAGTCAAGTTGCAAAGGGTTCTTTATGGTAAAGAACAGAGTTTTATATTTGATCTTAATAGTGGTTTAAAGAGCACTAGACCCGGAGTCAGGAAGACCTGAATTCAAATCCATCCTCAGACTCTTCCTAGTTGTCTGGGCCTGAGCAAGTCACTTAACCTCTGTCTGCTTCAGTTTTGTTACATGTATGGGGATAATAATAACATCTAACTCCCAGGGTTGCCCTGAGGATAAAATGAGATGATATATGCAAAGTGCTTTGCAAACCTTGAATCTCTATATAAGTGCTAGTTATTATTGCCTAGAAGAATGCAATGATTAGACCCTCGCTTTAGGGAAATCAGCTTTGTGGAGGATGGTTTGGAGACGGGAGTGACTTGAAGTAAGAAATTGACTTAGGAGGCTATTGCAATAGTCCAGGAGATAGAAGATGGGAAATTGAACTAGATTAGTCACCATTTGAGTAGAGAGTAGGGGCCAGATGCAAAAGAAGGTCTAACAGAAGAATTTGATAAGATTAGGCAACAAGGAATAGAGGGTGATTCCAAAGTTGTGAACTCGAATGACTGAAAAGATGGTGACATACACATAAGAATTAGGGAATTTTGTAAGACAAGGAAAGATAATGAGTTCCATTTTTCCTGTGTTGAGTTTGAGATGCCTATGAGGCATCTAGTGCAAAATGTCCAACAGGCAATTAGAAGTGTAGGACTAGAGCTCAGGAGAGAGAATGGAACTAGAGCTATACAGATGCATGTATATACATACATGTGTACATATATACACATATATATGCACACACACATACACACAGAGCTAGATAGATAAGTAGGTAGAGATATATGTATATAGATACACACAGATGGGGAGATATGTGTGTATTTATATACACAGAGATAGATAAGTAGGCAGAGATAGAGATATTTTTATATATACACACACTGAAAGATAAGTTGATAATACACACACATGTACATACATACACACATATATACATAGAAATGGATATATACCCATGCATATACATAGATATAGAAATATATATACATGTATAAATAGATATACACACAGATAGATATGGGAGTCTATATGTCATAGACTATGTATCATAGCACAGAGATGATAATTATACCCATGAATCAGATTACATCATTAAGAGAGAACATATAAAAGAATATAAAGCACGGAGAAGTTTTAGAGTGTGCTTTCAAGTTAGCAGATGGGACATGGATAGATTCAGCAAAGGGGCTGAGAAGAGACAGTCAGGCAGGTAAGAAAAGAACCAAGAAAGAGAGCAGCGCTCCAAGAGGAGATATTATGCAGGAGAGCCCCCCTCTGATCAACAGCGTCAAAGACTGCACAGGCATCTAGAAAGAAAAGGACTGAGAAAAGGCCATTTTTATTTTTTTTTTTTTTAGCAATTAAGAGATCACTATTTGGAGAGAGCAGGGTCAATTGAGTGATGAGGTCAAAAGCTAGAATGCATTATAATACACTGCCTCTGCTTCAGAGAACACTCTCATTCATGAGATTGTGTCAAACCAAAGTGGCCCATTTCATACCCTTCTCTCCAACCATTTCCACAACCTCCTTGCCAACTTTTCCTTCCCTTCCTCCCTGCCCTTCTCCCGCCACCAACTTCTAGTGCTGGAACCATGATCAAATCAGCCATGATGGTATGCCAACCCACCCCCCTAGAGCCAAACCCACCATCCCAGGTAAATTCCCAGTTATTTATCCTTGAACCTCCCTGGACACCACTCCCCTGTATGTGTGTGTCTATGGGGGCGGGGGGGGGGGGTGTTGTCTCTCCCTTTAGAATGAAAACTTCTTGAGGGTGGAGACTGTCTTGGCTTTTTAGTTATTTTCTTATAACACATTCCTGTAGCACAATTCTTAGCACCTAAAAAATCCTTAATAAATGATTTTTCATCCATCCATTCATTCAACACTGACCACATAGATTTCTTAGCTTTGTTCTTTTTTAAGTCTATGGCTTAAAAACTTGATTTCTGGTGGGAGACTACCTAGTCCATGCAACAGAAGTTTGCCCCAAGAACTAAGTCTATCATTGGAAACCACAGCTCTAAAAGAGAAGAAGGGAAAGGGAGGGGCTCTACTGGAACCCAGAATCTGCTCTGTGTAAGCAGGCTTTAGCATCTGCCTCTCCCTTTTCCTCTTACTCCCTATAAATGCCTCGGTGGCCTCATTAGGTAGGTTGAGTCTTTTTATTTTGTTGCCCAGTTATTTCAGTTTTGTCCAACTCTTCTTGACCCCATTTGGGGTTTCCTTGGCAAAGATACTGAAATTGGTTTCCATTTCCTTCTCCAGCTCATTTTATGGATGAGGAAACTGAGGTAAACAAGGTTAAGAGAATTGCCAAGATCACACAACTAGTAAATATCTGAGGCCAGATTTAAACTTCGGAAAGATGAGTCTTCCTAACTCCAGGACTGGCACTCTATCAACCGTAGCACCTAGCTGCCCAAGGTCTAGTTATAGAGGCTTATTGTTAACATATTTTGCTCTGGAAAAAGGAGGAAAATATTCAGAATATGTCCTCACTTCCCAGGGTGAGACTATCTTGAAAGAGCTGTACTGGATCTCCACCTAGCATATAGTAGGCACTAAAAAGAAATGCTTATGATTTGATTAATTCATGAGAGATCTGGGGTATGAGAGGAAAATTCTCAAGCACCTTGTACAAGTCCCTGGTTCAGACAGAAAATTCTTGCTGTATTAGTACAAGAAGAAGTTTTTAAGTAGCTGACAACTATTAGTATCATTTATTTATTCATAAAGGGCCTCAGGGAATAGAGGAGATGAATAAAAGGTAAAATGTTAAGGATGATGAAGAAGGAAGGATGAGTGCATATTGCTTTGTATAATTTATGGCTCATTGATAGCCTTCCCAGAATTGATTCAGATACACCAAGGGGAAATAATAATAATAATAATAATAGCATTTATATAATGTTTTAAAGTTTGCAAAGTGCTTTACAATTATTATCTCATTTTATCTTCACAACAGCCCTGGGAGAGAAATTATTATCCCCACTTTACAAATGAGGAAACTAAGGCAGGGAGAAGCTAAATGACTTGCCCAGGGTCACACAACTAGTAAGTGTCTGAATTTAGTAAGACACTGAATTTAGACTTCAGGTTAAGTGCTCTATCTACTGTGCCACTTACCTGCCTATCCCACGGAGCCTTGACTTCAGATCTGCCATCCTCTTCCAAGGACTGCTTTCTAATTTTCTTTTTCTTGTTTATCTGCTGTATGTGGTAATTCACAACGAAAGTGTCCCCTCTTATAACCCCAATTTTCCTTCAAGATTCAGTTCCTGATCCCCAATTGTTAACTTCTTTCCTCTGCCTCCAAAGAAATTAAAGTGTGTGTATATGTACATAAACATATATTCACACACATACCCATGTATGGATATATGCATGTATACACATATACATACATATATTTATGTATCTTATATATACTTGTATACATATATATTTATGTATATATCTTGTATATACTTAAGTGTGTAATTGTTGCATTCTCTGAGAAAATGTAAGCTCCTTGAGACCAGGGACTGTTGTGTTTTTGTCTTTGTGTCTCTAGCAGCTAACACGGCTTCTGGCACAAAGTAAGGACTTAATAAATTCTTGTTGATTGATTAGTGACATGGATGGGAGAGTGATCAGCATATGAATAAATATGGAAGTCCTGAGTCACTGAAAATGCGTCTGCTACAATTTCTTTAGAGTGCCACGAGGTCAAATAGAAACTAGAATTTCAGTCAAGCTGGGTGTGTGTGTAATTATTTCTCACCACCAGCCCCCCTCCATTGCCCTTGTCTTTGGCAATTTCAAAACATTCTCATTTAGTCGTCTTAACAAAGGAATGGTCTCTTGGAAAGTCCTGTTACTCTTGGCATATACAAATTCTAATTGGATGAAATGCCTCAAAGGATTGGTTCTCCGACTCCATACTGATGAGATCTCTTTTTATCTGTAGTTTTGGACTGAGGCCTAGTAGGGCACTACACAGATTAAGTCAATAAAAAAAAACATTTATTAAGCAGCTATTACATGCTAGGAACTTGCTACAGGCTGGAGATACAAATAAGAAACCCTCAAAAAGCTTATAATCTAATAGGGAAAGAACACACAAAAGAAAATTGGAAGGTGAGGGGGACTCAGGGTGGGCCTCTATAAAGGAAAACTTTGGGAAGAGTCTAGTGCTCCAACCTCCAATAGAAGAGGAAAGTTAAACAATGAGAGTTGGAAAAGTATTGAGTATCCAAAGCTCAGTTAACAGCATAATGATGTGATTTCAGATGCTTAGCTATCCTGGGCAGAGCAATATGCTCTGTAGAATTTGAACCAAGCAGGGTTGAAGATGGAAACCTACAAGTTAGGGAAGAAATCACTCCAACGATGGCTACAACGTCAAGAAAGGAAAAAAATCATTGGAGGGTCTACTTTGGTCAGACCAGATATAATCAGATGACTGTCACGGTGTTTCCCAACCAGTGCACTGAAACTCTTCTCCAATGTATTGGTTTAAGGTTGTGAATTATATTTATCTTTTGGTCAACCAACCAACATTTATTTAAGTGCCAGACACTGAGCTAAGTGTTGGTCAATAAGCCCAGTCCCTATGAGCATGCTCAGAACGCCACTAAAGTAATTTCTCCTGTGGAAGAAGCTGGGAAACCTACTTTCAGGACAGTTATGATGGTATCTGATGGGAGTGCTTGGAGAGACTTTGGAGTACTCAGAGATATTCTGTAACTGATTTTGATATGCTTACAGCATATTGAATAGTAGCCTAATCAATTGGCTGGAGTGGAAAAACAGGAACTGGGGGGTGCCTTCCAAAAGTGCATTCATTGGCCTCTGCTTCCTCTCTCTTGATTCAATTTTATCTCTTTGGCAGAATTCTTCTACCAGATAGCCCTGGTGAGATAATGACTGGTATAAGGGGAAAAGCCCAGGCCTTCTCACAAGTCAAATGCTGACATGTGGCCCCATGGATGGGGGCTTTTTATTGTTGTTTGTTGTTGCTGTTTTTCCCTGGCTTCTCATTTGTTAATTTGTTTTAGTTTTCTTCTGCTCCGCTTCCTCTTCCTTTTCCTCCTTCTCCTCTTCCTCCTAATTCTCTTCTTCTTCCTCGTTCTCCTTCTTCCTCTCCTTTTCTTCCTCTTTCTCCTTCTTTTTCTGTTCCTCTGTCCACATGGGGAGTCATACACTTACATGTGGGTGTTCTGTCCAAAGGAATGTAATTTTTGGTCACTTATGCTTCACAAGATATCTTGGAGTTTGGGGTCTAGATTTTTCCCCCGATTTATTTATTATTTTTTTTTCAAAAAGCTGGGACAATAAACTCTCTTGTCTCTTGTTTTCATTTATGATTTCTTGAAACATAGCTCTGAAAAAACAGACTTTGAAAAAGCCCACTGTGCTTCAAATGGAGCTACTTGACTATGTCTTTAAACCCAAATCACTCTGGCTTTCATTGATGGGCCAATAATATGTCCCAACCCAAGTCTCTTACTCATTGTTTGGATTTTGATGGCTCAGAGTTGAGTGTAAGTAGCAATTGTTTTCTGTTCTGACTAGAAATTCTGAGGGTCTTCCCTCCCAGATGGATTCTTTTGTGATGGCAAACTGGGCCATCCTTTGTCTCAGTTCTTACCTAGCCCTTAATCACAGGATGGGTGTTGCCTCAGACAAACTGAGGCAGGGAAAGACCTTAATTTAACAAAGTCCAGGCCTCTCACTGCATCCTGGGCCATGCTAGTCATGTTGACTTAAGTCTTGCCACTGGACTCTGATGACTCTGGAGGAGAGAGTGAGGCTGACAACTTTGCACAGCTCTGCCTCACTTAAATTCACTTCACTTGTAGTCAAGATATGACCCTCCTGATATCATTTGTCCTCTTTGAGAATGGAGAACAAACCGGAAGCTATGACCTTGTGAGTTTTGAAAGGTCGGGAGAATGAGCCACCCAAGGGAGTATGACAGTGAAATACATGCTGGGCTTTGTAGTCAGAACAAAACTGATACTTCTGAGAACTCAGGAATGACTTAAGACTCATGCAGTAATGGTGACAAATTCGAATGTAAACTTGGTGGGACCAATGTAACATACAAACTGTGCTAAGTCTGAGACTACTCTCCCTGGAGACCTACATGGTATAGGGAGGAAAATTTGTGTTTTTGTACTTGCTATAAATCAGAAGCAAATATTCCTGTGTAAAAGGTAATTGATGTTAACTTCTAAATGTAACTGAGATACTATTACTATCGGGTAACAGTGGGGGTGAGGCAGAAGGGTGGAGATGTATCCAGAATAAGAGCTTAAGTCAATAGTAGTAGAGAACAGAAATTCCAGCCCTTCAAGGATATTCCTAGAACCCTGAAAAAGGAGATAGAATACATCTCACTATGGGAGAGTGAGACCAGAACCTGCTCACTCCACAAAGAAAAGCAAATTCTTGCTCCCAAGGATTTCACATTCTAATAGAGGAGGCTGTGTCTACAAGATATATAAAGAGTAGACGGAAAGCAATCACAGAGCAAAGGTAGTAGCAATGGGGGCTAGAGGGAGGCCTCCTGAAGAAGGTGGGATTTGAGCTGAGTCTCAAAGGAAGCCAGGGAAGCCAGGAGGCAGAGGTGAGGAGGAAAAGTATTCCAGGCATGAGGGACAGTCTATGAAAAGGTACAGACTCAGCAGATGGAGTGTTCTGTACAAAGAATGGTGTTCTTGCCAAAGAATGGCCAATGCTGCTGGATTAAATATTGAATGTAGAGGAGTAAAATATTAAGACTGCAAAGGGCCAAGCTGTGAAGGATTTTAAAAGTCAAACAAAGGGTTTTGTTTTTGCTTCTGGAATAAACTGGAATTTACTGAGTAGGGGGGTGGCATGGTCAAATGTGCTTTTGCAAATGAGTAGAGGACGGATTAGAGTAGGGACAGTTAGGTGGTACAGTGGATAGAGTGCCAGGTCTGGCGTCAGAAAAGCTCATCTTCCTGAGTCCAAATCTGACCTCAGACACTTACTAGCTCTGTAATCTTGGGCCAGTCACAACCTTGCCTTAGTTTCCTCATCTGGAAAGTGATCTGGAGAAGAAAATGGCAAACCAGTTCAGTATCTTTGCCAAGAAAACGCCAAATGAGGTGCTAAAGAGTCAGATCTGACTAAACAATAACAACAACAACATGGATTGGAGTAGAGACTGGAGACAGGAGGAGCAACCCCAAGATTATTACAATAGTTCAGGCAGGAGGTGATAAGGGCCCTGTAAGCAGGATAGTGGTTATGTGAATAGAAAATAAGACAGATATGGGAGATACAGTTAAGACCTAAACAACAGAACTTGGCAAGAATCGAATACATGGAGTGAGAATGCGAGAAGAGTTGAGAATGACCCCGAGGTTGTGAGCCTAGATGACTGAGGGCATGGTGGTATTCTCAACAGTAATAGAAAAAAGAAGTGAAATTTGGAAGAGAGATGGATGGCGGGGGGAGCGCGAGGAGTAGAGGGAAGGAAAAAATGAGATCAGCTTTGTACAATGTTGCATTTGTTGCATTGGAGATGGTTATGGGACATCCAAGTAGATGTGTCCAAAAGGTAGCTGGTGATGAGAGACTGGAGCTTGGAAGAAAAATTAGGGCTGGATATGTAGATCTGAGAATAACTGGATAGAGAAGATAATGAACCCTTGAGCTGATGAGATCTCCAAATAAGAGCATATGGAAAGATAAATAGAAGTAAATATATATTTGCATATAGTGGTACTCTTTTCTAAGAGGGGTGGAGAAGAAAAAAATACACAGCAGGCAACAAAAGAAAACCTAGAAAGAAGCACAGAAAAGCAGAGTAACTGTGAAAATGATGTGTAGTATTCTTTACATAATTAAAAAAGAAAACAGTGTAAAATGGAAATTCATAGTTTTGTATTGACTCCTTTTTATGTTGTGCTGTGTACATGGAAATGTTCTTTTTTTTCTTTTCGTATTTAAGTTCAAAATGAATTTAAAAAAAATTTTAAAGATAGTATGGAAGGAAAAGAACAGAGCCATGGGGGACTCCTTTGTTTAGTTGGAATGATGTGACTGGTGATCCACTAAAGGAATGGTCAGAGAGGCAGGAGAATAGTGCCACAAAAACCTAGAGGGGAGAGGGTTCGCAGGAGGTATATAGAAGAAAGGGTGTACTCAAAGAGAGAAGTCAAAGAAGATCAGGATTGGCAGTTAGGAGATCACTGGCAATTTTGAAAAGAGAAGATTCAGTTGATGATGCTGGAAAACAGATTTCAGAGGATTTGGAATCAAGTGAGAGGAGAGAAAGTGAACAGTGAATGTAAGTGACCTCCTAGAACTTGGGTGAGAAGGGGAAGAAACTTATAGGATAATGGCCAGCAGGGATGGAAAGAGATTTGGGGAGGGGGGGTGTGGGAAATAAGGGCATGTTTATGGGCAGCAAGGAAAGAGCCAGTAGATAGAAAGAAGGTGAAGATTAGAGAATAGGGATGATAGAGGAAGCAATCAGTTGGAGAAGACAAGAGGGGATAGGATCAAGGGTGCATGTCGTGAGGTTTGTCTTGGTAAAGAGAAGGGATGCCTTTTCATCAAAGAAGGGGTGAAGAATGGAGGTATTGAAGAAAGATAGCTGAATTATGTGAGAAGAAGAGAGAAGAGGGAGCTCTTGGGTTAATGGTCTCAATTTTTTCAGTGAACTATGAGGAAAGGTCCTCAGATGAGAGAGTGGTAGTCAGGGTTGCCCCCATACTATAAGACTATAAGCTCCATGAGGGTTAGGATTGTGTATTATCTAAACCATATCTCTCTCAGTTTCTAGTACAGAACTCTACTTTCCTTAGTTACTTAGTGAATATTTGTTGAATGGATAAATGAATAATTACAGGATCAGTTTTAGAAGAGATCCTAGAGACCACCAAGTCCAAACTCTTCATTTTACAAACAAGGAATTGGTGACCAGATTGGTTAAATGATTTGCCCCAAATCACACAGAAGTGGCATAGAGTATTCATTGCCTCAACTTGATAAAATGTAAGTTCTTTAACTGTTTCATTTCATCCTTCTATCCCTAGAGATTAGCCCAAGTACTTTGCAAGTTGTGGTCACTTAATCAATGCTTCTTGATTGATTGACTGACTGACACTGTTGGAAACCATGAGTTAGAGTTACTCCAGGGTAGGTTGACCAGGATATTGAAGGACATGGAGACCAAACCATACAAAGATTGGTTGAGGGAACTGGGCCATTTAGCCAAGAGAGAAGACTTAGAATAGATATGATTATTACCTCTAGTATTTGAAGAGTTATCCTGTAGAACATTAGAATGTAAACTCCTTGTGAGTAGGGGATATTTCATTCTTTGTATTCATATCCCTAGCACCCAGCACATAGTAGGCCCTTTAAAAATACTCATTGATCGATGGACTTCTTTCTATTCCTCACATAAAACAATTCAATTTGTTGTTTTATATTGAATATTCTCTTGTGTCCTGTTGTGTACATGGAAAGATTTTTTTCTTTTCTTTTGTATTTAAGCTTAAATTTAATAAAAAATGGGGGGAAAAAGACAATCCATCTCCCAACTCAATGTCTTTGCACTGGCTGTCTCTGATGCCTAGAAAGCTCTTCCCACCTTACCTTCATTTCCTGGTTTCCTTGGCTTCCTTGAAGACTCAGGTCAACTCCTAGCTTCTTTAAGAAGGGTTCTGATATTAAAAGTAATGAGCAAAAACAAAATCCTCCTCTTCTCTTAACCCCTGATCACCATCAGTGTCTTCTTAGCGTACCTATCATCCATACTGTATATCTTGTATGTACATAGTTGTTTGTATGTTGTCTCCCCTATTAAAATGTGAGCCAGCTGGGCGGCCAGGTGGCTCAGCGAGTAAGAACACTGGCTCCAGTGTTGGGACGACCTGGAGATCGAATCCCGGGCTCGGACACTCAGCACCACATCCAGAAATAACTGGCCGTGTAACCTTGAGCAAGTCACTTAACCCCGATTGCTTAAAAAAAAAATGTGAGCCAGCTCCCATGATTTTTGCCTTTTTTTTTTATCCCCAGTGTCTTAGCACAGTGCCTGAAACATGTACGTGCTTAATCAATGCATGCTGATTGGCAAACTGACTGATACTATCTATATTTGACCCCAAAGGACAGAGCTATGAACAAAAGATAAGAGATACAGGAAGGCAGATTTCTTCTTAACATAAGGAAAAACCTCCTGACAAATAGGGTTATCCAAAAGTGAAATGAGTTTCTTGGGAGGTGATGGGTTCCACCTACTTTAGGTTTTCATTTGAAGGCTGTGTAAAAATACTTTATTAAAAAATCTTTTTAATTATTATACAATTTATTTTATAATATATATTTATAAAATATATTATAAAAATATATTTTATATACTATAAAAATCTTATTAATTATTATATTGTTTAAATAGCTTTACATAGCTAGAGATTGCTTAAACCCAGGATACCACATTGAGCTCAGTGACTCTCCAGAAATGCCAGAGATGGTGGCAAAGAATGTTTTGAGTTTCCCCCCAGGTTCTGAATCTACCCCAAACATTTGTGTGGCAGTCTACTCATTCAGGTTTTGTTTTGGGTCCTCTCAAACCTGTGTTTTAGCTTCACTCAAATATTATTAAATGTATACTTACCTGCTAATATACATCTCAAGCAAATTGCCTACTTTACAATTCATGTGTTGAGACTCTTGTTTGAGAAACTTCACAAAACCTTGGAGGAAAGGGAACCACACCTTTTTCTGGCTCTTTCTCCTCTACCAAATGACCTAATAAAATTCTTCCTAAAACTTTTTCAGGTTATAGAGTTGTTGTTTTTTTTAACTAACAAGGCTGGATCACCAATTATTGGTTGTGCTATAGAAAGGATTATTGGTCAGGTGTGGGTTGGACTAATGACCTCTCATGTTTGGCCCAACCCTCATATTTTGTAGTTTGGTAGTAGTAGAAAGAAGAAAGATGAGCAGGCTGTGGCTGTGTCTGTGGCTGTGTCTGTGGCTGTGTCTGTGTGTGACTGTCCATTGCAATTCAAAGATTTCCACAGAAGATGTAGACCAGCCAATGATGCTAAATGCAGGAAACCAGTTACATTTTAACTCACACGAGGGAAGACAGGTAGTTTAGCTAGAGATTCTCAATGTGGCATAAGGGAGATTTGGGGGAGAGACAAGGGAAGAGAGGGCCAGGATACATCCAGATCTCCAAAGGAGCAGGACAATCTAAATGGGCACCTGGGACTCAGATAAGATGATCTGTTGACCAGAGCAGGCAGAGGATGGAGACTGAAGGTCATGTGAGAGATGCCTTCCTGGTTGTCCAGAGTACAACAGTCTCTTTGAATTCCTCTCTATTAGGTGCATAAATGCCTTGTTATCTCATGGCTTGAAGAGATGGGGGATGTGAAGGAATTGTAGGGTCTCATATAGGTTCATCTGATTAGTTTTCTACCTCTGATATCACAAGCAGAGACATGCCAATTGGTGAGGTAGAAGGTTCTATCATGGAAGGTTCCAGGGATAGAAGATTCCAAAAAAGTAGAAAAGGTGCTTGCTGATAGGGGAGGTCATGACTAGATCAGGGCCATTTTGTTGCAAGAAAAATTGGGCCCAGAAAAATGGCAGATTTTTGAATGGCTAGAGATTGTAAATAGAGCATATGGATGGCCAAATAGCTTAACCAAAGGGTGGGATGGTAGAAAGATCCTTGGCTCAATAGTCAAATGACTGAGGTTCAAATCCTACTTCAGACATACTTTCTGTGTTACCTTGGACAAGTCACTTCTCTGGGTTCTCAGTTTACTTATCTATAAAATGATTGGATTAGAAATGACCTCTAAGTCTTTTCTGCTCTAAATCTGTGATTCCATGGTATTGTCGTTGATGGGAAACTGCTTCTTACCCATTATCCTGTCCTGCCGCTGATGTCTCCTGACAATTTCACAAGGGCACCATTAAGTTTCAAAATGTTTGGAAACCCTCAACCACGGGCATTGGAAGAGCACTAAGCTGCGGGTGGCCTGGAGTCTAGCTAGAACAAGACAGTAAGGAAAGAAGGAAAAGGGAAAAAGAGACTGAAGAAAGGGAAATTTTTCCAAATGGTGAGTTAGTTCTCTTTGGCTGCAGAATACCCTCTCAAGGGAATATGGTAGAAGCCCCATTATTTGAGTCATTTGAAGCCTGGCTGGAAAAAAGTCACGAAGGATGTAGTACAGACAAAATGTTCGTTTGAATTTGGTGGGCAAAGAGGTCCATTTTGAGGGTCATTATGATGATTCACTGAACAATCCCCTCTGCTCTCAGCCGAGACCAAGTGGGGCCATGGGTGATGTGTTACAAGTGGGTGGTCAGCCCTCCTCTTGGGTTATGATGAAAACGAGTGTGTTTGCATGTCTTTGTGTCACTATATGGGTGAGATTCATTGAAGGAAGGTGTTTTCCAAGAAGTCATGAACCTCTTCCTCTATTACTCTCCTTTCCTTTCTGGCTGTAGTGGCTACTTGGAAAAGTTAGTGTTCACACTCATAATAAATTTCACATTTCTTGCTGAGACTTTGTTTTGTGGGAAAAAAAAAGAAGAAGCAAGATTCCATTTTAGTTTTCAAGGTGGAAAAATCTCTTTTCTTTTTAATTATGATACACAGCTTTCAATTATGATATAATACACAACTTGATTTGACTGCCACTCTTTATTAAAAATACTTCTCTTTCTTTTTTTAATTTTCTTTTATTTTTTATTTATTCTTTTATTTCTTTTTTTCTTCTTAGAAAGTGTTGGTTGACATGTGACTTTTTTGTCTCTCTCTGGACCCTCAGTTTCTTCAACTACAAAATGAAGGGGTTGAACCAGATGATCTCTGAGGTCCCTTTCAGCTCTGACTCCTGGGATGATTTTGTGAAATTAGGCCATTTTGGGTCAACCAAATTGAGTTCAAACCTTTTGTTTGTTGGCCTTTTCAGTGTGGTTTGGCTTGGAAAGTTCTAAATCAGAAACCACACTTGCAAACTATGTTAAAAGATTCTGCTACTATCAGTACCTGACAGGGTGCCTGTACAAGTGATGGATGCCTGGTAAATACTTGTTGACTGAGTAATTGTTATTTATGAACTAGCCAAAGTGTAGTAGAGAGAATACTCCACTTAGTAGCCCAAGCGCAGTAGAGAACTTAACCATGACCTTGATAGTTTAATCATTTTGTATGTAAATGAACTTAGATGTGGGCCCAAAATAAAAGGGATATTTTACTTCTCTTTCTAAAAAATTATAAACTGGAATATTACCTCCTCCTGATTGAGGGCAAAAATAATGATGTGGAAACTTTTACAGGACTCATATTTTCAGGATAAAGAGATATTCTCTAAGGTTTTGAGTAAGACAAACTGGAATAATTCTGTAATCTGGTCCTGTATTGCCTCAAAACTCATGGAAGATTTTCTCTTGAATGTTAAGTAGAAGATGCCAAGGTCATCCGCTGTGTCTTGGGCATCCACTAGTCATCTTGGCTTTTGTCCTACCACTGGACCTCCATGACTCTGGAAGAGAGTGAGGCTGATGACTTTGCATTTATTAAGCACCTAAATCCAACTGACTCCCAATTTATGACCCATGGTGTCCTCTTCACAAATAAAGTACAAACAACAACAGCAAGGAGAGAGAATGGTAGGCTTGGAGTCTTGAAGGCTTGGGCTCTAATCTCACTTCAGACAGTTACCAAATGGTGCCTACGGTGCCTACCTTATAAGGATACTGTAAGGACCAAAGAGAAGAAAGCCCCAAGGGAATTTCACGAACTGGGAGATGCTATGTAAATGTCAGTTACATCATCACCAAATGACATGTGTACATATATGTGTGTATATAATATGTGCAATGCATGTGTACACATATATACATATATAATACACATATGTGGAACATTGCACATTTTAACGTTTTATGAGTTCCAGCTGTTATAATCATTATTGTTATTAGCCCTAAAACTTTTAGATTTCAGTGTCTACAAACCACCCACCATCCTTGAAAGCAGCAAAAAATATAATTGAAAACTAAGCCATTTCTAAAATGCTTTCATTTTGTATGTTCCTATTTATTTATGTTTTCTTCCCAACTGGGCACAGAAATTGTTTTTGTTTTTTCATTGCACTTACAGAGCTCAGCACAGTGCCTGGCATGTGGAAGATTTGTTAATAACAATAACTAACATTAATTCAGGTCTAAGATTTACAAATAATTTTACAGATATCATCTCATTTGATGATCCTCGTGACAACCCTGGGAGGTAGGTGCTTTTATTATCCCTATTTTGCAGATGAGATGTTTAAGGCCGATAGCATTTAAGTGACTTGCCCAGGATCAGGCTGGATTTGAACTCAGGCCTTCTTGATTCCAGGTCCAGTATTCTATCCACTTTGTCACCAGCTGCTTATGCAATTGTTGATTCAAAATATTTTTTTCTTTTGGAAGTAGATAGGGATCAAAGGCAATGTAATATAGTTAGCTAAGCCAGGGGATCAGGGCTTTTCCATTCCCCAGCGAAAAGAAGTTACTTGAATATCCAGTATTGTGAATGTCAAATCCAGCTGAATCTTAATCACAGTCAATCAACTAGCATTTAGTAAGCTCCTACTGTGTCAGTAAGTCTTTTCCCAACCCCTCTTAATTCTAGTACCTTTCTCCTGTTGATTATATTCTATTTATCCTGTATCTAGCTTGTTTCCACATCTTTATTTTCATGGTGTTTCCCCGATTAGATTGTAAATTCCATGAGGTCAGGGATTGTATTTTGGCCCTTTTTTTTTTTAATCTCCAGAATTTAGCACAGTGCTTGGCATTATTAGGTACTTAATAAATGTTTGATTGATTGCTAAGTGTTAGAGATACAAAGAAAGGGGGGAAATAGTCTCTGCTTTCAAGGAGGTCAATAATGAGGGAAACATCAAACTCCATTGAGATAAAATACAGCCTTAGTTTTGATTTGTGTGAATAATTAATTTCCGGAGGCAGTCCCAAATATTCAAATTTGCACTATGTCTAATGGTAGCTATCTCTGGTTGGGGGAGGGGAGCAGAGAAGGAAACAAAAAAGAAATTCACCTGATAACTATTATATATTTAAAAGGAAGAGCAAATTGTATGTAACAGATTTGTAGTTTCATGTGCAATTTCAGCCTAATGTAAGGAAGAAATTAGGTTGATATCATAGGACAATTGGATTATGTATTTAGAACTAGAACTGACTTCAGAGGTCATTGATTCCAAGCCCTGCATTTTACAATGAGGAAAGTGAGACCCAGAAAGGTTAAATGTCTGAGACAGGATTCTGACGCAGAATTTCCCGACTCCAGCTTCAATACTCTATCCTCTATCCAGTACCATAGAGGTAGTTGGCACCACAGTGAATAGAGCTTTAGGTCTGAAGTAAGGAAGACCAAAATTCAAATCCAGCTTCAGATGTTATAATTTGTATGACTTTGGACAAGTCACTTAACCTCTGTCTGCCTCAGCTTTCCCACACAGTTCCTGGCACACAGTAGGTATTACATAAGTACTCAATTCCTTTCTGCCTATACCAACTTGCCTCCTCAAATTTCCAAACAATCTGAGCTTCTCCCAAGTGAAATGAGATACCTCAGAACCTAATGCATTTTCCATTACTGAAGTTCTTTAAGTGGATGCCAGGCCACCTCTTGTTTGGAGATGTTTCCAAAGGGACTCCCATTCAGGTATGGGCCTCTGTAGTTCAGTATTTTTGGCCCCTCCCTCCTCACCCACCAATGCCTAGCATGACATCTTGCACTTGGGCTTTTGGTCCAGATTTGTGATTTCATCAGTGCAGGGAACTCCTAGTGTGAAACTATAACTAAGGTATAGTCTTAGAATATTGCCTGAGGAACTAAGATGTGCTGCGATTTGCCCATGGTGGTGAAGCTAGTATGTGTCAATCAATAGGCATTTATTAAAATGAAACAGCCCCTGCCCTCAAGGAGACCATAGGTAGGATTGAAACCAAGTCATCTTGACTCCAATTAGTTTATCTATCCATCATGCCATATGACCTCTGTCATGTAGCCATAGGAAGTGCTTAATGTTGTTGTTGAGGCTGCATGACCCCATTTTGGGTTTTCTTGGCAGAGATCACTGGAGTAGTTTAGAATTTCCTTCTCCAGCTCATTTTACAGATGAGGAAACTGAGGCAAACAGATTGAAGAGTCTTACCCAGGATCACACAGCTATTAAGTATCTGAGGCTCGATATGAACTCAGGAAGATGAGTGTTTCACCGTACCACCTAGCTGCCCATGAAGACCGCCAGGGCTTGAGAATTCTCTATCCCCCAAGGGAGTCCATTCCATGTTCAAATAGCTTTAATCAAGAGGAGGAGCGGCAATGGTAGTACATAAAGCATCATCTTCAAAGTCAAGAAGACCTAGGTTCACCTCCCAACACTTATTGGATGTTTGGCCCTGGACAAGTCTCTTCCCTTCTTAGTGTCCCAGGCAACTCTCTGAGACTATAAGCTGCAAAATAGTAGCTGATCTGCATAGATAGGAGTTTTCTCCCTAGGAGTTCCCTCTATTAGGCAGCTGGGTGGCACAATGGATAGGGCACTGGGCCTGGAGTCAAGAAGGCCTGAGTTCAAACCTGACCTTGGATACTTACTAGCTGTGTGACCCTGGGCAAGTCACTCAGCTTCTGCTTGCCTCAGTTTCCTCAATCATAAAATGGAAATAATAATAGCACCTACTTGGCAGAGTTGTTATGAAAAGCAAATAAGGTCATATTTAATAAGGTGCATGACATAATAAGAGCTATGTAACTGCTTATTCCCTTTCCCCCTACCAATGAAGCCATAGATTGGGCATGAAAAAATCAGGAAGGAAATTTGATTCAATATTCAACGAACATTTACCTACAATGTGAAACCTACCTTACAAGTGCCTACAATGTGAAATGCTTAAGTAGGCTCTATATAATTATTTATTCCCTTTCTCCCTATCAATTAAATCACAAGGTAGATATGAAAAAGTAAGAAAGGAAATTTGATCCAATATTCAACCAACACTTACCAAGTGCCTACAACTGGTAAAAGGCACAGGGCTAGGCAGTGAAGGGAGATACACAGTTGAATGCAAAAGGATCCATTCCCTCAGAGACTTACAATCAAGTCAGTGACCTTGAAGGATGGGCAGGTTTTGGATTGTGCTTGTCCTTCATTCTCAGAGAGTACCATGGCATCAGGGAGAAGATGACTTGACTTGCAGTTGACTTTGAATTGAGTGAGGGAGGGCTGTGCAAGGTCACCAGCCTCACTTTCTCCTCTAAAGCCATCTGGATCCAGTGGCCAGATATTTATCAGG
Organism: Petaurus breviceps papuanus; assembly: GCF_028583685.1. Lineage (NCBI taxonomy): Eukaryota > Metazoa > Chordata > Mammalia > Diprotodontia > Petauridae > Petaurus > Petaurus breviceps. The sequence goes on from NW_027187316.1 coordinate 6,790,334, forward strand.
ACGACTGGAGATGATTCAGGATGCAATGGGAGATCAGCAGGTTTGGAACAGAATGAGGGGATAGGAGAGGGAATTCTGAGGAAGATGTGATACAAGAGATGAAGACTGGAATTTAGATGGCAGAAATGGAGAGGGAGAAATGATGAAAAGATCTATTGAAGTTAAAGGGTGCATGCTAAGCTGTTGTGAAAGATAAGGCTTGCTAGAGCAGAGATAAATGAAAGAGGGCCTGGTAAGCCAGTCAGGGAGAAGTTTAGACCTGATGCAATCAAATGTCTCTTTTTTTTCATGATGTCTGTTACCTTAGGGCCTATAACACCTCCTGCAAGTAATCCAGGGTGGTTTGGAAAGCAGAATGCTACCCAGAAGTTGGCATTCTGTGACTGGCAAAACAGACCATGTTCTCTTCCACCAGCCTTTTCTACCTCTTGCCTTTCCTCCTTCCAGCAGGGTGAAGACATTTCTCTCCTGTGGCTGCCAACATACCTAGAATTTGCTGGCAGCTGGTTCTGCTAATGTGTCATTTTTGGAACATGCTAGGGAGCTCGTCCGAATCCTTTTCCATCTGGGTTGAGGACATTCTAACCATGTTCCCCTCTGGATTTTTATTTAAGCTTCTGGCTGTGGCTCAGGGTGACCTGCACCCCTGCTCCTCGGGTCTCACTACCCAGCCAGGCACCGGGTAGCAGCCACACTTTTGGCAATGAAAGGAGGAGTGGGTGGGGGAAGGTCTGGGGTGAAGCATTTCTGCTCTGCTATTCCAATTTCACAGGAGAGGGAACCAAGGTAGGTAAATTCCAGGGACTAGGAAATTTGGTCACTGGCTAGCTCAATGCCACAAAACATTTATTATCATATTTATTATTAATAATGCTGTATTTTTTAACAAGGCTTTTGATTTCATTAGTGTAGGACTCAGAGATCCAATGCAGATCAGGGATAAAGGGAATAAGGGAAGGAGAATTTCTATAGTGCTTGCTGCCATGCCCAAGAGCTTAGTACCTTCTCTGCAAAAGTCCTAGAGAATTGCCCAGGGCCAGTGACTTACCCAAAGTAACTGAGCTAATATGTGGTAGAAATTGAACTGGAACTGAGGTTTTCCAGACTCTCACTACACTATTTATATGGGTTATTTTCCTCTATTAAAATGTGAGTTTTCTGAGAACAGGGAGCATTTGGGTTCTGTGTTTGTATCCCCAACAATTAGCATACTGCTTTGTATATAGTGAGCATCTGGTCGATTATTATTCAATTATTCATTCATTTCAGGCATGTGTCATGTTCCCTCTATAATAAATACCTCAAATTAATATAATAATATAACCTTATAGTAATAATAATGTGCTATGGTCTGATCTAGGGGCTTAAAGAGAGAGCAAGGTAAGTAAGATATGGGCCAGACCTTCAAGGAATTCACACTCTGTATAACAGTAGCAGTAGTGGTACTAACAGTGTTATTATATTCTCATACAGAGTATAAATTTCTTAAAGGTATGGATTATATCCTACTTATCAGGAAGGAAATTAAATTCAGTAGTCAAATAGAATAATAATTATCTATACAGCATTTTATTATATATTAATATTTATAACACAATGTGCTTTGATATATAATTGATATATTGTATAATTATGTCTTAATAATGTAATTATATTGCTTAACTACTTAACATCTTATTGGTTGGGTTCAGGTGTAATTAACATATCATTAGAATAATTATATATTTGTCTACATCAATATTAATAATATATTTATCTGTCATATAATGGTATGTTATTCTATAATTATAATTGTATGATTATATAATAATACTTATTCAAGGAGAATAATATGCAGTCATGCTCTTAACATTTTACATAATTATAATATTATTACCATGTCATATAGACGATATAATTATAATATATGAATGTATTGTTGTTGCCTTTAAATGCTGATTATTATATAATTATACAAGTATAATTATAACATTATATAATAGATTATGGCTGTTATAATAAAGTCATTATTATATAATTATTATATAATATTAATGTAATTTTACAATAATGTTATTCCACTTGATTATTAGTATTCCGCTTAAATACAGAATTTAATCTCCTTCATCATTATTATTAGCATTATTGGCATTATTGGCATGGTGGATAGAGGGCTGATCCTAGGGTCAGGAAGACCTGGAGCTAAGTCCCACCTTTGATACATACTGTATGACCATCTCATTAACATCTCAGTGCCCCAAGCAACACTTAGGAAGAACAAACAAAATGCCTTCTATGTGCCAGGCACTGTGCTAAGTGCTTTACAAATATGATCTGATTTGATCTAAAACTGTAAGTTACAGACCAGTTGCATGTCTTCATTGGTGGAAGGAGTTTTCACAATGGAAGTATCAGGTACACACAAAGTCCCGAGTCTCAAATAAAATTACAATAATAACAGTGTTAATGACAATAAAAACTTCCCTCTCCAGGAGGCTGACAACAGGTATATGCTGTTGGATTTACTGGATGCTAAAAAAGCATTCCAGTGTTCTCACTGTGCTGGTTTCTATTTTAGACATTTATAGATAGTGCTTAAGTAAAACACAAATGTGGAATGGAGACAAACATTTCAATAAAGACAATGTAATTTTATGGCATTTTCAGGTTCCTTATTCAATAATTTAGTCAATAATAAACAACTCTTTACGCCTCTGAAACTTTTTGGCGCACCCTTTCTGCCCTTCAGTTAATATATTTATGTTTTCTTGTAAGTGTTTATGTGGATTGGTTTTTTGAGTGATACAAGCTGTGAATGCTTTGTCTCAAGTACATAAACCCATAATTGACCCACATTTGAAGAGGTCACTGATGCACTTTTCTTTCGGTCAGATTAAATCTCTTTACTTCTAGTTTCTGATTCCCCATGGAGAACTCTATTTAGAAGATGCCACCAACACAATAATGTCAAAATCAATTGATACAGAACGTTGCTTCTTCCAAGGAGAACGTCTGAACTCCCTGATGGTTCTGCTTAGTCTTAAAACCAGATCATCACTCCTGAATGGAACTAAGTGATAAAGTAGATGGAGCACCAAACTTGGAGTCAGAAAGACCTGTATTCAAATATAGCCTGACACTTACTGACTGTGTGACCCTGGGCAAGTCATTTAACCCTACTTTCTTCAGTTTCCTCATCTGTAAAATGAGTCAGAGTAGGAAATGGCAAACCATTCCAGCATCTTTGCCCAGAAAACCCCAAATGGGGACTGAGAGAGTCAGACTCAATAACAACATGACTTTTAAGTCAAAGAGGAAGTCATACCAAATGTTTAATCACTTCATGTATATAGATGAAATTGAACTGTATTACTCCACCAAAAAGTATGTTAAAACCTACTTAATCCCACAGAAATTCTCCCTTCCCCTCCCCGTGGTGTCAAAATATCATTTGACCTCAACAAGTGTAAAATTCTTATCAAGGAACAATAGAGAATCAAGACTTTGAGCTTGAATCTGGAGGTTAAGCTGAACCATCAGATAAAGGTCATACTTGTAAATATCTCCGTCTTCTACCACAAGGCTCATTAAGCGTAACACCATCAAGGGGAACAGCCCAGAAGATGACATGCATTGAGACTATTTTACATTCTGAAGTCAAAGCTTACAAGAAAGAGCAGGGTGGCAGCATTTAGCACCTATGCAGTCCCAGTCTTAACAGCTACTTTTTGCCACAGCAAAATGAATAGCAACTCTTCCAGAAGGTGTTCAAACAAAAACTCCATACAATGTTAGTGAAACACAAACCTCATCATCCCAAACCATCTATAGAAATATGAACATTTAGGGGCGGTCAAGTGGCACAGTGAATAGAGAACAAGCCCTGAAGTCAGGAGGACCTGAGTTCAAATCTGGCTTCAGACGCTTAACACAAAAACTAGCCATGTGACCTTGGGCAAGTCACTTAACCCCAATTGCCCTCCAAAAAGCAAAAAAACAAAAACAGAAAAAAGAAATATGAACATTTCTTCATCAAGAAGAAGGAAGCTGTTTCATAAAAATTGTCAGAACACATGATTAATAGGTTCAAGATTTATAGAAATACTTTTGAAACAAAGAGACCTCATTTCACAAATCAATAGCAAAGGCTGAAAATAGGTACAAAACACTCATCTTGCTGGCTATATAGAAAAATGGTTTATCCCCAGATGGAGCCTATGAAGTATCTAAGATCCAATATGAAATCATAACATTTTACATGGGAGGTGGCCACATAACCCAACCAATAGCAGGTTAAACAAAAAAACATTGAACAAATGACCAAGTTAGACAAATCTGTTTTCGGAAAGAGGGGTTTGTGAATAGCAATTTAGGATCTGTTCATTGCCACCAAAAATTACAGAAAGCTCATGCTTAAGGAGCCCAGGACATTGATTAATAGAGATCACACAGTGGAACATTGGAAACATATCATTGTAGGTTCCAGCAGTTTATTGTCTATTAGACACCTAGAAGGATATATAATCCAATAGCTAGTATTATGCACCAAAAGTTTGCTACCCTTTATAAACATATGGAGTAAAAATCACTGCATCATAAAAATGTTGTTGTTGGAGCAGCCAGGTGGCACAGTGAATAGAGCACTGGCCCTGGAGTCAGGAGGACCTCAGTTCAAATTCGGCCTCAGACACTTAACACTTACTAGCTGTGTGACCTTGGGCAAGTCACTTGACCCCAATTGCCCTGTCTTCCCCCTCCAAAAAAAAATGTTGTTGAGTTAGGCTCAATTCTTCATTACCCCATTTGGGGTTTTCTTGGCAAAGATACTGGAGTGGTTTGCCATTTCCTTCCCCAGTTCATTTTACAGATAAGGAAAGCAAGGCAAATAGGGTTAAATGACCTGCCTAGGTTCATACAGCTAGTAAGTATCTGAGGCCAGATCTGAATTCAGGTCTTCCTGACTCCAGACCCAGCACTCTATCCACTGTGCCACCTAACTGCCCTATAAAAATAGAAACTCCAAAATATCCTTGAGAATTCAGCAAATAAACTGTGGTAAAACTAAAGCATTATTAAAGAAAGAACTGTTACCTATAACTGTCCAGTCATAATATGTGTCCATAAAAAAATTTAAGAATATGTTTTTAATATATGCCACCATATTGAATATTTGCAATCTCCAAAATAAATGAAATGGGGGAAAAATGTCAAAATCTTGAGACCTAGAGGAAGAAATTAAATCCATATGGAAACAGAATGAGATACATTTCATTCCTTCTGCTATTACAGTTGTTCTGAAGACACTTTCTGTAAGTCTGCAAGAAATGACCTTACATCAAAATACCCTTATTCAATTACAAAAAACAATCATTGTATCCATTTGCAAAACAGTCTATAGAACACTAAATATTAAAGAATAATAGCAAGATAGTGACTTTTCTTTGGAATGGTTCTATCTGAACCTGATCAAAAAAGATGGGGATGATTTAAAATGTACTATTACTAGCAATAAGTTTAGCAAAGCCTTTGACTCAGTGCCTTATTCAATAGCTTATTCATGTACTGAAAATATATAAAAATAGACCCAAGTATAAAAATAATGATAGAGTATGGAAAACTATTCTTCACTTTAAAATGCTGCCAACATAATAATATCAAGGACAATTACAATCAATTGTGACAATTTCCAGGAAGATGGTGTAACCTCATTTTGGTTCTTCCTCATAATAAGTCCATTATCATTTCTACTTAACAAAATTAAGTATGGCTGCCAAATTAAAGAGAGAGTTGACCCAAATCATCTTATTAGTCACAGAGTACAATCCTACAAATAAAATTCAATTCTACCAAAAATAATATTAAACAGCTCCTTCCTTTCATGCACTCCTTCCTCAATGACATCAAAATGCTACTTGGACTAGATAAACATAAAATTCTTAATATATTCCAGGTACTGATAGCAGCTGAAGGCTTTTGAACCCAGAGATCAAAATGCACCAATGGATTAAGATAATACAAATACCTAAACCTCTTTATGACAAGACACATGAAACATAAAGCTATCAAGGAGAAATCTGGAGCTGAATGATATGAAACTTATTGTTATACTGAGGTAAAGGTCAAGGAGAAGAACACATTTAAAGTGATCAGTACCTATGTAATCCCAACCCTACTATTCACTTTGAGAACAGCAAAATGAACAATAACAGATTTGTGACAATGGTTATCTTTGCTTTATTCATGATCATGTTGGATAGTATTCTCCATTATAGGTAATGCTAGCTCATGGTTTTAGATAATTTACCCTATTTAAAAAAGGTTAATTTATTCCTATGAAATGAATTTAGAAGCCTACAATGACTGTACAGAGTTAAGCAGGAGTGACAAGGACTTTCTAACCCTAGGTCAGAATCACCTCAATTGAAGACCCTAAGATAGAGATCATTTGCCAACTGCCTATTTCAGTGTATGGCAGGGTTAAAAATAACACAAGAGAAAGGCAGGGAGCCACCAACACTCAACAGTTAGAGATTTTCCATCAGCCTCCAAGGCCCTCTGGGTCTGCAATAAAAAAGAACGAGAAAGTGAAAGCAAAGAAATTATTGGTGTCCATTTGAAATAATTTCTTCCATGTTCTCGTTTTTCACATAGAACTGATTGGCAACACACCACTTGGGCTTTGAACCTCCCTACACAAAATTGTTGTGGTCTACAATTTGTTGTCAAGCAGTATCACTGGGGGAAAATGGTTTGTTAAAAAATGGCTTTTTGTTTAGAGAAGCAGCTTGGAATTATTGAAAATTCTGCACAATTTTTCTATGTACAAGTTTTCTTCTGCTCTTCCTGTTCAATTCTGGATCCAGCTCACTGTCCATCCTCAATGCCAGTCAGAGGCCTAGATCATGACAGACTAACTCAACAAATTGTCCAGACAAAGTCAAATGGCATCCTTCAATCATTTGGTTTTTCCTTTGTAAATTGTGGGGCTGATCTGTTTGAGTAACCATGAGTTTCTGTCTTTCCTTTGTGACCCTGGGCAAGTTACTTAGCCAGTTTGTCTCAGTTTCCTCATCTGTAGAATGAACTGGAGAAGGAAAAGACAAACCACTTCAGTATCTTTGCCAAGAAAACACCAAATGGGGTCATAAAGAGTCAGGCATGCCTGAAACGACCCAACAACAATGACAGCAACAACAAAAAGGGGATTGACAAGCTACGGTTGGTGGGTCAAATCCAGATTGCCATCTCTTTTTGTACAGGCTACAAGCTAAGAATAGTTACTACATTTTTGTAGACTCATGAACTAAGTAAAAGAAGATTTGGAATCAATATCTGGTTCAAATCCTGGTTCTACTATTTCTAAACTTTGTGACATTGGGAAACTTGTTTTAAGTTCTTTGGACTTTCATTTCCTCACACATTAAATAAGAAGATTGGACTGGATGAGAGCTCTAAGATCTTATAAAAGTTCTAAATCCAATCATGATATAATTTTTATGTAACATTATTTCCAAAGAAAATATCACTACAGGTTTTTATTTGTTCATAAAAAAATGTAGCCTGTGCCACATAACTCAGCAGTAATTACACACTGTCTCACATTGCTTTTCAATTGTTTAATGCATTAGCTGTCTCCCTCCACTAGACTGCCTGCTCCGAGAGAGCAGAGAACATATCCTCTTTCTGCATCTCATTTTGCCCTCTCCACCTCATCCTTCCACCAGTGTCGAGAGCAATCCTGGGCAAATAATAAATGTTTAAACCCTTCTCATTGATTGAAAAGGAAACTAGTTAAAGAAAATTGGCAGAGTCCACAATCCAGCCTGCAGTTCCATTGGAAATATGACCACAGGAAGGGTAACAGAATAGACAGAAGACACATGTAAACCCATATTCACTTGCAGGCTGCTTCCAAGACCTTGTATTGAGAAACAGGAAAGCCCAGGCCCAGAGCTGTCTATATTTATAACTGCAGGCTGGAAACAGCAGAATTTAGGGCATCAGTCTTGGTCATTCAGACAGAGCCCAAGGCCTTAAGTAGATTTGGAAATGACATAAAGCTCTGTTGCCATCTTGTGGCCAAGGGGCCAATGAGATGAGCATCTCTTGTCTCTAGAAGTCATGGAAAGATTTTTTCTCAGGAAATGCAGGTAGAGACTCCATATACTCTACACTCCTAAGTTTATCCTTCCCTTAAACTGACCCCTTTTTCTAAGTTTCATTATTTATGTTGAAGGCAGTTATCATTCATATTTATAATCTTGGAACTATGTTTCACTTGTCTCATATCCTATGTCTAACTGATTCCCAAATTTTGTCAATGCCTCCACTATATGTCTTACATCTATCTCCTTCTCTTTATTCAACCAGTCACACCCTAACTCAGGATTTTATCTTCAGGCACTCTAACAATAGCCTCTTAACTGGTTTCCCACTTCCAGTCTCAAATCATCCTCAGCATATCTGCTAAAATAATCTTCCTCAGTTATTACCATGTCATTGCCCTGCTCAAGAATCTTCTTTGGCTCCCTATTATCTCCAAAATGAAATTCAAACTCTTTATCTTGACATCGTTCCTTTTGCAGTCTGAATTCAACCTACTTTTCTAGACTAATTCGTGTTTCTGTCCTTTACGTACTCTACTTTTCAGATACCATCCTGTTTGCCATTCTCAGAATTCACCATCCCATCTCCCTGACTCCATGGTTTTGGGGTTTTTTTTGTTTGTTTGTTTTTGCATAGGCCGTTCCACATACTTAGAATACATTTCTTCCTTACCTCTTTCTCTTAGAAACTCTGGCTCCTTTCAAGCCTCAACTCAAGCCTCCTCTTACAGGAAGCTTTTTTTTTTTTACTTTCCTCTCAAGTTGTGAAAGGCTTCTGTCTCTTCATATGATCTTGTATTTATTTTTATCCTAAATTCCTTGTATGTGTGACATGGTTGAAACTGTCACCTCTCTTTCAGACCTGTTACCCAGGTTCTCAGGTACATTGAGGTTTTGGAGGGATGCCTTTTTCTCTGCCATCATCTCCACTCACAATTGTCTGTGTTCTATTTTAAACTCCCAGGGACTAACACCCCAATCACATTTAACTGCTTCATATGGATAATTTTTACAGAGGAATATTTATTTCATTGATATAGCAAGAACAAACATGCAAATATTTTCCCCACACAGCTCAGGGGCATAGCAGGAAAGAGACTGGGCTCACAATTTAACTCAGTTCCTACATAGCATTGGTCCCACCAGGTTCAAGTCCAAAGCTAACATCAGTTTCCAGATTCTGCTGGCTAAGTGCAACATATGGCCTGGGTTCCTGACCTCTGAAGATGACCATGGTTCTTGATTCTAGCCCAGATCAGAGACTCTTCTCACCACTTTAACAGGAAAAAGAAAAAACAAAACAAAACCAAAGACAGTGTTATTTCTCAGAGACCATATGGTTTCTGGAAGGAAAGAAAGAAGATCCAAAGCCCTCTATCCTTACCACATGGTCTCACTCATTGTTAGTAAAGGGATCACTTTGTTCGCTCAGATAAGAATTCTACAAAAGGCCAATATAGAATGTCCTCACATGCTCTAGGCCTCCTTCATCTCCAGAAAGCAGATCTTTAATATCTTTAAGGGATGACACCATCTTAACTAAATGATGGTGTCTCCATATTCCAATTATATATCTACGTTGTATCACCCAGTAGAATAGAAGTTCCTTGAGGGTAGGAACTATTTGTGCCTTGGTTCTATTCTCAGCACTTACACAATGCCTTTGGCATCCTAAGCCCTTAAATGGAATTTGGAAGCACTCTCTTTAAAACAATAGTTCTTTTTTCCCCTGTGACTTGCGGCAGCAAATTTTTGGCAAACACACTCACACATATATACACACACGTGTATATATATATAATGTAAACTTCAAACCTATTCCCTCTGACCTCCATCATTCAACCAATATGGTGGGCTGAAAGGATCACTGGTCTTGAAGTCAAACAACCTCATTTTACCATTGACTTGCAATAGGATTTTGTACAAATTGTTCCTTTTTTTTCTTTCTTATCTCTGAAATGGGAGAGCTGGATTAGTCATTCATTGATTGAATTAGCAAATATTTATCAATAAATATTTATTAAATTCTTGCTAGCAAGAATTATCATCATCCCTTGGATGATGTGGTAAGTGGGGGCAGGGAAAGGGATGCAAACTCTGTCAGCATAGAATCTAGTAGGGGTGTTTGACAAAAATATAGATAAAGTATAATTGATAACTTTACATCATAAGAGAGAGAGCCAGCCTTGGAGACAGGAATGGCTAGATTCAAGTCCTGCTTTAACATTATCTGGTTATGTGACCTTAAATAAGTTATTTGACCTGTTGGTGCCCTAAGCAGCAGTCTAAGACTATAATTAGCAGGACAACTAATGATCTGTATTGGTAGAGGAGCAGCTAGGTGGTGCAGCGGATAGAGTACTGGGGCTGGAGTCAGGAAGTCTCTTCTTCCTGAGTTCAATCTGACCTCAGATATGAAGCATCTGTGTGATCCTGGACAAGTCACCTAGCCCTGTTTGCCTCAGTTTCCTTATCTGTAAAATGAGGTGAAGGAAATGGAAAACCACTCTGGTAGCTTTACCAAAAAAAAAAAAAAAAACAAATGGGGTCATGGGAAGTCCAACATGACTGAAAAAATGACTTAAAGACACTGCTGCTTTTTTTTTAAATTGCAATTATAACAGAATTGAAAACGGACAATGAGATCCTGGTTATTATGAGCCTGCACAGTGTTCTGCCTGAGCATGCATAGTTTCCAGTCTTACCATCTGAAGAACAGGACATTTTTTTAATGAAAGTTCAGTTCCCCTTGGGGTGGCTAAGTGGCGCAGTGAATAGAGCACCAGACCTGGAATCAGGAGGACCTGAGTTCAAATCTGACCTCAAGCACTTAACACTTACTAGCTGTGTGACCTTGAGCAAGTAACCATTCAACAACTAATTAAAAGGTTCTTCTTCCCATCTTAAGGGGATGGGAGATAGTCAGAAGAGCTGAATACTAGGGTATGTTGTGAATTGGGCAACAAGGCACACAGGAACTAACCAGAAACTTCTAGCTGAACATGACCTTTATCAAGAGACTAAAGCATGGCCAAAGAAGTGGCTTAGCTCTGGATCTGCTCCATTGGGTGGACTTTTATACACTTACTCACACACATTTTAGGTTGGATTCTTAAACTAGGGCAAATTCTCCTCTCAGGCCCTCACTTTCCTCCTCAGTAAAATGAGGGTGTAAGAGTCGATGGCCTTGGAGTTCCCTCATGTTCTAAATCAAGGTGTGGAAGTGAGGAGGGAGAAACCCAGAGCTTGTTAGCAGCATCTGGGGAAACTGAGGTGACTGCTTTTCTCTTTGTGGAAAATGAGGCTGGGCCTGGGGAAACGATCAATTTCATTTTCCAGAAAGTCGCCCTGGGGGCCTGGAATTTGCAGTATTTATTGTCATTATTTCAGCTCTGGGGCAAGACATTTATTGCCTATGACAGCAGAAACAAAATGTCCTGCCTTGGGGCTGCCTGCCAACGTGCAGAAATCCTCCCCTCTCCCCACTCTTCCCTTGGCCCCTTTCTCCCTCCAGCACCCCTACCCACTTCCCTTCACTCTCCCCTTCTGCAGCCCCATTCCTGATACAAGGCTTCACTGTCTACATGCCTTGCCTAATTCCCTTCACCCACCCTCACCACCGCCCTAGCCAGACTCAGGTGCAGCAAAACCTTTTTCTTTTTCCAGTGGGATATACTCCTTTAATGCAATTTAATTAAGCACATATTTATGAAAATGCCTACTGTGTGCAATGCTCTGGGAGAGATAGAAAGTTTAGATAACATATGATCCCTGCTCACACAAAGCTACCCTGCTGACTGGCCTCGTGACTGGGAAGACTCAGTTGCATAGAAGGTTGCATAGAATCATTAAATATGAGGGCTGAAATGGACCATAGGAAAAATTCTAGCCCAACATGCTAGGTAGCATCATGGGTAGATTGCTGTAGCCTCAGGAACTTACTAGCTGTGTGGCTCTGGGCAAGTCACTTAACCACGATCTGCCTCAGTTTTCTCAAGTAAAACGGTTGGTTGTGAAAATCAAAGAAGATAATAATTAGAAAGAATTTAGCAGAATGCCTGACACATAGTAAGTGCTATATAAATGTTAGTCATTATTATTATTAAAGCATTTAGTACAGTGCTAGGCACATAGTAGGTGATAAATAAATGCTTTTTTTCTTCCCTTATAAATAAGGAAACTGAGTCCCAGAGAGGTGAAATTACCTTTCCAAAGATACAAGGCTAGTAAATAGCAGGGTTGAGACTCAGACCCAGACCATAAAATGACAGGATTACAAGAGAGGGAAATGAGGCCCAGAGAGGTTAAATTCCTTGCCCAGAGCTCCCACAAGCAGAAAACGGCAAAGTCTGAATTTTAACCCAGATCTTCTGACTCTAAAATGAAGTCTCTTTCCATGGATTCATGGCACATTTCTTCAAATCTATTTTGTAACTCTGTGATCCAGGAGACTTACCTTTTAGTTTAGGAAACAGACTGGGAGGTTTTTAATTTCACCCCATCCTATAATCAGCATTATAAGATCAGACTACTCCTTCTTAAGGATCTTCCCAGTACCAAGAAGTTATGATAGAAGACTGGAAGGCAGGGCTAGTATATTAATTGGCTGCTTATGTTATGTGGTTAAGGGGACTTAAATTGTTCCCTCCCCCACAAATGATTGATCCAGTCTATCTATTGCTATTGCCTAAAATTTCACAGAGTGTTAAATTTGGAATCAGGAGACATCTGGGTTCAAATTCTGCCTCTGACACCAGATGTGTTTGGTCAAGTCACATTAACCTCCACAAGCCTTGGTTTCCCCAACTGTAAAATGTGGACAATAATACCCATTGTACTTACCTTGAATGGGGTGCTGTGAGGGTCAAGTGAGATCTTGTGTAAAATGCTCTCCAAATTTTAAGGCACTATATAAATCTCATCTGTTATTATTAACTGGAATAGTCATTAACACTTCACAGGGCTTAACCATGTCAATGGAGTGAGGCTGCATGCCCCATATGAGTGTAATGAAATATTATTGAGCAGTAAGAAATAACAAGCATCAGGAATTCAGAAAAACAAAGGAAGATCCGCTTGAACTGAGGCAGGGTGAAATCAGATCAAGAGAACAATATATACAATGGCTGCAGTAGTTCAAATGTAAAGATCCCCCAAAGGAAACAACTCTGAGTAATGGAAATACCAATGTAGGTGTTAAAGAAATGATTCTTGAAGTCTCCCTCGTGCAGAGAGGTGGGGGCGACTAGGAAGACAGGCCATGGTATGTACATTGTCAGACAGGCTGCTGTGTCAAATATTTTTGTTTAATCAGTTTGCTTTGCCAGAAGGGAAAATTCAGTGGAAGACAAGGCAAGAGTAGATGACGTGGAAACTAACAGGGTGTAAAAACAAAAGACATCAATAATCGAATTCTGAAACCCAAAACAAACTAAACGAGGGAGATGGAACAAAGCATAAGTGTCCAACTTGGGACCCATTGGTGCAAAATTCTTTTGTGTAGCCAGACTCAGATTAAAATGTAATTGGAAAATATTTAATAAAATAAATAAAAAATACAGTACAATATAGATAATGTTAATTTGTAGCTTTCTAAGTCAATGTGTGACCCACAAGGACATTTTTCTAAGTTTGACACAACTAGACTAAAGGACCTTTGAGAACCCTTCTGACTCTGATATAATAGCTATCTGTGAATTCATCGATCAGATCTTTTCCAATATGGTAGTTAAAAGAAAGAATTTCTGTTGTAGAAAAAGAGTTTGAGGGGTGGCTAGGTGGCACAGTGAATAGAGCACGGGCCCTGGAGTCAGGAGGACCTGAGTCCAAATCTAGGCATCTCAGACACTTAGAATCTCAGACACTTAACACTTACTAGCTGTGTGACCTTAGGTAAGTCACTTAACCCCAATTGCCCTGCCCTCCCAACTCCAAAAAGAAAAAAAAAAGAGTTTGAGTCTAAACCAGTATAGTACACTGTAGTAAGGATCCCTGCCTGGTCAGGGTCAACATTAAGCCATACCACCCTAAAGTAGGAGGAACTAGTGCTAGAAAGAGGGATTCTGAGGAAGGAAGAGGTGGCTTCAAAGGCAAAATGTATAAATTTGCCCAAAGGGTTAGCCTTCCTTTCTTTATATACTTCATATACCCTCAAAGCAGCCCCATAAATGAGGAAGGCCTTTAGGTGGCCCCTAAGGACTCTGGGTTCTAAATCCATAATGTACTCGGCTATCATTTAGATTATATGCGTTCCATGAAAGCGGGGACACATGCCTTAGTAATCTTTTATATTTGCCCACACACTTACCACAATAATCTGAATTTTTAAAATAGATAAACAAATATATAAAATATATATAATATGTATATTTAGAGGGGGTGGGGTGGGTCTAGACTTGTGATTTCCTTGATGTAGGAAATTCCTGGTGAGGAAGGAAATGTCCTCCACTAATGAAGACCAGACACCATTCTGTACTTTATTTATAGTCTTAGGGGCTAAGGCATTGAGTGTCTGAAGAAGGGTAAGGTCACACAGCTAGCCAATTGCCAAGCTGAGATTAGGATCATGCCATCAGATTCTGAGCTAGATAAGACCTTGTTGCTGTGGTTTCTCAGTTGTTTTAGTCATGTCTGACTCTCCATGGCCTGTTTGGGATTTTCTTGGCAGGGATAACTGGAGTGGTTTGCCATTTCCTTCTCCACATCATTTTACAGTTGAGGAAACTGAGGCAAACAGGGTTAAGTGACTTGTCCAGGGTCACACATGTAGTAAATGTCTGAGGTCAGATTTTAACATGGCTCTTCCTGACTCCAGGTCCAGCTCTCTATCCTTTGCACTACCCGTGTACCATAGATAGGGCCTTAGAGGTCATCTGCAGTTCCTTATATATTAATAATAATACATAGCAGCAATCATTTAGATAGTGCTTGGAATTTATTTCCTTTAACAGATTTTTTAACAGAAAAGATTGTAACCTAGAAAGGATAAATTCCTTACCCAAGGTCACAGCCAAGATTTAGACATGAGTTTCTGACTCCAAAAACAGCATGTTATCAGCTGCCTCTCTAGGACCCTCTTGAAGGCCTGGACAGCATGATGTGGTAGAAAGACTGTTGGTTTGGGGATCAGAGGACATGGATTTGAATCCTGACCCCACCACTTCCTACCTAACCGACTAGATGGTGCAATGGATAGAACACTGATCCTGGAGCCAGGAAAGCCAAAGTTCAAATCCAGCCTCAGACAATTACAAGTTGTGAGAACCTGGACAATTCACTTCTTCTCTGTCCATCTGTAAAACGGGAATAATAACACCTACCTGTCAGGGAGATAAAATGAGATATTATTTATGCAGTGCTTTGTAAATCTTGAACTTCCATATAAATGATAGCTTTTATTAATTATTACCTGTATGACCCCGAGTCATCACTTAACCTCTCTGGGTCTCAGTTTCCTTATCTGTAAAATGAAGATTATCCTAGATGACCTCTAAGATCCCTCCCAGCTCTAAATCTATGCCCTCATACCCAAGGACACTGACTCTAGGGACAGCTAGAGTGCTGGGCTTGGAGTCAGGAAGAACTGAGTTCAAATCTGACCTCAGACACGTGTTAGCTGTATGACCTTGGGCAAGTCATTTAACCTCTGTTTGCCTTAATTCAGTGGAGAAAGGAATGGCAAACTGCTCCAGTATCTGCCCAAAAAACCCCATGGATAGTATGGTCTATGAAGTCACAAAGAGTCAAACTTGAATGAATGACTGAACAAATACTGATTCTCAGTCAAATATGCTTTCTGTAGGATTAGGGGTAGATGAGGGAAAAGGCCTTTGAGTTCCTTACATAGAGCTCTCTGACCTCTTTTTTCAAATCATAAGTCTTAGAGAGGGAGCATCTAGGTGGGGCAGCAGACAGAGTGTTGGGCCCAGAGTCAGAAAGATACCCCTTCCTGAGTTCAAATATGGCCCCAGACACTTCCTTGCTCTGTAACCCTGGGTAAGTCACTTCACCCTGTTTGCCTCAGTTTCCTCATCTGTAAAATGAACTGGAGAAGGAAATGAAAAACTACTCCAGTAATGTTGTAGACCCAAATGAGATCATGAAGTCACCTGAAAGACTGAACAACTGAGGGTCTTATGGACAGAACCTTAGAGAACATCTAGTCCAATCCCCTTCCTTTACCCAAAGTCACAAAGGAAGTAGTAGAAGAGCCCTAGGGTTCGAGTCACGAGGCTCTTTACAGAGAAACAATGACTTGGGAAGTAATTACACAACCAGGGGAATAATATAAACTTAGAACAAACATGCAGTCAGTGTGAGACCCTTAAACTAGACCACACAGGCTTCCATCTGCAGTTCCACTCTCTTTCTCCCATCTCAAACACCCCCCTCCTCGTGCTGCCAGCTCCCCTGCCCTGCCAGCCCACACTTGGAGCCAAGAGAGCACACATCGGAATGGCCAGCACAGTGCTAAATGTGTCTCCCAGTGGCCGCAAATGTCTCTTGTGGTGACTTAAGACTTTAAAAACTGCCCAGGGAGCTGGGGCCCAGTTCGGTCCTGCTTCCCATTAGGATAAACACATCCCTTCAGTTTAGCAACCAAACACACCT
This sequence comes from Petaurus breviceps papuanus, assembly GCF_028583685.1. NCBI lineage: Eukaryota > Metazoa > Chordata > Mammalia > Diprotodontia > Petauridae > Petaurus > Petaurus breviceps. The sequence goes on from NW_027187316.1 coordinate 6,807,028, forward strand.
TTCCAGAAATAGCCTGCCTACCAGGGGAAAGATACTTCATTTGCCGGACTCCCCACAGGCATATCATTACTGTCTAATCTCTTTTATCCACCCTGCTTTCCCCTCTAGAGTTCAAACTGTATCTTTAAATTGTTTAAATAGCAGCTTAGTGATCTCTGATGATGTGATACTGGATTCTTAGGTAGACAAATCAAGAGGCAAAGGCCTGCTTTGGAAAAAAAGACTGAGAAGCAACAATCTCCCTAAGAAATAGAGGGGCAGCATTCTGTGATGGAAACATTTATTAAGTTTACCTGCTATATACCATATACAAACGTATTAAGTACCTACTGTGTGCCAGGTCCAGGGGGCTGAGTTTGAAGCCTGGTTCATCTACTGACTACCTATGTGACCTTGTAGGATTTGTTCTCCCTGATCCTCAGTTTTGTGATCTGTAAAATAAAGGGGTTAGCCTAGATCCAGTGTTCTTAACCTCTTTTGTGTCATGGACCCTTTTTGCAAGCCTATGAACCCCTTCTCAAAATAATATTTTTAAATGCATAAAATACATAGGGGTTAGGATTTGTAATCCACAGGATTTGAAAGGAAATCTATTAAAATTGAAATAGAGTTATCTAAAATTCCAAGTTTACAAATACCCTGAAATCTATCCATGGACCCTTCCAAGGGATGGTTAAGAAATTCTGACCTGGATCATCTCTGAAGTTTCTTCCAACTCTTATGTTCTAGAGTACTGTGAGAAAGATAAGTTTAAAAAAAAACATCAACAGGCCTGGTTTTCAAATTGGATTCACGACTAGTTTGCTTGATATGATATTTATATAACCACACACTCTCTAGTTTAAGCCTGCAGGCTGAGGTGTATTAGGCAAAGCCTAAAGAGAAAAACTTTGCTGGGAAAATAACATTTAGAGCTATCCCTCCAAGGATACCCACTAGCATCTGATGAAATAAATTAAAGAATACTATACTAGAAATCGGGAGACTCAGATGTCTGTTCTGCCACTAATAGCTAGCATTTATTTTATGTTTTGGAGGCAATTTAGGTTAAATGACTTCCCCAGGGTCGTACAGATAGTGTTTGAGGTGAATTTGAACTCAGGTCCTCCTGACTGCAGGGAAGATACTTTATCCACTGCACCTGATAAAAGCACTTTGTTAGCAAAGGACTTCATATATGTTAACTCACTTGACTCTCATAGCAACTCTGTGAGGTGAGTTGCTATTATGATCCTCATTCTACAGATAAGGAAACTGAGGCTGAGAGAGTTCAAGTGACTTTCCTAGGGTCACACAACTAGTCTGAGGCAGAATTCAAACTCAAGTCTTCCTAACTCCAAGTCCCGTACTCTATGGCAGCCAGTGGCAAAGTGGAGAGAACACATGGACTGGAGTCATGAAGATAGGAATTCAAATCTGGCCTCAGACACTTACTAGTTATGAGATCCTGGGCAAGTCATTTAACCACTATTTGCCTCAGTTTCCTCAGTCATAACATGCGGATAACTAGATCTACCTTGCGGGGTTGTTCCGAGGATCAAAGGAGATATTTGTAAGAAGTGCTTTGCACAGTATCTTATTATCTTTCTTTCTATTTTCCCTTTTATCCACTGTGCCATCTAGCTGCCTGACTCAGTATATGACCTTGGACAAGTCACTCTTCCCCCAGCCTCAGTTTCCTCATCAATAAAATGAACTCAACAATCTCTAAGGTCCCATTCATCTTTATCATTTCATTCTACCATAAGGAAAATGTGGTTAGTATAGAAAGATATTGGAGGGGCCTAAGATAAGAGTGGGGAACCTGTGGCCTGGAGGCCACATGTGACCTTCTAGGTCCTCAAGTGCAGCCCTTTGACTGAATCCAAACTTCACAGGACAAATCCTCTTCATAAAAGGATTTGTTCTGTAAAACTTGGACTCAGTTTAAAGGCTGCACCCAAGGGCCTAGAGGGCCTCGAGACCTCAGGTTCCCCACTCCTGGCCTCAGACTTGCATTTGGGAAGCCGTTTAAAGGGCCCTATTTAGATGGGGCCAGTACTAGGTAAGACTCTGCCCCAAGCCTCCTTCTTCCCAGGCTCTCCTCACCCACAGCATGCTTTCTTCTCCATTCTCCCCAGTCAAAACTTGCTCTCAAATCCTTTTTTCACACTAAGGTATAAATGATTGATGACAGGTACTAGTGTCCTCTCCTATGGAAATTTGTCTTAAACAGGGTAGGGGAATGGAAAAGGCTGGATGCCAGTCAGAGGAACTGGGTTTGATTCAACTCAGTGTAGTTAAGCAAGTTTACCATGGACACTGCCACATGAGGGATAGATGGCCTGAGGAAAATCACTCCATTCTCTTTTGAGCTTAGAGTCTCTCAGCTGCAAAATGGAGTGAATCAAACCTGTCCTCCCAAACCCTATGTGGCTGCAAAGATCCAAGAGATAATCCAGGGGAAAGCTCTCAGTTGGTGGGAGCCATTAAACTAAAGAACTCACTAAGTATTTTCGGGACAGCCTCCATTTGCTCGAGGAAGATTTGGTAAAGTGAGCCAACCTTTCATGTCCCCTGAAGTCCCATCACTAAGCAGTTTCTGATCCTGCCCACAGGTAGGCCTTGCTCTGGACTTTAGCTTGCGCTGGGGGTGGACACACTGAGCTGGGAAATTAAAAACTAGCCAGGGCTATTTCTAGTTTAGAAAACACACATCTGGGAATCAGACCAGAGGGATCAAACTCCAGGACTCATGCATCTTGTTTAGGGAAAAGCAGACCAGGCCAAGGGCAAAGATACCTGGCAAAGGAGGGAAGGGCCCCCTTCGTTGTTGTTATAATCGTTTTTTCAGTCATATCTGACTCATCATGACCCTTTGGGGGGATTTCTTGACAAAGATATTGGAATGGCTTTCCATTTCTTTCTCCAGCTCATTTTACAGATGAGGAAACTGAGGCAAACAGAGTTAAATGACTTTTCCAAAGTCACACAGTTAGCAAGTGTGTGAGGCCACATCTGAACTCAGGAAGATGAGTCTTTCTGACACCAGGCCCTGCATTTTTACCAGAGTTTGCTATTAGCTGAATCAGATGAGTCCCTAGCACACACCTGAGGAAATTGGGGCCCAGAAAGGCTTAAATTACTTGACGCAAATTAATACAAGAAAGGCAGGATCTGAACCCAAGTTCTCTGACTTCAGAGCCAAGTCTCTTTCCCCTAACGTCTAATGTCCCATTAGTATGAATTGCTTCTTTTTCTCCATCCTCTGTAACTCCCAGTCTGACCCCCTCCCCCCCACTGTCCCTACCCAACGGTTCCTTTGGAGGCCAAAATACCAACCCACCAAAAATGCTTGGGTTTGAGCTATCATATTTTCTTTTGGATTTCTGGAGTGTAAAGAAATCCATGCTCACTATTATCCTAGGAAAATTTCAATCATCGAAATGAAACAGAACAGAAGCAAAAAAAAAGGTCTGTTTTTAATGAATAACATTCAAGAAAAGATGGGTTTTTTCTGTGGGCGCCCTGTGTCCGCTTGTGTGTAGTTATAGATTATGGTGCATGTGCTGGGCGGAGGTCTTGACTATGCATACATGTCCTGGACATGCATGCAAAGGCCGGTTCATGCATGTGACCATAGCCATATGCCCAGCCACTCAAAGCCTCCATCCGGTCACAATCAGAAGGAGGGAAAAAGAAATCTGCATTTCATTGTGGATGTTGTAAAAATAATCATAGAGAAGACCGAGGGAGAATTGAAAATGGGAGCTGTTGACTTGCCGCCTGGGTGTGGGACTTCTCTCTGCTGAAATGCTTCGAAAGCTGTAAACTATAAGTCAAAATGTCTTCAAGAGGGTGTCGCTTCTAGTTACTGTGATCTTACTTCTGAGGAGTCCCTCCCTGCCTTTGCCAGGGAGAGGAGATGGGGGAAGGGGGCGGGAAGGGGGAGTACGCAGGGTTGGGGAATTAAGGGAGCCAGGGGAAGGCTGTGCTAGCTAGCTCGGTCTTAAAGGAGGCTTTGTTTTTAATTATCCTCGCCTCGGAATCTGGTGAAACCCTTCTGCTTTCTGGCATTTGGGACTCACATAAAATCCTCCCTGTTGCGGACTGCTTCCTGAAGCAATCGGGTACAGTAGGGGGGTCACTAGCTTTGGCGCCGGAGGACCGAGGTTCAAATTCCGCCTCTGACACTACTTGAGTGACCTTGGGCAGATTGTTTCACATCAAGGTTAGCTCATCTGGAAAATGACGGAGTTGGGCCGGATGGCCTCCGAGGTGCCTTCTGGAGCCGTGCTCCTCTGACCGCTTAGGGTCGGTCTGCTTACAACTTCCTGCCCCCTACATCTTGCTCTTTTTACTCCTTCTCTCACCCAGCTAAATGATTCTCCGTGCTCAGGAGCCCCGTAGGACTTGATTTTATTTTCAGATTGAACAGGATCCCTATTCTCTCTTCCTGCCCCCTTCTCCAGGAACCATTTGGGTTCAGCCACAAAACCCCTCATTTTAGTCTTTCTTCGTTACCGTCAAGTTTTGACTCCCCACCCAAGGGGGAAGAAGGGGACTTGTGGATGCAGCTTCAAAAGCAAGCCAACAAACAAACAACTTTTAGTGTGAACGCTGAACCCTACTATACTTGCAAAAAAAGGAAAGGGGAAAACGACACCAGAGGCATTTGCTGAAAAGCGATTCAGTCCAGAATGTTTCCTTTCTGAAGGCTCTACCTCCCCTAAGGAGACCAGTAGGTGGTCATCATTGATGGACTTTAAAATGCAGATTTAGCCTAAGTGAGCTGGTGCCAAACCTTCCCCAGCTCCCTGGTGAAGTCCAAAATAAATTCACACCTCCTCATTTCTGTCCCATTAATCAATCAGCTCCAGACACTGGCCAGCACACAGACTCGGGCCAGTTGGATGGAGACACAGAATACATGTTTTCAGATATTTTAAAATTAATTTTATTTCCTGTCCATATTTTTAATTTTGCTTCCTTTGCCAAAATGCAACTGTGCTGTACATCTTGTCAGGAAAACTATAAATTCCATCATTGAAACAACACAAAATTCCTCTATTTGTCCTTAAGCTGGGGGGTGGGGGAGGAGCCTAAATAGCAAGAAACTAAAATAGTTTGGAGGAAACCATGGAACATACCGGTCATGAGCAGACGATTCATTTATTCTTCATTATTGTTCTTTTTACAACAACCCCTTCTTTTATTTGCAGGCTATTTATTCTGGGATCCTCAACTCTACTGATTAAGCAAGACCACAGAAGGCAGTAGAAAAGGCATACGCTTAGCAAAAAAGAATGTAAAAAATAAAGTCACCCATTAAAGCTCATTGTGCATGGGAGAGTCCCTCATTTAATACACAGTCCTAATAACTGTGGCTAGCTAAGGTTCCTGCCAGCCCTGAATCCTGTGATCCAATTAGCTGGTTTTCTAATTCTCAGCAATTTACAAGGTACCAGGTTGGGAGAGGCTAGTAGAGGCAGGATCCTGGGTTGCAAAAAATGGTGGCAATTGACAGCTTGATACAAAAGAGAAGACAAAACTATAAAAAGTAGACAGAAGAATTCAAAAAGCACAGCAATCTGGGACCATTTAGTACAAGACCAAGCTCCTAAAACCTCAATAGGTCCTGAGGCCATCCCTACATAATAGCAAAATATTATAGTTGTAGGGCCTAGTAATATCCTAAAGAAAACAATTAAACTGTGTTGATTATCCTTATTTAAAGAAAGTAGGAAAATATTTTTGCCCATTTTAAGAAGTATTTTCATTTGAAAATGGTTAAAGTAAAAAAGTTTTGGTGCTTAGAGGGAATAAGCTTCAGTTGTTTGGAAAATTCACTTATGTAACACACTTCATTCCCAAAAGAAACTAAGAAAGAGTCTCTGTAATGAAAGTTCTTTGGAATATCTCAAAGCAAATGAAATTGGTAATTCCTATAGCTCTGTAACTCTGAAATGACTACAGCCTGTATCCTAGGCCCCCCAGCGAAATATCTTTGCCTCAAGAAGTCTTAAGTGGGCGCAGCCACATAGCACAATGAGTAAGAGCACCGGCCCCAGAGTCAGGATGACCTGGGATCGAATCTGGACTCAGACACTTAGCACCTAACCCAGAAACACCTGGCCGTGTAAACTTGAGCAAGTTACTTAACCCCAATTGCTTTAAAAAAAAAAAGTCTTAAGTGACTATATGTTTGTGTGGCTATATGTTTGTGTGGCATCTGGGTGTCTAGAGACTAGAATTTATTACCTGTAGGGCTATAGCTTAGTCATGCTTCTTTGAATGAATGAATGAGAAAGTATTTATTAAATGCTTACTATATGCCAAGCACTGGGGATCCAAAAACAAAAACAAAGATAGTCCCTGCCCTCAAGCAGCTTACATTGTAATGGGAGAGACAGCAGCACACAGAGCATTTCTTTATATTTGTAGTTGCTAAATTATATGTCTCACTATAGAACCACCCTACTGTGTTTCTTTTGTACTCAAACTCTTTCTTTCTGTCTGCTTGCAGTATTTTTTCCTTGACCTGGATGCTTTGAATTTTGACTATGATATTCCTAAGAATTTTCATTTTGAGGTTTCTTTCAGGGGGCAATAGTGAGTTCTTACTGTTTTCACTTTATGTTTCTGATTCTAAGAGAGCTGAGTAGTTTTCTTTTATGATTTCTTGAAATATGATATCCAGGCTCAGAACTTTCAGGTACTTCAGTGATTATTAAATTACCCCTCCTTGATCTGTTTTCCAGACGATTTGTTTTTGATGAGTTACCTTACATTTTCTCCTTTTTTTAATCTTTTGTTTTATTATTTCTTGTTGTCTCATGGAGTCATGAACTTTTTTGGTCAGAGGGAATCTGTTTCTTGGGTATGGTTTTATACCTCTTATGCCAAGCTTTTAATTCTCTTTCCAAGTATTTCCTCCATAGCTCTCTTTACTTTTCCAACTCTTTGCTGTGTCTCATTTTATTTACAATGTCATTTTTAAAAACACATATCATTCTTCAAGGAATTCAGATGGATTTGGGGGAGAGTTTGTACTTTTCTTTGGGTTTTTGGTTATTGGCATTTTGAATTTACTCTCCTCTTCTGGGTTTGTGTCTTGGCTATCCCAGCCCTCATAATATCTCTTTATTTATTTATTTTGCTTGGTCATTCTTCCAACCATCTGTTCTGGTCAGTAATGCTGCTGGTCTAGTGAGGAGTCCTTTTGTTACAGACTCTGTGACTCTGGCCCCTCTGGGAGAGCCCCCTGCACTGCTTTTCCTGGGTCAGAGTCCACAATCTTCTAATTGGCAGAACAACATAAATAATATACATATAGGTCGATAACATATATGTTATATAATATACATATAGGTCTATATACATAGATATATATGGGCATGGGCATGTACCTATTGTACACACATAGGTATGTTATACATACACACAAATATGGTATCTCTTCTATTAGAGTGTAAACTAGAGGTCGAGGACCATTTTGCTTTTGTCTTGGGTCTCTAGCATGCCTGGCTAGAGACCCAATTTTTTGATCATCTTATTGATTAAACCCCCAGCTGCTAGTGTCCTTTATTCCCTTAATAAATTTCCTTTATATTCGTTTTGTGTATACTTATTTATGTACCTATTGTTTCCCCTGATAGAATATAAACTCCTTGTGGGCAGGTATTATTTCATTGTTCTTTGTATTCCTAATTCCTAGCACATATTGCTGTCTAGTCATTTTGGTCTGATTCTGACTCCCATTTGGAGTTTTCTTGGCAAAGATTCTGGAATAGTTTGCCATTTCCTCCTCCAACTTATTTTATAAGTGAGGAATTGAGGCAAACTGAGTTAAGGGACCTGCTCAGAGTCACACAGCTAGTGTCAGAGGCCAGATTTGAGAAGATGACTCTTCCTGGCACTAGGCCCAGTGCTTTATCCACTATGCCACCTAACTGCCCCCCTAGGAAATAGTAAGCACTTAAAAATTTCTTGTTGATTAATTGATCATTAGTCCTCTTCTTCAAAGAAGGGAGAGAGTTACATTTTCTCATCTCTCTGTCAGGTCAATCTTAATTCTTACAATAATAGCCTTCTATCTTATGAAGGATTGTCAAGGGTAAGACTTGTTCTATTTAACTCCAGAGGGAAGAATGAGAGACAATGAATTAAAGTCGAAAAAAAAACAACAAAAAACAAATTTAGGCTGAATGACAGGGAAAATTTCATGCCAATTAGAGATATATCAGAGTAGAATTGTCTTCTTGGAAGAGTGATTTCCCCTTCACTGGAGCTCCTCAGATGCTCGATAACTCCTTTATTAAGATGTTTGGGATTTTTAAGATCACAGACTCTTCCTAATAACTCTCACACCCAGAACCCTCTGTCTTTTCAAAGAACAGTTAAGTAAAATGACCCCTTTTCCAGGATGTTGCTTCCATGCTCTACATGTCCTACATGCTTCATCAACCAAACTGGACTACCCAAGACTAGCTCATTCTTTCCCATCTCTGTGTCATTGTTCACAGGACCATAGACCAAAAGACTTCAGAGGTCATCCAGTCCAACACCCTTATTTTACAGATAAAGAAACTTAGATTCAGGGAGTCATTTAACAATTACTTGCCCATGGTCAGAGGTGAAACTTGAACCCGGGTCTCCCAGATCCAGCACTCTATCCATTACACACATTGATCATCTTGTCCTCTATGCCTAGAATGACCTTCCCAGCCTGCACCTCCACCTGTCATTACCTTACCCATCATCATTCAAAGCCCTTCTCAAGCATGACTACTTCCATGAAACTCTCCTCCATGAAACCTCCTCACCCTCAACACACACGCATACCTATATACACAGCTGGAAGTGATCTCTCCTGGCTCAGAAGCCATAGTATATTGTTTATGCTTCTCATTTTCTAATGTGAAATAGCAATCTATGCTCATGCCTTCTCTCTTCCACTATATTGCAAAGGTATTTAGGGGATGGGATGCTTATCATTTAGATATCTAGCCCCCCTCCTCACCCCAAGCCCCCCTCCTTGTATTGTGTATGTACTTTAGTGATTATTTCAACAAATGTTTATCTTAAACTCCTACTCTGTTCCAGACACTAGGGAGTTTTGTTTCATTTTGTTTTGTTAGTTGTGAATAGGACCTGTGATTTTATTTGTATAGGGAACTCCCAATAGTTCCCTGGAAGTGAAGCAGTCAGCTGGTATGGCAGAGAGTGGTCTGGGCCTGAAACCAAGACCACCTGACCCGATGATTACTAGCTGTAAACCTGGGTGAGTCACTTAAACTTTGCCTACCTCAGTTTCCAAAACTGCAAAATGAGGATAATAACAGCACCTGCCTTGAAGGGTTATTGTGAGGATCAGATGAGATCATTTGGAAAATGCTTAGCACAGTGTCTGGCACAAAGGAGACTTCTCACACACACATATACATATATATGTACATATACATATGTATTTATTCCCTTCCTTCCCCACTTCCTGGTGAGGAAATGATATTTCTATAGACATAGACATAGTTATAGATACAGATGTAGATACAGATGTACGCACATATACATACATACATGTGTTTATTGCCTTCCTTCCCCATTTGCTGGTGAGGAAACAATGTATCTATAGACATAGACATAGATATACATACATATACATACATGCATGCATACATATATACATACATATGTTTATTCCCCTTCCTTCCCCACTTTCTGATGAGGAAACAATATATCTAGATATACACACACGCACACATATACACATATATACATGCTTATGTTTATAACCTTCCTTCCCTACTTGCTGGTGAGGACACACCCTCACCAGTACAGACCAGCATTATTCTGCAACTTACAGCCTTAGAGAGTAACCAAGGGCACTAAGAGGTGAAGTGAGCACTCGCTCCAGTCACACAGAGTGTGTTAGAGAGGAGACTTGAACCCAGGTGTGATGGGAGCCATATTCTAAGGTCCTACCCTAAATAAACTTGGTTAGTTTTTCCTTAAAGGTCAATAGTTAGTTGGTTCAAGACACGAAAGACTTAGGCCACTGATAGAACTTCCTGGAGCCCTTAGAACAGAAACCAAGGCATGAATAATCCCATGGTCCCTCCTTCAGAGTTCTGACTGGCAGACCCACGTCATGACCGATACCATCCCAGGCAAGCTGAGCTCAGCTGAAAATGCTGCTTCCTTGCTGACCATCCTTCCCCCATTATAGCTAAGCAAACTCTCTTTTGTTAATTACCAGTTATTCTATGAAAGTCTCATTTCGTTCCAAACTCAAACTTGAGGTACTAGGACCAGCCTGAATCAGTCCTTCCCTACTATATCAGGCCTTCCTGAGCCTGTGGTCTGTACCATGCAGCCTCTCTAGGGCACTGGGGATACAAATGAAACAAGCCTGTCCTCTAGGAACTCACATTTTACCAGCAGGAAACAATGTGTACACAAATAAGTAAATACAAAGTAATTTTGATGGATGGAGGCACTAGTAATAAGGGGCATCAAGTCAGGCCTTGGCTGGAAGTTGGCCCTTGAGTCAAGCCTTAAAAGAAATTAGACATTCTAAGAGAAAGAGATGAATAGTGGGTGAATCCTAGGCATGGGGGATAGCTTGGGTCAAGATGGAATATAGATGGCAGAAGTCCCAATCACTGAGGCTTGAAACCTTCTGCTCACTCTCTCTCACCTTCCATATCTAATCTGTTGCTAAATCCTGCCAATTTCATCTTGTATAAACCCCCTTCTCTAATGCCAGGGTCTCCCACTGCATCCAGGACCATCATCAGTCACCCTGATCTGTATCTTGCCACTGGACCCAGATGGCTCTGGAGGAGAAAGTGAGGCTGGTGACTTTGCACACTTAAATCCAATTCACTTGAAAGTCATGGTATCGCTTTCCAGATGCCATGATCCTCTTTGAGAGCAAAGGACAAAGAATGACAACACTAGCTGGCTGATCTCCTAGCCTCAACTCTCTCCCCACACCAGTCCTCCTTCTATTCAACTATCAAGCCATCACCCTACTCAATAAACTCTAGTCAGTCCCCATTATCTTCAGGATCAAATATACAATCTTCTTTTTGGCTTTTAAAGTTCTTCATAACCTGCAGAGCTACACGTGGAAGTCTGGCCTAGGATAAATATTGGGCCTTTTGCATTTAGGGATCTAATGAAGATTCTCCACTTGGGCCTCTAGCTAGAGGCCCTAGATACCCTAGTTTGGGTATCTACTAGAGAAAAATTGGCAATTTTCCTCATCTCTTTTGTTTCAAGTTATAATTATACAGTATTTTAAATGTATTTTCTTACAAGTAAAACAAGTTTCTTTGTGATAATTTGCTTGTCTCGGTGTATATGTGCTGTTATCTGTTATATGTCTATACCCAATGAATACTGAGTCTGGAAGCTTATGGATGTGCACACACTGCTCTAACAGCTTGCCTAGAGCACATTAGGATAGCTCTTTTCTTCTTCTTTTTACTTCTGTTTTCCTTATCTGTAACATGTCCAGGCAGCTGGACTTTTGTTGACTGCAGGTCCATAGGATATGGTTTATCTGCTGGCCTAGAAGGGCTAAGTAATCAACTCAAAGGGTCAAATCCCTTTTAGAGGAGTTCAACACATCTCTGAGGGTCTTTCTGAGTGGGAGTTTTTCTCTGAATTTAAGTTAATCCTAGTGAAAAATAAGATAGAAAATCCACTTGGATTACCCTTGAGGGAGAGGGATGCATTAGGGAAATCTTGGGACTCTTTGGTAAGGGAACTCAGATCAAATTTTCTTGGACCCCCAAGGAGCATGTCTATGATACAAGGATTCCCAGGAGAAATTTTGGCGTGCCTTACATAGAAAGGAACACCTAAATTTTTTTCCCAGAAACAGTTGGATGGCACTACACCCTGAGGGAATAAGGAAAGAGTTTCTCTCTAGTACAGTTTATTTCTCATCTGAAGGGTTAGAGATAATTTCCAGTCAAGCCTGGGTCTCTAATCCCTGTGGAGAGAACACTACATACATGACAGGGGTGGGGAATTTGAGGCCTTGAGGCCACACATGGCCTTCTAGATCCTTAAGTGCAGCCTTTTGACTGAATCCAAATTTTACAGAACAATAATCTGGATTCAGTCAAAAGGTCACACTCAAGGTCTCAGGTTCTCCACCACTGCTCTAGGCTATCGGTAAGGACATAACTTTCTTACTGAGAAAGGAAGCTTTTTCTTTTCCTTTTTATTAGTCAATGATTACACTCAGCCTGTGTAGGTTAAAAATAGAATTCTTGGTGGGAGAAGGAAAGGTTGAATGCCCCAGCAGTCCCATGACCCACAACTGGTTTGTTGTGGCATAGGATGTCCAAATGAGCCCAGAGAAGAGGAGTTCCTCCATTGGAGAGGGAGAAAAAGAGTGTTCCAGTAACTCAGATAATAATGCATCAACGTTGCCATACAAGTGCTAAGCCAAATGGGTTTGGTTCCTCACCTCAAGGGACCTCAGATCCCTAATCCCTGTGGGGAGAGCCGCAATGCTCTGAGGAGCTCTGTTAGGCCCAGGCTTTCTCTCTGAGAAGAGAGATTTAAATTTCCATACTTTTTTCTTTTTCTTTATTGTTTTTGGGTTGGAAAAGGTCCTTTGAAAACACCAGGTTAGTCGGTAGCCTATTATAATTTTGTAAAATGATATGTTTGTTAAATTGTATGGTCATTTATTTGGAAGTCTAGAAGAATATTAATTGCTAAATTGGATTGTGAACATAGACTTTCACTAAAACTTTTTTAATACAAGACATTGGTGAAGCATTCAAAAAAGATAATGCTGAACCTTCCCAAGTCACTAAAGAGTTATACAGTATTTGGGACAAAGACCTTGCCAAAAAAAATACCCCAATAGATTTTCTGAGGACAGCAAATATTAAACTGGGAAACTGGGGGAAGAATATAAAGGTGGGAGTCATTTGAATCAATCAATCACTCACACCCCAGTTAAAGTAACTAGCAAGATACTCTTGGGGCAGCTAGGTAGTATATAGCATAGAATGTATAGTAGTAGTGTATAGAGAGCTGGAGTCAAGAAAATCTGAGTTAAAATCTATCCTCAAACACTTACTAGTTGTGTGACCCTTAGCAAGTTACTTAACCATTGTCTGCCTCAGTTTCCCCAACTGTAATAATAGCATCTACCTCACAAGGTTATGAGGATTAGATGAGATAACAGGGCATCTAGGTGGCACAATGGATAGAGTGCCCAGTGTAGAATCAGAAAGACTCATTTTCCTGAGTTCAAATCTGGCCTCAGACACTAACTAGCTGTGTGACTGGGCAAGTCACTAAACCCTGTTTGCCTCAGTATTCTCCGCTGTAAAATGAGCTGGAGAAGCAAATGGCAAACCGCTGTAGTACCTTTGCCAAGAAAACTCCAAATGGCCTCACAAAGAATCAGACACGAATGAACAACAGTAGCACAGTGTCTGACACATAGTATGCCCTCATAAATGCTTGTTGTAGTCATTTCCCAATCAATAAATGGTCAAAGGATATGAACAGGCAGTTTTCAGAGGAAGAAATCAAAGATATCTATAATCATATGAAAAAAATGCTATAAGTGACTATTGATTAGAGAAATGCAAATCAAAACAGCTGTTATGCATCACATCTCACTGGTCAGGTTAACTAACATGACAAACCAGGAAAATTATAAATGCTGGAGAAGATGTGGGAAAATTGGAACACTGATGCATTGTTGGTGGAGTTGTGTGCTGACCTAACCATTCTGGAGAGCAATTCAGAACTATGCCCAAAGGGCTATAAAAATGTGCATACCCTTTGACTCAGCAACATCACTTCTAGGGCTGGTATCCCAAAGAGATCATACAAGTGGGTAAATGACCTGTATGTACAAAAATATTTATCGCAGCTCTTTTTGTAGTGGCAAAGAACTGAAAATCAACAGGATGCCCTTTAATTGGAGAATGGCTAAACAAGTTGTGGTATATGAATGTAATGGAATACCATTGTGCTATAAGAAATGTGGAGCAGATGGACTTCATAATAACCTGAAGAGACTTACATAAACTGAGGCTGAGTGAGAGGAGCAGAACCAGGAGAACTTTGTACACAATTACAGACACATCATTTCTGGGATGACTGACTTTGACAGACTGGGCTCCTCTCAGCAATGCAAGGTTATAGGACAATGCCAAAGGACTCAGGATGGAAAAGGCCATCCACATCCAGAGAAAGAATTCAGAGTCTGAATGTAGATTGAAGCAAACTACTTACTTGCTCTCTTTTTTGTTTTGTTTTTTGTTTGTTTTATTTCTTCTTTCTCGTTCATTCCATTGTTATAATTCTTTTTTACAACTTGACTAATGTTTAATGTGAAGGTATATGTAGAACCTGTATCAGATTGCATGCCACCTTGGTGGGGGCAAGGGGGATGGAGAGGGAGGGGAGGAAAATTTGGAACTCAAAAACTTGTGGAACTGAATGGGTACTGGTGAGAGCTAGCACTGGAATGCCACCTTTGGATTCTAGAGGTAACCTTGAAAGAGAGAAAGCATCTGGGGAAAATCCAACCTACTATTCCCAGGGCACATTGGAAGAGTGAACCCCGAGCCTGACCACATTATAATAAAGGAAGAAGACCCTTAAGAAGGAATCAAGGGAAGGGAATTCGGCACAAAGGCAATGGTTCACTAAGATTCAGAGACTGCGGTCTTTCTATTGAAATGATGATGTTCTGAAAGTCTGGAACTAAGAAAGGGAAAATGGTGAGAGAATTTTTATTCATGGAAACAACAGGGCAACTCAGAAAGTAGGATTGATTTTAGTCTCTTTCCCATAGGACTTGGGGTCTCCTTCAGGAATTTCTCAGATCCAGAAGAAGGCAATTGTCAGATCGTCTACCACGTGCATTTCCTTAAGGTTTGCATGTTATTGACATATGCCTTAGGGATACTAAGCTTTAGCATGCCATATGTTCCCAAGCAAATGTTTGAGCTAAACCTTTTAGTGAAGCTTTACAACTGCTCTCTGGAGTGTGTCATCCCTCATCAAAAAAACATAGACAGATGTGCATGACTGAGAGCAGAGAAAGACATGCCCAAATCCAAGATGAAGGTGTGGACCACTGGAAACATCTGTCGGCTTAGCAGGAGTGTTGAGCCACAAAGTATGAAGACACAGGGGGGTTTTGTGGTTTTTTTAAGTTTAATGATTTTTTTAAAATCATGCTTATTTCCTTAAAATCTCTCTACACAGACATACAAACACACATACACACACATACCCCATTAAACCCTTCCTTGTAACAACAACCCTGCCTCCCAAAAAAACAAGCTAAGTAAAACTGACAGTTTTGAAAATACATCTGCCATCATATGTACATCTGCCCTCACCCACACGGTCTCCCACCTCTCCAGGAAGAGGAGGAAAGTGTATTTCATCATCTGTTGTCTAAGATCATGATCGATATTTGCAATAAACTAACCAATCTATCATCAAGCATTTATTAAATGCCTAATATGTGTGCTTAGCACTGTTCTAGGATCCAGAGATAAAATGAATGAAACAGTCCCTACTGGCAAGGGACTTCTAGTCTAAGGAACATGAATCCAGCTTCCCTTTAGTGTTATTTTCATATCTATTATCAATCTAAAAGCATTTCTTGCTGTTTATTCATTTTAGTCATGTCTGAATCTTTGTGACTCCACTCAGGATTTTCTTGGCAGAGATATTAGTTTGCCATTTCCTTCTCCAGCTCATTTTACAGATGAGGAAACTGGAGCAAACAGGGCTAAGTGACTTGCCCAGGGTCACATAGCTAGTATCTAAGGCTGAATTTGAACTCAGGTCTTCCAGATTCCAGTGCTCTATGCACTGTGCCACCTAGCTGTACCTACTATAATCCAGGCACTGTGCTAAATGCTGGGAATACAAAAGGAGGAATGAGACGGTCCTGAATCTCCTGGAGTTTATAATCTAAAGGAGCTCACAATCCAGCCTATTATTATGGTAATCATATAGATGATTCTAGTGGTTTTGCTTTCTTCACTCTGTGTTAGTTCATGCTGGTCTTCTATTGTTTCTCTGGATTTCTAATATTTGTCATTTCAAATAGCATGGTAGAGTAGGCTAGGTGGCTCCATGGCTTGGTGGATAGAGTGCTGGGCCTGGAATCATTAAGACCTGAATTCAAATCTGGCCTCAGACACTTACTGTGTGATCCTGGGCAAGTCCGTTAACCCTTTTTGCCTCAGTTTTCTCATCTATAAAATGAGCTGGAGAAGGAAATGGCAAACCACTCTAGTATCTTTGCTAAGAAAACTCCAAATACAGTCACAAAGAGGCAAATGTGACCGAAAATGACTGAACAATAATAGCACAATACCATTCCATCATCTTTCTATGACAATTTTTTTTGGTCATTCTCCACACAAGTATTTTACAATTCAGCCATATTTAACCATCCCTGTTCTCTCCCTCCCTTCTCCCTTTGTTGTGTCTTTGATCTTCCCATTTCCCATGCCTGGAATGGACCCCTACCTTCCTTTTCAGACGAAGGCCCTTCCTGCTTCTTTCAAGGCCCAACTAGGAGCTCCCTCCTCCAGGAAGCCCTTTCTGACCACCATTTTGCAGCTGGAAATTCCCTCTCCCTCCTTAGATTTCTCATCTTACTTTGCCTCCACATTTCCTTTTTACTTAATTTCACTCTGCCTTGTATTAGCATAAAACTGTGCACATATCCTCTCCCCCCCCCATTAGATTATCAACTCCTTGAGAGCAGGATGTAAGTCATCTTGTCCCTCTCCTAGTGCCTAGTAAAGTGCCCTGCTCAGAGTAGGCTCTTAATCCCAACATTTACAAATAATTAAATTATAGCTTATTTTACATGTGTTGTTGCTGTTGTTCAGTCGAGTCTGACTCTTGTGACCCTGTATGGGATTTTCTTGACAAGAATACTGGAGTGCTTTGCCATTTCTTTCTCTAGCTAATTTTCCAGATGAGGAAACTGAGGCAAAAAGATATAAAGTGACTTGCCCAAGGTCACACAGCTAGTGAGTGTCTGAGGCTGGATTTGAACTCGGGTCTTCCTGATTCTAGGCCCAGTGCTATATCCACTAAGTGACTTAGCTGCCTCCTTATCTTACATTAGTTACATCTTATATAAGGTTCCTCCTTATGAGATTGAGAAAGGAATCATAGGCCCCTGAAGGAGAAATGTGAAACCCTTACCTTGTCAGGTCAACTACCTTTCATAATCCTTAGGATGAGCTATTTCTTTGGAAAATTTCCACAGATGGCTTTTTCATCCATTTTTTTTTCTTGTTATTCTCCATTTCTTTCTCAACTTTTTTTAAACCTTTTTTTCCTGACTTTGGTTTCCAGATTCTGGGGTTGCACATGTCTGCTACACAAACTCTTTATGGGCAGCGAGGTAGGGCAATAAATAAAGCACTAGGTCTGGAGTCAGGAAGACCTGAGTTCAAATCTGGTCTCAGAAACTTACTGGCTGT
Organism: Petaurus breviceps papuanus; assembly: GCF_028583685.1. NCBI lineage: Eukaryota > Metazoa > Chordata > Mammalia > Diprotodontia > Petauridae > Petaurus > Petaurus breviceps. Next base: position 6,824,526 of record NW_027187316.1, read on the forward strand.
GTGTGACCCTGGGCAAGTCACTTAACCCTGTTTGCTTCAGTTTTCTCACCTGTAAAATGAGAATAATAATAGCACCCACCTCCCAGGGTTTTTGTGAGGATCAATTTAGATAATAGTTGTAAAGTACTTAGCACAGTACCAGGCATTGGTAAATATTTTATAAATGTTAGCTATTACTATTATTATTATGTGATGACTGCAGGTTTTTTTGGGGTGGGTTTTCTTTTGGGGGGGGAAGATAGGGCAAGTGGGGTCAAGTGACTTGCCCAAGGTCACACAGCTAGTTTTGTGTTAAATGTCTGAGGCTGGATTTGAACTCAGGTCCTCCTAACTCCACAGCTGGTGCTCTATACACTGGGCCACCTAGCCACCCCTGGGGTGTTTTGTTTTGTTTTTTAAAAGTGAGAAAGAGAAGGCAGGGAGGAAAGATTTCACACCAGTCCTTAAGCTGAAACACTACTACTGGGTGGGGTAGCCACTGTTCCCAGAGGAGAGGACAAGAGAGAAATAGCCTTTGAGTATAGCAGATGACAATGAGCAAAGCCATAATTAGGTGTGTGTGTGTGTGTGTGTGTGTGTGTGTGTGTATGTGTGTGTGCGTGCCTGCACCTGCGCCTGGGGTAAGTACCACACACCACTGCAGGCCAAATGGCATTTAGCATTAAAATTATGGGATAGAGAATGAACCTGTGATTGCATTGCTTTAAGGAACCCCCAAGTGAGGAAACTCTTAAGGCAAGTCAACACCTCCATTACAACTTGTAAGGTTTTAGAGAGTTTTAGAGAGCATTGTAAGGTTAAGTGACTTGCCCAATGTCACACAGCCAATGCGTATCAGAGGTGGGACTTGACCCCAGGATTTCTTGACTTCGAGGCTGACTCTCTTTTGTCTATATTGTTGTTTGTCCTGTGTTTTCAAAGAGGACCAGTGACATCATGATGTGATGGGTGATGCCTGGAGGCAGAGTTGCACCAATTCATCAGAGCTGTACCAGTTCTCTCTTCCAGAGTGGCAAGACCAAAGTCCAGATGGCTGGCGATGGACTGGTGGGCAGTGCATGACCTTGGCATCTTTGATGTCTGACCAAGCTCTAGGAGCTCCACAGCACCTGCTTCAGCCTCTTTCGTGGCCATTGGAACAAACTGTTCTCATCCACCCATTCTGCCAGGGGAAGTCTTGACATGCTTGGGGTAGACACCTTCCAGCTCACCAATGGGCCTGAGGCCCTTTGATTACCCTCCAATCTGGTTTAGACCATCTGCCGAGGTAGTTTTACCCAAGATGCTGTGGATTCTGAGCATGCTACAGCTTCTTGGGCACTGCCTCTTAGGGGTACATGTAGGAAGTGGGGAGCAGGATTGAGCGAGGAACAAGTTAGCTCCAGTCACCACAATCTTGTAGCTTCCTATATTAACAAATGATTTTGACCAAGTAGGTGCTAGGCTCTGTTTTTTTCTATGTTGCTGAACACTTGCAAATATTTTCATTGCCCCCTAAGTTTAACACCCTGGGGCAAAGCCCCCATCACCCCGCCATCATTAGAATTCTGTCACTGAAGCTAGCCACTTAGAAGACTTTTTTTCTTTTTTATTAGAAAGGTTCTGAAATACTTTGGAGGATGGTTGAGGTTCCCTAGAAGAGTTTAAAGGTAAAACCAGCTCCTCTGTCTCTGGTGTCATAAACTTACCATTCCCTGGAGGCAGGAGGTTGTACTAGATGATCTCTAAAAGTCCCACCAGTGTTACCATTCTGTGACTCTTTGCTGCAAGGATTGAGTGCACAACAGGTTGACAGCCCCAACCTCACACCTGCCTTCTGGAGTTCCCAAGAGACTGGGCTGAGCCTTGGCATTCTTTACACCTCCCTGCCCTCCTTCTCCCCAGGCAGGAGAAGGATTAGTCATAAACTATTAATTAACAGTCCCCAGAGCAGGGATTAATTACTTAATGGGGCTTGCTGTGGCAGAGCTGCTTCCTTTACCACAAGCCTTTTTAATTGCCCCTAGCAAGTAAACCACAAATCACTCAAGATGGTTGGATGACCCGATGACTTCATTCCAGCCTGAGCTACAGAAAACTAGTGAGTAAGAAGGTCCTGGTAACACAGACTTCTGGAAGCGACTCTCCCAACGGTGTGAAGCCTCAGTGTGTTCCCCAAAGCCTCCATTTTCTCAAGAGAAAGAATTCTATTTGGTGGCATTAAATGAGACGAAATCTCTCTTGTCGCTTCACTCAAACCATCAGGCTCTCATCTACAATCAAATGATTTGTCAATAAACATTTATTAAGGTGAGCTATATATATTATATAGACCATATATAATATTTATATTATATAAACTACATATACATATATAGAGATAGATGATGTAGATAGATAGATAGATAGATAGATGATAGATAGATAGATAGATAGATAGATAGAGAGATAGAGATTCAAATTTGACCTCAGACACTAGCTGTGTGACCCTGGGCAAGTCACTTTGCCCTGTTTGCCTCAGTTGCTTCATCTGTAAAATGAGAAGGAAATGGCAAACCACTCTAGTATCTTTGCCAAGAATTCCCTAAATGGGGTCACAGAGAGTGGGCATGACTGAAACAACTCAACAACAATAACAACAACAAAGACCTATTATGTTCCAGGTACTATGTTAAGTGCTTGGGTTGCAGAGACAAAATGGAACAGTCCCTGACCTCAAGTAGCTTACATTCTATAGGGAAGACAACAATTGATGCTCAGGCCCTTTTGGGCACCATTGGTTGGCACAAAGCTACCCGGAGACAGTATGAAGGAAGCCCAGAGAAGATGAAAAAGGGGGCCCCAGTGACAAACTTTGCCTACAATTGTTTTGTAGAGTATAGTGGAAAGAACACAGGATTTGGAAGACCATTAGGAGACCGGGATTTAAATCCCTGTTCTGCTATTTACTATCATAGAGACCTTAGCCATTCCTGAAGTCTGGATTTTTTTTTTCATTCCTAAAAATATCAGTACTGGACTATGTGCTTGATCTATAATATCCCTTCTAGTTCTTGATCCTATGATCAAATTAGGTAATAAATGAAGAAGAAAAAACACACAGTGCCTGGCAAATAGTAAGTACCAAATAGATTCTTATTCTCCTGTTCCCCCTATGATGTATTGTCCTTGGTCAGAACAGCTTCTTTTTACTTCTAACCATAGATGTGTGCACACAGACACCTTTAAGTCTCCCCCAAAAAAACCCTGTTATTTGTTTTGTCTTTTTTAAGTTTGTGTTTTTAAAGTAACTTTTTAGCCATTTTTTTAAAGTTAAGTTTTTTTCCCTTTAGTTTGATGAATAAAAATATGTCCTACATTATTGGATGTTCAAGATGTTTTCCTTCAACAAAAGAGAAAATAAAATTCCCTGGGTAAACTTCGTAATGGCGTGTGCTCAGGTTACTAATGTTCTCACTTCTCTGTGCCTTATCTTCTTTACCTATAAAATAGGAATAACCTTGCTTCCCTTTCCCTCCAGCATTAGGGACTGAGGCCCAGTTAATGAAAAAAAAATCCCCAAAGGGCTTTAGGAATAAAAGCTAAACAATAGCATGATTTCTTGGGTTCTCCTTCCTGGTCCATACCTTTATGAGTCTACAAATCATGACTGGTGATTCTGTGATATCCTTACCCAGACAGAAATGACACCACTGATGATTTTCTGGCCATACTTTTCTATCAGACAACTGCTGTCTGTTGTGTAGATTCCAAGGAAATTATTCTTATTTTGTCTCCTTTACCTCCTCTCTGTTATCTCTGCGCCACCCCCATCCCTACTCCCTTATGATAGATTTCTCAGGCAGCAGGCCTGAGGATGTGGGACCATTTTATCAAGTCACATTTCTCCAGATGTTAGGTGATCTCATCCTGTATTAATGTCTCCAGGACCTCTTTATAGTATCAAATTTAGCTAATGTTCTGGCTCCTCTTCCTTCTCTTTTTTCTTCTTTTTTGTTCTTTCTGTATTGATTAATTGCATTTATCTCCATTCCAATGCCATTGGTTCACTCTTAATTCCACATGGAATCCAAAGGGATGAATCTTGAGCTGAGGCTCTGGCCAGAGTGTTTCTCTCTTTGTGCTCCTGGGGACCTGAGATTGGGACATTTCATCAGCAAATCCTGGTCATTAAGTCATCAACTAATGGTTATGAGCTGCATATGGTGACCATTATCAAGGACATGGAAAGGGGGAGAACAAGATTACATTCAATTCTCTGCTCCTGCCCCTGTCTGGCCACCCATTTATCCTACCAGAGGGTTCTTCCTCCTCCCAACCCCCCACTCCACAGTCTGCCCAACTGTTTCTCCTTTAGCAAAGATCCCCTGAATTTTTATCCCATTGATCAATCTGTCCTCATTGTCCATACCCCAGACTTAGTGGCCCTGAAAAGGCCTTTGTTAAAATTTATCTCTAGTTGGGATAAGTCTTTTTTTCCTTCCTTTTTGCCCCCAATCCACCTTTCTTCCTGACAGTCTATTGGCCTGGTAGAACCATAGAAGTCTGAGGAGCCCTCTTCAGTTATTAATAACCTTAAATCACTCTATTCCCAAATGCCATTTGATGTTAACCTGCTTTGAATTCCAACCTAAACACATAGGAAGATTTGGTTTCACTTTCTCCAGTGTTTTAAGGAAGGTAAACAACCTTCTGAAGATGTATCGTGTCAGGTTTAGTATGACAAGATAAGAGACAAGTGAGATGCTGTACAGAAATGTCAAACACACAGCCTGCGGAGTACATGCTGCCCATAACACTCCCAGTGTGGAGCAACCAGATTAAAATGAAATTGGGAAATGTTTAACAAAAGAAACAAAAATATTATGCAACCTAGGCAATGCTAATTTGTGGTTTTCTAAGTCAATATGCAATGACAGATCTATTTATGTTTGAATTTGGCACCATTGTGCTAGAACACCTCTGGGACAGAGCTTCTTAAGCTTTTTTTGGTCACAGAAAACCTTGGGCAAGCTGTGGAAGCCTTTGGACTGTTCAGAATAAGGTAAGTGGAAGTATATAGGGAATAATTTTACCTATGTATATCTATTTGTATCTAATGGCAGCCATCTCTATGGTGGAGGGGGGGAGGGGGAAGAAAAAAGAAATTTACAGTCTCATATGCAATCATCTTTTTATTATACTATGCTATGGAAATGCTTGTTTTGTTCTATAAATTATGAATAAAATTAATTAAAACACAAAATAAAACACATAGGATTACAAAGGAAATCAATTATATTGATATAGTTATTAAAACTTTTTTTAAATTCCCAGACCCCAGGTTAGGAATCTTTGCTCTTGAACATCACCAAAATACTTCCCTTTCACAAGCATTTTATTATCTAGAATAGAATTTCATCAAATAAGGAACTCCCAGGAGAGGAAAATCCTTCCACGCACTGAGATCAGCACCTTCTTTTAAACTCATAGTCTTAAAGAGGGTTGCCTGGTGCACTGAGTTTAAGTCCCAGGGCAGGATCTCATAGCCTCTGTGACTGAGGCAAGTCTTAAACCCAGGCTGACTGCACAGCCAGTTTACCATCATATCACCTCTCTTACTATATGAAATATTGCTTGAAATCCATAAGTTATCAGAAAGGAGTTGAGATTTTTTTAACTATACAGATTGATTTCTAGCCTTCCTTAGCAGAATGAGGAGCACTCACAATGTCCATCTTGTTATCTAGAACCCATCTCAGTTTGGGAAGAGAGGGCCCTTTACCAACAACACCCTCTCCCTTTTCCTTCCCTTTTCTCCCTCCCTGATCCTGGCTTCCCAAACCCCATCTGAACCCAAAGTTAAGGGGAAGGGAAACAGGGTAAGCTTTGTACCCTTCCCCTCTCCTTTCCCTTTGTCTCCTCCATAAGCCTCCCAGGCTGGCTGGGCATGGGGAAGACTAGCCAAAAACCGCTAGGACCCAAATTTGCCTTACTTGGGCAGCTGGATGGCACAGTGAATAAATCACCCGGCCTAGAGTCAGGAAGACCTGAGTCCAAAACCAGCCTGACACTTACTATATGACCTTGGGCAAGTCACTTAACCCTATTTGCCTCAGTTTCCTCATTTGTAAAATGAGCTAGAGAAGGAAATGGCAAACTACCCCATTATCTCTGCCAAGAAAACCCCAAATAGGGTCATGAAGAGTCAGATACGATGGAAAATTGACTGAACAACAATTTGCTTTCCTTGGTCCTCACAATGCTCCAGAACCCTTCCAGATTGCTTAATTAATTACATCACTTGAATGAGATGGGAGTCACTAATTCTTTTTCTTCTGGTGAGATAGAAGACAACCAGACCTTACTATCTACCTTGCTTCTCCAACCTGCAGACCCCCAGCATTGACATCTGCCTTGCTGACACAACCTAGGGATCCTTGAGCCTTAATGTCCACATCACTGATGAACCCTTAGGACTTCCAAGGATTTCCATCTGCTCTATAGCTGGACTTTTTTTATGTGTTGTCTCCCCCAATTAGAGTGTGAACTTCTTGAAAGGAAAGACTATCTTAGTTATTCTATTTATGTCTCCAGAACTTAGCATGGTGCTTGGTATATCATAAGCATTTAATAAATGTTTTTTCATCTACTTCTCTTAGGAGCTCCCATTTTTATCAAGGACATTTGTTCCCTATTCTTTGTCTCCAAATATTAGAATAGAACTTATGATGCAAGACTTGATGCATGAATCTTATGTAATGGGACCCCCAAAAGAATTGTAAGGCACAAAGAAAGTCAAGCAAATGGAGAAGAGGGGACACCTCTAGTGGGATCCCATAATGGTACAACAATCCCCAGTGTTTCAGTGTGGTTATAATCTTGGACATTT
>NW_027187316.1:6851375-6879473 GCF_028583685.1 Petaurus breviceps papuanus
AAGAAAGAAAGAAAGAAAGAAAGAAAGAAAGAAAGAAAGAAAGAAAGCGAGAGAAAGAAAGAAAGAGAGAGAGAAGGAAGAAGGAAAGAGAGAGAGAAGGAAGAAGGAAAGAGAGAGAAAGAATGAAGGAAAGAAAGGGAGAAAGGAGAAAGAGAAGGAAAGGAAGAAAAGGGAGAAAGGGAAAAAGAAAGAAAAGGGATAGAAGGAAAAAGAAGAAGAAAAAAGAGAGGGAGCAAAAGAGAGAGGGAGAGAATGAATGAATGAATGAAGAGATAGAAAAGGTAAAGGAAGGATAGCAGGAAAAAGAAAAGGAGAAAGGGAAAGGAGAAGGAAAAAGGGACCAAGGGAGGAAGAGAAATGCAGTAGGCAGAGCATTTATTAAGTCCTTGCTATGCACCAAGCACTATGCTAAGCACTGAGAATTCAAATATAAACTCCCAAAAAGGATCCTCAAAGACCGCACATTCTAATGGGGGAAAACTAATACATAAAAGGGAGCTGTGTGAGGGACAGGGATGGAGTAGGTCAAGAAGAGGACCCTGGGGAGAGACAAGATGAAAAAAAGTCTGTAGAGTTAGTAGTGGAACCTGGAAAGAAGTGGGCATGGATGGTACTGGGAGAGAAAAGAGAAGAATAAAAGGAAAGAGAATGGGAAAAGGAGAAAGGGAGAGAAGAAAGGAAGGGAGAGAGGTAAGAGGGGGAAAGAGAGACACAGAGACAGAGAGAGAGACGTGGAGACAGACAAAGAGACTAAGACTAAGAGACAGAAAGAGAGAAATAGATTCTGATGGTATGTGTTTTTCCTTCTCTGATGCATTTCACAAACTCTTGCCGTTCTTGAGTTCCTGGGGCTGCCCAAAGTCAGACTCCTAGAGATGAGGTTCTATGAAAAGAACTAGACTAGTCCTTATATGACAGATATAAGAGTCTCTTGGCAGGCCCATTCTCAAAGCTTTTCCAGCTTGATAGGACCTGACAGAGCTTGATCTCGGCTGGCATAGCCTCTGTGACCTTCTCACACCACCCTGAAGTTTCTTCAGCATGGGAGTTCAGTAAAGCACTCAGCAATGCAGTTCTCCAATAGTTCCTTCCCTCTGCCCCTGCAGCAATCAAGCCCTCTGAGTTGAAATTGCTTGATGGGTTTCCCAGACTCTCCAAGTTTTCAGTGCACATGGGCATTAATTGCAGCAGTGACTGAGCTTTGGGAGCTGAAGGTCATTGGGGAGAAGAAATATTAAAAATGGGGGAAAGGGGAGGAGGAGGTGCTTGTCATTTAAAAAATTTTTTTCAAATACCATTTAGTTGAAACAGTTAATACTTGTGAAAGGAATGGCAGCCCCTGAGGCTTAAGGGTAAGGATTCTAGAACTGGGGGGTGGAAATCCAGCCTCCTCTATAATTCTGAAACCTGAAGATTTCTGATGTTTTAAACTCTCTCCCCTATTTCCTGCTACCCTATTCTTCCTGGCTGTAATCTTGCCTATTAACTCAGGAATGGCTTGATTTAAAGGGGAACAGAGAATTTCAAATAGTTTCAAGGTATTCACAATCTTAAAGCAACTGCCCTCTATTTTGCAACTTACAAAGATGTGTTTATTTCCATCAGCACTTTTTGATTAAAGTTGTGCATACACTGTTTAAAAGGTCCTTTAAAATGATAGGCAGATTTCCCAGCACCCATCTCCCCATGGTTTCTCCACTTCCACACCAGTTTTATTTTTTATTCTTTTTCTGAGTCCAAAGTGCAAAGACAGCATACATTTCCAATGGAGAAAGCTAGCCTTTTAGGACTATTCATGAAATACGAGAGAGAGTAGAATGGACAGGTGAGAATTTGTTCCAATGACCTCTTGAAGGCAGCTAAAGCAGGCACTGTAGAACATTGAGAGCTTGGTCAGACACCAAGGATGCCAAGGTTATCCCATGCATCCCAGACCATTGCCAGTCATCTTGACTCTTGTCTTGCCACTGGATTTCAATGATTCTGGAAGAGAAAGTGAGGCTGAGGACTTAGCACCGTTCTACCTCCCTTAAATCCAATTCACACACAAGTCAAGATGTCAATGGTCCTCTTCAATAAAGAATGAACAACAACAGCAATGGTGGTCTAATAGAAAGAATATCAAACTGGAAAGAGAATAAGCATTAATATAGTATCTACTCTGTACTAGGCACTATGCTAAGCACTTTTACAACTCTTATCTAACGTGAACCTCACCACAACCCTAAGGTAGCTGCTATTATTATCCCTATTTTACAGATGAGGAAATTGAGGCAGATATAAGTTGAGTGACTTGCCCAGGGTCACATAGCTAGTAAGTTTCTGAGGCTGGATTTGAACTCAGGTCTTCCAGACTCCAAATTCAGCACTCCATACCACCCAGCTGCCTGCTTTACGTGCCAGTGGGTCCCGTCCAGTTCTAAAATGATGATCCTGAAATCCCAAAGGTATTTTCCAGCTCTCACATTCTAATCATGTGACTTTAGACAGATGGCTTTGCCTCTTTGAGGCTCAGTTTCCTAGTCTGTTAAATGGGGATAGTAGTGATGCTCAGATTTCCTCAAGCAGTTGTTGTGAGGAAGGTATCTTGTAAAACATAAAATACATAAGTATCAGTCGTTATTGTTATGTAAAATGATACCTCTGACATTCCTGCTCTGACATTAAGGGGATCAGTAGATGGGAAGGTTTAAGTGCATGAGATGGGAGGATGTGGGGAGCAGGAGGGCTGGGATGTCTCAGAATGGAAGTCTGACTTGGAAGGAAAGGTATAGTAGGCAAGAGGTTGAATCGCAGAAGAATAGTGATGAGGCAGGTAGCAGAGATTAGATAAGCCAGAAATTATAGATCAAGTGATCATAAATTTAGCAATGTAAGGGACTTAAGAAGTCATCTTATCTAACTTTTTCATTATTCAGGAGGAGAAAGAGGACTATAGACATTAAGTGACTTGCCCAAGGTCACAGAGCTAGTTAGAGCCTGAGTCAGCATTCGAACTCAGATTGTGCAATTACATTGCACCAATTAAGAACAGGGATGTCAGCTAGGAGAGGAAGAGGCAGATAAATCATTTAAACCCAGTGGGTTCAGTTTCCTCTCCTGAAACTGATGAGGTCTAACTACAGGGTGTCTAAGGACACTTAGAACTCTAAGTCAGCAAGTATTGACCAAGTGTTTACTATGATAAGCTGTGAAGATATGAAGAAAGGTAAAAGACAGTCACTGCCCCCAAGAAGCTCACTTTCTAACAGGAGGAGACAACTTGCAAACAATCAGATACTTACAAGTTATATGCAGGATAATTTAGAGACACTACAGAAAGAAGACACTAGAGTTAAGAGGAATCAGGAAAGGTCTCTTGTAGAAAGTGGGATTTTATTTCCAAGTGGGACTTGAAAGAAGCCAGAAAAGCCAAGAGGTAGAGATGAGGGGTGAGGGCATTCCAGGCACAAGAGATAAAGAAATGTTTTACATGATTAAATATCCATAACCTAGATCTGATTCTCAGGGTCAGGGGAAGAAGGGAGGGATAGAATTTGGAACTCAAATTTTGTTATTGTTTAAAAATTGTTTTGACAAGTAATTGGGGAAAATATATTTTTAAAAAGACACTAAAGATGGAGTGTGGTTTATGAGGGATGGGTAAAAGCAAAGAAATGAAACTGAAAAAAAAAGTCTAGAATCTGGAGATGGAGAGTTTTGTTCAATAACAACAAGGAATCCAGTGTCACTGGATCAATGTATTTCTTTTTTTTTTTAATAACTTTTTCTTAAGCAATCGGGGTTAAGTAACTTGCTCAAGTTTACATGGCCAGTTATTTCTGGGTGTGGTGCTAAGTATCAGAGCCTGGATTCGATCCCCAGGTCAGGTCATCCCAACACTGGGGCCAGTGCTCTTACTCGCTGAGCCACCTGGCCGCCCCTGATCAATGCATTTCTAAGCCCAGTTTGAGGATGTAATTTGTGGCCATAGCTTCTAATAATCATATTAGCTCACGTTCACATAGCCTTTTGCTCACAAAAACCTGTCAGGTACATGCTGCAAATATTTCTTCTCCCCATTTTACAGATGAGAAAAATGAGGCTTAGAGAAGTGAAGTCATATCACCTCAAATGATGGAGATGAGGCTTTCAGCCAAGTCTTCTTATTCAAAGCCTAGCGCTCCTCTAACTCCAGAACACTACCTTAGAAAAGGACAGAACTAATGCAGCTACATTAAATGATCCATCAATCAAACAGTATTTTTTATGGACCTGATACTGACCACTGTGCACCGTGGGGAATGAAGAGCTTTGCAACCTTTCCATGATCTGCCTTCCAAGGGCTTGCTGCTTAATTAAAGGGTTGGGGAAGGAGCAGGGGGAGACACAGATAGGTGAAACAACAGAGAATGACCCAGGACCATAGTTAGCTGCTATGTCATGCAGTGCAGATTTAAAGGGCTATGAGATTTCACTACAGGGGCAACAGTATGAGCATGAGCAGAAAGGAAGGTTTAATGGAGAGGCTGAGATCTTAGTTGGTTCTTGAAGAATGTGTAAGATTTGAATTAGTAGAGGAGAGGGATACTCTGAAATTTTAGCGTTCAAATGGTCTCTGACGCAAGAAAGAAGACGTAGTTATGAAGCAGGCACAGTGGAGTGCTCAGATCTTGGTCAGACATGGAAGATGCCAATGTCATCATTCATGGTATCCTGCACTATCACCAGTTGTCTTGACTTTTGTCTTGCCACTGGACTTTGATAACTCTGGAGGAGAGTGTAAGGCTGACACCCTTGTGTAACTTTGCCTCTCTTAAATACAATTCACCCACAAGTCAAGACAGTACCCTGTGATGCCACTGGTCCTCTTCAAAAACAAAGGACAAACAACAACATTAAAAGTGCCAACTATGTGTCAAGTTATGCTAAGCACAAGGAATATAAGGATATAAATGAAATAATCCCTGCCCTCATGGTGTTTATATTTTATTGTCAATGAAAACATACGTCCCAACAAAATGTATAAATAAGTGATAGTGGGACCATTAGCTATGGAACTTAGAATTATGGTTTGAGATTCTCAACAATTTGACAAAATCCACTGATAAGTGTCAGACTTGCCAGGTCTCCCTGTGGTACAATAAGGTCAGCAGAAGCAGCTTAAAGATGGAGGATTCTTCATTTTATGGCTCCAGGAGCTACCCCCAGGCTTAACCCCTTGAAAAGCTTCATGAATCTGTCTTCTTCCTCTGATATAAAAAGAATCTGGAACCTTTTCACTTGTTCATACTGTCCAGAGCACCAAATGCTTCCAGGCACATTCATGGCCAATCTACTCACCAAACGGAAGGTGTAGGGGGCAAAAAAGTAGTTTAAACTGGGGGTTTCTCAACCAGAAGTGTCCAAGGGCAGATCTCCCCATTAGTATGTTAGTCCTTACTTGTCTGGGAATCTTGGGACTAGAAGGGACATAAGCTATCATGTAGCTTTCCCAACCCCTCAAATGTGAAAGAAACTGACCCATAATGAAGGAAAAAGCAACTTCCTAAGGTCACACAGTTTGCAATAGATCTGGGACTTGAAACAAGGTTTTCAATTTGGCATGGTTTTTATTAAACTGCTCTGGTCTCCAGATGTACCAGTCTCCAGTTAGGCTAAGCCTGATGGTTACCTCCAGCCTTTCAGATCACCCCACCACCAAAGGGAATTACCCATTTCTTGACACCTTGGAAATTCTCCCGAATTAACATTATAGACTTGATTTTCTCTTAAACTCTCTTCCTTGGGAGGTGGATTTACAATCCCTAACTTTACCCAGCTTGAAGATCTAAAGCAAGGAAGATGAGAAGTGGGAAAGGTGTTCTGGATTGATGTACTCCATCCTGGCTAAATTGGGAGTAAGGATGGGGCACTGGTGAATCTTATTCTATGTAGGCTAAGACATGCACAAAGACTTGCATGAGATATGACCATGCTCTTGTTGAATGAGTAGCACAGTAGATGAAAGCCATTTTTGCCTCTGCAAGGAAACGTGCTCTGATCATTGTAGTCTGAACTTGCTTTCATGAGGGTCCTTCTGGGGCAGGAATTGAAGCCCGGCTTTGCTTAATGCCTAGTCCTTGGGCAATAAGCCCCCTCTCGATACTTGATTTCTTTTGCAATCAGGGCATGCATGGGCTGGGAAGTTGGCTGGAGCTTCCCTCTCTGATTATTTCTCTATGAGAACAAAGCCCTCCTCTGCTCATGAAATCCATCACTGTGCTAAAGAAAGGAGCTAAAGATGGGGAGGGGCAGAGCAGTGGCTTGGATTCCAATCATAGTCCTGTCACTGAATTACTAGCCGTGGGACTTTGGGCAACCCTTGTGTTCTCTCTGGGGTTATGTTCTTCACTTGTAGAATGAGAGCTTGAACTAAATAATCTCTCAGGTCCTTCCTGGCTCTATATTCTATGATTTAAAAAAATAAGTAACAATAAAAACAAAAACACCAACTCCACCAGAAAAGGCTAATAAAATCCTCCAATCTATCTCATACATATGACCTTGCTTTCAATTCAGTTGTTTTCAGTTATGTCTAATGCTTCATGTCCCCATTTGGAGTTTTCTTGGCAAAGACACTGGAGTGATTCGCCATTTCCTTCTCTAGCTTATTTAACAGATTTAACAGATGAGGAAATGGAGACGAACAGGGTTAAGTGACTTGCCCGGGGTCACACAGCTAGCAAGGGTCTGAGGCCAGATTTGAACTCAGGAAAATGAGTGTTCCTGATTCCAAGCCCAGTGTTCTATCCACTATGCCACCTTGCTTTCTGGACCTTGCTTTTCTGATGTTTAAAAAAATTATTAGACTCTCTCTTCTGCCTAGCTATTTTCCCTACACCCAGACACAGGTCTGTTCTAATTTATTGCAGTTCATCGAATTTCCCCTGCTTTTCTTTTAACCCCATTGAGGTGTGTCTCCAGTTATTTGAGAAGCAATACTACATGGCTGAAATAGCACTTGATCTATGTGCAGGGTTCTTAACCTCTTTTGATTAATCTGGTGAAAATCTATGGAGCCTGTTTCCAAAACAAGGTTTTTAAATGCATACAATACCTAAGATTTCAAAGGAAACCAATTCTATCAAAACACAGTTACTGATACATACATAAACCAAGTCCATAGACTCCAGTTTAAGAACATCTGATCTAGAATCAAGAGAGTTGGGTTTAAATCCTGGCTATTTCATTTATTTGCTGTGCAACATTGAGCCAAATCACTTCATTATTCAAAGGCGTGTATGGGATAGAAATGATGGTCAAAGGCATCAAGGGTCTTTTGTGGGAGTGGGGAGTCAGAATAGAGCTTTGGATATTTTTATTTAGATTAATATTGAAGGCCAAACTTCAACTGAAGTCCTACTGTGATGCATCTTGGCATAGGGAAGATCCTGAGTTCTTAAAGGCCATTGCCATTGGAACCCAAGTAGTGGAAAATCCCAACAAGCTTCCAGCATGGATCTAGTGATGGATCTGGGCACCTGCAGTCCCAAAGAGGCCTGACTCACTGAGTTTCAGAAAGTTTGTTCCCAAATTAGGAGAAAAGATTATCTGTTTTCCACCACAACTCTTAAAAATCATCTTTTAATGCTTAGAGAGATTACGATCAACATTAGTGAAAGGAGATCCCACACTTATGAAATCCAGTATTCAAATATTGAAGTATGTCCCAAGACAAGATGTAGATGTACATATTGACCTAAGGGGGCTTTTTTTCAGAGCTAGAAATAAATTCTGGGAAGGAGTAACCTGAAAAGAACCATAATATTCCCTTTAAGGAAGAAGAAGCCTCAGCAGTAAGTACAATTCCAACAGTGGAAAAGAAATGCAGCAACAGATGACAAAAGCAGATGACAGCAGCACCTCCTTTGACGAGAAGCAATAACATCGGCTTTGGAGCTGGAGAGGAAAAGACTGCCAAGGAGATGATGTAATGCAGCAATCATGGGGTATAGCTAGTTGATAGGAGACAAAGCTAAGAGAGGTGGTTCAACCAGCATGCAACCTTAAGATCAAGAGATTTTAAGGAATGTTCCCTGTCTCAACAGAGGCATGGGAAATCAGTAAGAGATTTCTTAAAGAGAACCCTTGTTGTTTTATTTTTGTCCTAATTAAATGCTTTGCTATTAGATTTGTGACTCTTGTTGGTCAAGAATGAGTTTGATTAGGGGCAGCTAGGTGGCACAGTGAACAGAGCACTGGTCTTGGAGTCAGGAGGACCTGAGTTCAAATCCAGCCTCAGACACTTAATACTTACTAGCCACGTGACCTTGTGCAAGTCACTTAACCCCAATTACCCTGCCTTCCCCCTTCCAAAAAAAGGCAAAAACAAAATAAAAAAAGAATAAGTTTGATGAAGACTTGATGCCACATTTGTATAACTATGATTATCTAAAATGCCCCAAATTTAATCTGGAAGTAGTGAGGGGTTCCAGGGTCCTTCTTTATTTTTCTCCTTTTCATATCTACAGTAATAAAAATAACATATAGAATATAGACTATGCCTGGCAACTTAGGAATTCCTGAAGATACTATACACCATACTATTCTGCAATGTATTATATATGACAAAGTATGCAAAGCATTTTATAACTGTGAA
Organism: Petaurus breviceps papuanus; assembly: GCF_028583685.1. Lineage (NCBI taxonomy): Eukaryota > Metazoa > Chordata > Mammalia > Diprotodontia > Petauridae > Petaurus > Petaurus breviceps. The sequence goes on from NW_027187316.1 coordinate 6,859,996, forward strand.
GCAACATAAAGGAGCAATAATTTGGTGGAGTATAAAGTAGGTTAAATTTAGAATCAGAGGACCTGTGTTCAAGTCCTGACTCTTACTACTTACTAGCTTAAGCAAGTTACATTCCCTTCTTTGGGCTTCATCTGTAAAATGAGGGGGCAAGACTAGATGGTTACTAAACTCTCTTCCAGCTGAAAATTATTTGATCCACTGAGTTACTGTTGTGAATATTATTGTTATTCATATTAGCTAATATGAATAGCATATTTTATCAACTTTATTTACATTACCTATTTGTGGCTAATTGTAGCCATGGAGCAGAGGGCAGGAAAAAAAAAAGAGAAAAAAAGGAATTTACATGCTAACTTTGCTGTATTTTTGAAGAGAATAGCAAGTTGTATATAGTAGATTTACAGTTTCATATGCAATCATCTTTTTATTGTACTACGTTATGGAAATGCTTGTTTTGTTCCCTGGATTGAAAATAAAATAAAAATTTTAAAACATTTATTTACATTTATACAAAGTACAATAGGAAAAGTAGACTCACTTCTGAGTCACCAGCTAAGGCAGTTTTCCTCATAGACCCCAGACCTGTTCATCTAAACTGTGAACCCCCACTATCAGTTTTTATTTTATTTTTGTTTTCTTTTTCATTTCCTAGGTTGCTGCCTCTAACTTATCTAAACCCCATCAATGCAAAGCCCAAAGAGAGTACAGCCTTGGGGGATTTTTTTAGGGCATCGCTGACAGGAGATTTTCAGTCAGCAAAGGACACCAATAGCACCTTCCCACACTCAACCAACACCTCTGCCTCATTCCAACACAGATGTGCCATTTGTCAAGAGACTGAGGGAGCCTGACTGTCATTTCCTCTCTCTCTCTCTCTCTCTCTCTCTCTCTCTCTCTCTCTCTCTCTGTCTCTCTCTCTCTGTCTCTCTCTCTCTCTCCCCCTGCCCCCGCCCCATCTCTGTCTCTCTGTCTCTGTCTCTCTCTGTCTCTCTGTCTCTCTCTGGAGGTGGGGGTTGGGGATGTGGACTTCTGCCCTAAGCTGCTCACACTTGATATAGGTTTCTTTCTCTGCTTTTCCCTCCTACTTTAAGGATAGGAGGGGACAAGTTGTTACTTGATTCTCCCACCACTTGCAGAAAACTCTAGGCACAGATATCAATCATGCCTCTTTTTTTCCCAAGCCACTTTCTTTTCCAGAGCTCCAAGGAGCCTAATCCAATTAATCTTCCTATGGTCTCAGTCAGGAGCAAACTTGCCTACCACAGGCTACATCCTAAATACAGGGGAGGCTTAAGCCAGGAGAATTTAGTGAGCTGCCAAGATCACCTGCCCCATTCCCTTGACAGGAGAACAAGCATTCATTAAGAACCTACTATGTGCTAGACCCTACATTAAGTACTTCAGTAGTAGTAGTAGTAGTAGTAGTAGTGGTGGTGGTGGTGCTGGTAGTAGTAGTAGTAGCAGTAGCAGCAGCAGCAGTAGTAGTAGTAGTAGTGGTAGTTGACAATAATGTTGGTGGTAATAGTGGTAGCAGTAGTAGTAGTAGTAATAGTGGTAGTGACAATAATGGTGGCAGTAGAAGTCATGGAGTATATGGGGTGTTCCAGGGAAAACTAGAACCTCTATTGTAAGGGCTTGTAGAGTTCTTTTCAGGGCTACTCATCTACCTCTGGTGTCTACTTGTCACCAGATTGACGATGACCTCAAAACTGTCAGTGAGTTAGGGGGGTGTCTACCCCAGGCATATGAAGACTTCCCCTGGTGGAAGGTGGATGAAAATAGTTTGTTCCAATAACCATGAAGGCAGCTGAAGCAGGTGCAGTGGAGTGCCTAGAGTTTGGCCAGGCATCAAAGACACCAGGGTCATCACTCTTGTGAAGTCTTGACTTTTGTCCTGCCCCTGGACTTCGGTGACCCTGGAAGAGAGAGTGAGGCTGATGACTTTGTTCAACTCTGCCTCTTCAAAAACCACAAACTAACAACAGTGATAATAGCAGCTGTTGTAACAGCGACTGCAGCTAATATTATGTAGCTCTCACTATTAAAAAAAATCTAAGAGAAGAGGGTTATAACTTTAGAGCTGAAAGGAATCTTAGAAGCAATCAAGCCTACCTCACCCCACCCCCATACCCATTTTAAAGATGAGGAAACCTAAACATAGAAAGGGTCAGGGACTTGCCTGGGATTACCCTAACTGGTCAGTGTCTGAGGAGGGATCCGAACTCAGGCCTTCTTATCTTCAAGGCCAGCATTCTATACTTTATACCACACTGTCTCACCCTAAAGTAGCTATTGTCCATCATAGACAAGATCAGTCCTTGGCAAAATATTGGAGTAGAGGCAGAGTTTTATAGTGTCTCCAACCTTAACTCCATCCCCCAAAAGACACACACACACACACACTTCACAATGCTATGCTCATACTGTGTGAGAACACAGCGACACAGCCTCTCCAGGCATGTAAGACCCTAGCTGCCTCTCTTATCACAACTGGACTTGCCAGTGTTCACAGAGGCTGCTACCAGATCTGTGGCTGGGACCACTCGCTCCTGGCCCATGCTTTCAGTTTCACACATTTTGACAAGACTTGAGCACAGTGCCTGGCCCATATCTTTGCCCCTTAGGATCCTATCCCATCCCATGGTCTACCATCTTTGGAATGTTCCCATCTTTTTTTTGCACACCCATTAATGCTTCCTTTTAAATCAAAGTGGCTGTTGAGAGTTAAGTTATTCACAAAGAAGACACTGAAGTGACAATTTATTTATATAACTAGGGAAACACACTCAAAATACAATCACAAGAGCCTACCTCTGTACCTATGTGACAAATTACTTAGCCCTTCTTTGCTGCCTTCTCTATAAAATGAGGGGGTCAGACTTTTTTCGTTGTTGTTCAGTCATGTCCAACTCTTTGTAACTCCATTTGGGGTTTTCTTGGCAGAAATACTGGTTTGCCCTTTCCTTCAACTCATTTTACAGATGAGGAAACTGAAGCAAACAGGGTAAAGTGACTTGCCCAGGGTCACACAACTAGGAAGTATCTGAGGCCAGATTTGAACTCAGATCTTGTTGACTCTAGGCCCTGCACTCTGTCCACTGGGTCACTTAGCTGCCCCAGGGATCAGACTAGATGACCTCTAAGGCCAACTCTAGTACTGAATCTATGATCCCATCCCATAGAATATAAAGCCAAAAGAATCCTTAGGGATCATTCAGTCAGAGAATTACAAAATGTCAAAGTTGGAAAAGACCTCAGAAGTAAGTTGCCAAGTCCATGCCATACCTGGACAATTTCCAATCTCCTGGGCTAATACCTGGGCAAGACACCTGGTAGCCACTCACCCCACCTTTGCATGAAGACCATTAAGAAAGGGACACACAGTCCTTCCCAAGGCAATACATTTGCCTTTGGGAATGGCTCTAATTAGCACCATAGACTCACATGGTCATAGATTTAGAGCTGAAAGGGACCTTAGAAGCTACTGAGTCCAATACCCACCCACCCCTCATTTTCTAGACGGGAAATCTGAGCACACAGTAGTTCAAGCAACTTGCCCAGGGTCACTCAGCTAATCAGTGTCAGAAGTGACATTCAAATCCAGGTCTTTGTGACTCTATGTCCAGTGCCCTGTCTACTATACTACATTGCCTCTCAAACTGCCAAGGAGATTTCTGTACCTAAGCTGAAATCTTTCCGTACATTTTAATTTGAATTAAGGACGTCTTTCTCTTTGTGGTCTCTCCACTCCCACCCCACCATTCCACAGTTGTTCCTAGTTTTATCCTCTGGGGCAAAGCATTCCCTGTTTGGTACGCTTTGATAGACCTTCAAGTACTGGAAAATAGCTATGGTGTCTTCTCCGGGTCTTCTCATATTCAGACTAAACATCCCCCACTTCCATCAGTCCATCAATGGATTCACCTCTTGCATGACCTCAAGACCCTTCATCATTCAGGTTGCTCTCCTTGGGGCACTCTCCTTCAATGTCCTTAAAATGTAGTAGCCTTAAAATACTATATAGGATCAGATTGCTTGCCATCTTGGGGAGGGGGAAGCAGAGAAAGAGGAGGCAGAGAGAAAAAAGTTGGAACTTAAAATCGTATAAAGTGAATGTTGAAAACTATTTTTACATGTAATTGGAAAAAATAAAATTCTATTAAGTGGGGGAGGGGGGTTAAAATACTATATAGGTCATATTTGCTAATATAAAACCTGAATGCTATGTAATTACTCTCTTACAAAGTGAATGACAATGAAAGGGATTAAAGCAAAGACACTGGTGATGATAAATATGAATAAAATATGTATGGTTGAACAAGGTAGAAATTATTTCATATTACATATTGTACATGATATATATTATACTGCATATATTATATAATATATTGCTATATTTTATATCTACATTTGAGTAGTTTTAGTGCACACTTACATATTGGTCGTCATTCAAAGAGATCTTGTTTTAGAGACTTAATCCAGGTTTACCAGTGATTTATATTTAAATATACTGCTTCAGAAAACTTTTTTATTATCTTTAACATTTTTATAAGCCTCAATTTGTTTTGAAATTTTTCTTTCCTTATACTTCTAATGACTCATGGATTTGTTTGTATTAGTCCTTGGTTTGGGGCCCTTGCCTTTTTTTCCACATGTCCTTTAAAAATATGAGTTAAAAAATAAAGCATAGGGATGGCTAGGTGGCACAATGAATAGAGCACCAGCCCTGGAGTCAGGAGGACCTGAGTTCAAATCCAGCCTCAGACACTTAACACTCACTAGCCGTGTGATCTTAGACAAGTCACTTAACACCAATTGCCCTGTCTTCCCCCCTCCAAAAAGTAAATAAATAAATAAATAGATTTTTATTTAAATAAAGCAGAACATTTCAACTGCATGAAATTGAAAAGCTTTTGCATGAACAAAACTAATGCCAGAGTAAGAAGAGAAATTTTAGGCTGAGAAAAGTCATTTCAATTAATATCTGATGGGTATCTAAGAATCAAGATATATAAAGAGAATTAAAATTACTATTTAAAACCAAGAGAGTCAGTTCCCAATGGGCAAATGGTCAAAGGATTTTCTCAAAAGCAGAGTTACAAACAATTAACAACCACATGAAAGATTGCTCCAAAACCCTAATATGTGAATTCCAGTCAGTTCTTGTGTTTTGAGAATTTTTCCATGGGGTAAAATAAAAGTTGTCCCCCTGAAAAAAGAAAAACCCCTAATAATGATAGAAATGCAAATCAAAACAACTATGAGGTTCACCACAAACCCAGGAAATTGGCAAAGATGACAAAAGATGGAACTTCTCATTGTTGGAAGGTCTTAATAAGTGCTAATTAAATTGATTGATTGAAAGGGATAGATTTTTGGGTAAAGGAAGGAAGGGCAAGAAGGTGTGTACTCAGAAATGAGAGTGATATAAGAAGAAAATGCATCAATAAAAATAAGGTGATTTTTTAACAATCTGGGCTCACCAAAAAATTCTCTATGTAGTTATACTGGTTTCTTCAACTGGTTTCTTCTACGCCTCCTCTGTTTCTTCCTCCCATAGGGATCGTTTATGTGCTTTTATACACATTACCAAATCCCACTCAGAGTGATTTCACAGCTAAAACCTCATTTAATCCTCACAACAAGTCCGTGAAGTATGTAGGGCAGGTGTTATGTTCATTTCCCATGATTCACCCAGAATCCTCTAGCCAGCCACTCCACTGAGTGGCAGAGCTAAGGCTAAAACTCCACTCTGCTGACTCCTAGCCTGAGGATTTTCCACTACTTCATACTCTCTTGCTCTGAATTCCGAGGATTTGAGATGGCTTTAAGGGAATCAACTATAATTAACTAGAGGAGGCTATCAGCAAAAACACCCTATTCAGAAGGATTATGGGATTTAAAGTTGGAAGGAGGGACCTTAGAGACTATCTATTCCAATCCTCTGATTTTTACAGAGGATGATACTAAAGCCTACAGTGATAAATGACTTGTCCAGAGTCACACAAAGAGTAAGCTGCAGAGCCAGGGTTCGAGGCCAGGTTCTCTGAATCCAAATCCAGACATGGCATAGTCTCTACCCTAAAGGAGTTTATTTAGCAGAGACAGTAACAATTATACATGCAACAATACATAATACTACAGATGAAGAAACGGAGCCCCTGAGAAGTTTAATGACTTACTCCAAGGGTTTATTTTATATATTATTTTGTAATACTTATTGTATAAATATTCTGCATAGGCTTATGCAATCTCAGGTCCTGAAAGAATTGGCAGATGTGATTGCTAAGCCGTAAAACTTGCAGGGAAGGGAAGGGATTTTAGCAAAGTTTTGATAAAGTATTTCATAATATTCTTGTGGGCGAAATGGAAAGTTATGAATGGTAGGATAATACAATGAGATGGATTCAGAAGGGACTAGATGACCAAACTCAAAGAGTAATTATTAATGCTTCAATGTCAACATGGTAAGAGGTTTTCAATGGAGTCCCCCAGTGATTTTTGCTTGACTCTGAGCTGTTCGACATTTTTATCAATGACATAGATTGTCATACATGGTATTTGCATCAAATTTGCAGATGTCACAAAGTTGAGAGAGGTAACTAACACACTAAATGAAAAAGTCCAAAAGGATCTTGACAGGGCCAAGCATTGGGCTGAATCTAATAAAATGGAGTCCAGCAGGGATAAATATACAAGTCTTGTATTTGAGTACCCAAAACTCAACTATCATGCAAAAGTGGGATTAGACTTGTTCTGTTTAAACCCAGAGGGTAGAACCAAGGAGCAATGGGTAGTAAATTTAGTAATGGTAAATTTAGACTTGACATGAGGAAAAAATTCCTGTCAATTAGAGCTGATGAAAGTGGAATGGGACGCCTCAGTTTGGGATGCATTCCCCTTCTCTAAGATCTTCAGGCAGAAGCTAGATGATTGTTCCCATGGCTGGAATGTTCTCCCTTTTTCCCTCTGCCTACTAACTTCCTTTAAATGCTAGCTAAATCCTATCTTCTACTAGAAGCCTTCTTCAGCCCCTCTTAATTCTTACACCTTCCCTCTGTTAATTATATCCTATTTATATTTTATATAGCTAGTTTTGTATAATTTGTATCCTCCCTCCCCCCACCCCATCAGCCACCCCACACTGCCATAAGTTCCTTGAGGACAGGAACTGTCTTTTGCCTCTCCTTGCATCCCCAGCTCTTAACATAATTACCTGGCACGTAGTAAGTGGTTGATAAATGTTTATAGACAGGTTGTTGGGTATGATATGGAGGGGAATCCTTTTGTGTGTGGGTTTGTAATAATAATGTAATTTAAAGATCCCCCTGTATTGGCTTGGTTTTTGGTTTGATTGTGTTAAAACCCAGAGTTTGTGAATCCCACTTATGGGATAGACTTGTTAACGTGAAAAGAGAGGGCTGAACTGGGAAGAGCTGGTGACGTAAATTTAGACAGACACAAGAAAAGAGAGAGGCAGAAGAACCTTTTGGAAGCAGCATCTTGGAGGCAGAGAGAGACTGAGAGGATTGCTGAGGGCCACTTTGAATTGCCCAGGACTTTTGAGAGCTGCCACCCAGAGCTTCCAAGGACTGAGGAGACATGGCTGTTATGCTGGTACTTTGTCTGTTTTGATGTTGTTTTGCCAGATTTGTCCATTGGTGAAATACAGTCCTGTTGTTGCAGAGGCCTTGGAACCTTGCTGTTGGTTCAGGACTGTTCTGCAGACAGAGAATGAATTAATGAAGACACTGACAATGTATCTTGCCAGGCTTTGTCTCCCCAGGAACAAAGATTGCTGAGAACTTGCCTTGTGTCAAGATGAAGAAAAGACCTCTCTTTGGGTATTAAATGCTGTGCTTAAGCTTGTTGTAACTCTGGGGTAGATTCAATTGTAATCCAAGGGTGGGGAACTTTTGACTTTTTTGTGCTCTGTGATTAAACAAATGAATGTACTTTACTTATGATTGTAAACTAATCTCCATTTGAGAAGAGGGGCTTTGTGATGGAGTAAATGAAGGTACAGCCTAGGGGTGGAGTAGTATTTAGAAGGGGGACTTTGGGATTGATTAAATGAATGTAATGACCAGGGGTGGGGTAGTACTTGGAGATTATTGAATCACACTTAGTAAATGCTGTATTTTGAAGGATGTCATGTTTTGATCTTCTCTGTTCTTAATTTTTCACTGAATAAAATGGAGAGCACCTATGCTGGTATTTTGAACCTTGGGAAGTTGCCTTTGCTTGGCCTTACAGGGTCGGACTAGATGGCCTTTGAGGTCCTTCTAGCTCTCAAATTCTGTACTTTGGAATTTGCTTATATGTATACATGTCTCCCTTAATAAAATGTAAGCTCCTTGAGGGCAAGAATTATTTCATTTTTGTCTCTGTATCCTCAATGGCTAGCATAGGATCTGCCACATGATAGGCACTTAATAAATACTTGTTGATTTATTGATCAAAAAGGATTTTTCCATCTCTTATAGTCTATGCATAGGAAATGGGCTAAATTGTTTGGTTATAGATAATGAATATCAAAATCATTGGCCAAATTCTCATTTTGTTGTGTTGAACACTGCCTGTATAAAAATAGAATAGTCAACTGAACTTCAGAATCTTTTTGTTGTTTGGGGAAATTTGTTAAAATGGGATATAGCCTGTGATTGACTCTGCCTATCCTAGTGCTGTGGCCCACTTCCTCTTTCCTTAGCTATGAACAGCCATCTGCCTCTTCCCTCTTGCCCCATAGTTATTCATCCCTTTTCTTGGACTCCATAGTCTCCTAAGCAGCCAGCTCTGGGTATTTATCACTCATTCTGGTTGGTGTTACAAGTTTAGCTCTCAACAAATGCTCCTAGTCTGAAATGGACTATGTCTTCTCAGTGGAGAGGATGGCTCAATAGCTAGCTCCAGGGCCTCTGTCTGAAAGGCACAATGTGAAGCTTAGCTTGCTGCTCCATTCCAAGATTCATATTTCTCATTCCCTATGCCTGTTGTCTAAAATGAAGTAGAGGAAGGTTGATTTCTCCTAATGGCCATTCATCAGCTGCTACAAAAAAAGTCATGATTTTCCCACACACTCTTTCATTCATTACACTTGGAGTGGGGATGGGAGGCCCCAGGGATGGGGAGCTTCCAGCCTTGTGGTTTCATTTTTCAGGAAGATGCAGGTAAGAAATTTCCTTCTACCAAAGCAGATCAGTACCTATTCTCTGGCTTTTAGTTTTAAAGAGTTTCCTGGGACAGAGAGAAGTTGATTGACCAGCCAAAAGTCACACAAATTGGTTAAATCAGAAAGGTAACTTAGAGATGTTTAATCCCAAACTTCATTGCATTACAGCTGAGAAAACAGAAGCCCTAAAGAAGTGACTTTACCAAGATTATACAGTTTCTTGCTGGCAGAACAGTAGAAATCTTTACTTATAGTCTTCTCTGATTTGGGCAACTGGTTGTACAGTGGACGGGGTGAGCTAAATGTGACATCAGGCTCAACCTCAGTTCCCTCCTCTGTAAAATGGGGATCATAATACATCTCCTTCCGAGAGTTGTACTGAGCATCAAATGAAATAATAATTGTAAAGGATTAGCAGTGGTTATTATTGTTGTTGTTGATTACACCACATTATCCCCACAGAGCATAATACAGCAGTATCATCTACAGCTGGCTTCCAGGATCTGGGTCTCTGTGTCTTCCTCTATAAAATGAGAAGTTTGTACTAGATGATCTCTTCCTTCAGACTCTAAACCCTATGACTGACAATGATCTCCTAAAACAATGTATGTTTATTCCTTTTACAAAACTGCTTTTTATACTATAAATTTTGTTTCTACTACCCAAATTACCTTGTGCGGTACTTCCTCTGGTTCTACTCCCTCAACTCCCTCTCACTTTGGGAAGCTGACTGTTTACTCCCCTCATTGTTCTAGAGGCAACTCTGAGTGGCTGCAGTTTCTAGTACTACTGTTCATGAGCCCCCCAAGTGTGCACCCTAACAATAATCAGTCAGTGGCCTCAATTATCTTCTTAAAAGGGTATTTACTAAGAAGGTATTGGAAGAACAAAAAAGAAAGAAAGTATATATTGGAAGAAAAAAAAAGGTACAAAAACAATTCTTCTGTTCCCCCCCCCCAAAAAAAAAACATGGGTCCTTTTGAATACATAAAATTCTTGAGAAAGTGAATTCAAACTTCAACAAAAATAGTGAGAAAACACATATGTCAAAGAGTAATTGGTTACTGGAAGTCCTTTTCTCTCTTCATAGCATCATCATAAAGTTCCTGTTAGATGTACCTCTCTGATGGGTTTCTAGAATATGTGTCTTTGTAGAGTCCATAGCTGAGACTACACTCCTACCTGAGGGGTCATTAGGTAGAGCTGTATTTCCTCAGTGTATCTAGTTTGTCCTGAGCTCATCTCAGCTTTCATTCAGATGCTGTCATCAACCACTACTTCTTTGGGGACACTACCCAAGCTGATGAGAACTCCAGATGCTGTATCTTTCAAAGTTCCAAAGGTGGTTATTGGAGGAAGAAGAACAAGTTTCTCCATTGACCTCACTCTCCCCATTTCCCGACAATCCTCTTCCAAGAGTTTTTTATTGCTGTGTGTAAATAGCCTTCAACTTACATGTTCCAAACTATCTGGCTATTTTTACATGGAGCCCAAAGGTGTACCTGACTCTTGCAGTAAACCATAAATTCCTATGTCGTATCATCTGTTTCTAACTATTGATTAAAACACTCTATTCCCCTCAGATTAAGGAATTGTTTACAACAAGCTTCCACTTTTGATTGACCAATTGATTCAATTGAGGTGCCTGTGATGGGGGTTGGGATCCCAATAGGTTCAGCAGGAACCCTGATCTCATCCAAGACCAGGAAACCTGCAAGGGTGTCTGGAAAGAATTCAGCTCAGCCTTGCTTGGAGTTACAGTTGAGAAAGTTTATTATTACGCCATTACAGAGGGCAAGAGTCCTTTAGGGGACCTGTGAGTGAGAAGGGTACATGCTTTTACCTTTAAAGGGTAAGGCTGCCATTGTCAGGGCTGACCTGACGGGAGGGACCTCAGTGCATAGACAAAGGTCAGAGCTGACCAAATGTGAATAGATAGTTTAGATAAGATTTGGGCCAGGTTGAAGGATACAAAAGGCAAGGATAAAGGAGGATGTGGGCCAGGCCCAGAAGAAATGAAGAGATTAAGTAAGAACAAAGGGGTCACAGGGTGTTGCCTAGGTGGAGTGTGGGATAGGGAGAAGGGGCAGAGCTCAAGGGTGGGAAAGGACAAATTACAACTTCACAGACTGGTTTTACAAGTTGGTTTGACCTAGACCCCAGGTACCCCATCATTCCCCCCTTAAACAGATGACACCCGAATTCATTTGGGGGTACAGGACAATGATCTCAGCTTCCCGAGCCACTTCCTGCTGGGAAGGGGCGTAGAGCTGTCCCTGCCTCTCAGGGTATCATCGTTCAAGGGGTGGGGGCCAAGGTCTGGAATTTGGCCGATGCCAGGCCCAAGGGGTGATGGGTAACGACTTCAGGCAATGGTTGGTACTCAGCCTGCGCAATCATCTGCAAATGGAATGCACTGAGCCTAGAAGAGACAAGCTTAGCAAGAAGGTTAAGCAGAAAGGCACAGGAGATATCAGGGAGAAGAAAGAGAAGAGTTAAAAGTAACATCGCTAGGGCAAATGGCAATTACAAAGAGGCTAACACATAAAAGGAGTAGTTCGAATATGATTTCACTTCCTTCTATCCACCTTTTCGTTAAGAGTTTCTCCGGAACAGCAGTTTAAGATCATCAATAGGGTCACAGGAGTACTCTGGAGGCCCTGTGGGGGAGGCAAGAGGTGACAGTGGTTTAATTCTAGAATTATGGGTCCAGCTAGGGAGGCCTTTGAGCTTCACTGCAGTGGGAGTGGTAAGATGAGATCAGGGTTCCTGCTGAACCTATTGGGATCCCCTTCCCCCATCACCTGGACCTTCTGTGATTGGATTGGGGAAGAGGAGTGGGTTGAATCCTACCTCTGTATATATTTTGCAAGAGTCTTGTCTATATTTAACGTATCTGCAGTGCCCTTGTCTTTTCTGGAAGCCAACAAAGATTGGCAGTCTCATAGCTAGACAGAGTGTGGTCAGTCTTTCAGTTCCCCCAAGATGGGTATGAGATTTTTATCCCAAAAGACAGTGAAGAATGGCAGCAGTGCAGAATGAGCTGGGGATCCAAAAGAGCCCTAGCTTGGTTCCTTATCCTCAAATTTTCCAGTTGTGGGCTGATTGTCCAAGCTCTCTTAAACAGTATGAGAAGAACCCTAAGTGCTAGAGATTTCTGATGCAGAATAAGAAACAGCCCAAACATTGCCAGCACTAATTGAACATGATGCAAAAGAGGTCTCTTCATGAGACTAGCATGGGTCCTTCCTGGCACTCTCCCAAAGCAGAAACCCATTCCTCTCATCTCAGAAGAGTTAATGGGGTGAAAGGAGAAGAGAGTCCCTCCTGACTAGAGATTGAGCATTAGACCTGTTATCTCTTTAAGTGGTATTTTTGGGTTTTCCTGTTTTGTGCTTGAAATTGTATTAAAACCAGAAAGCTATGAACTCTGTGCCAGTTTGACGTACTTGAATGCAAGTGGGGAAATTGCAAAGAAGGGAACCGGAGGAGATCTAAATTACTGAGGTTTTGCAAACTCAATGTGGGTTGCCTTTTTTTTTTGCCAAGGCAAACTGACTGAAGGTTTGAGACACGTATTCAATAGAAATGAAAGTTAATGAGAGTGAGAGAGAGAGAGAGAGAAAACAATCCCCAGGAAAATATTCCTAGAAACTCAATAGTCCCAGAGGTAGGTAAGTGAGCTGAGGCAGAAGCCATTTTTATTCCTTTCCCCTACAAAGCAGGACAGCAGGTTTGAAAAGAAGATACCTCTCTAGAAGGGAGTGAGCCACTGAGGAAGTACCACCCATGAGAAGGGAAGGGACATCAACTTAGAAGACTGACAACTTGGCCTGCCTAGGTGATACTTACATGTGTACATGTTATCTCCCAAAACAGAATATAAGCTCCTTGAGGACATCAACTATTTCATTTTTTTTTCTTTGTATCTCCAGTTTTGGGCATAGTTTCTGGTACATAATTAGCATTTAAATGCTTTTTGGTTGATTGGCTGATACCAGGTGGTTACAGTGGATAAATTCTTGGACTTGAAATCAGGAATTGTCAGGAAGGCCTGAGTTCAAATCCAGTCTCAGACACTTGCCAGCTGGGTAACTCTGGAAAAATCATTTATACTTTAGTTTCCTCTTCAATTTGTTTTTCGGTTGTGTTGGACTCTTCATGATCCCATTCAGAGTTTTCTTGGCAAATATACTGGAGTAGTTTGCCATTTCCTTCTCTAGCTAATTTTACAGATGAGGCAACTGAGGCCAACAGGATTGGGTGACTTGCCCATGTTCACACAGCTACTAAGTGTCTGAGGCTGTATTTGAACTCATGTCTTCCTGACTCTAGGCCTGGCACACTACACCACCTAGCTGTCCTCCTGTTAAATGAGGATAATAATAGCACCTATCTCTCAGGGTTGTTTTAAGGATAGAGTAAAATAATAACTGTAAAGCATCTCACAAATCTTAAAGTGCTATATAAATGCTAGCTATTATTGCCATGCTATAAAAACCAAATAATTTTATTACATCCTAACTGGGTTCTAATCTTCCCTTTACCACTAACTAATTTAGTGACTTGAAGCAAGTAATTTCCTATCCTTAGTCCTCAGGGTCTATAAAATGAGGGTGTTGGGTTATATAGCAGACAGTGTAAGCAAACTAGCATTAAGATATAATTAGACAGGAGTGGCATCCAAGTAGTAATCATTGGACCCGAGTTCAAAATCCCAGCTCGGTTGTTCCTTACCTGTGTGACCTCAAACAAGTTATTCAACCTCTGTAGACCTCAGTTTTCTCATGTATAAAACTGAGGGAATTGGACTAGATCAGAACTTCTTAAACTATGGGTCATGACCTCGTATGGGGTCTTGAAAAATCTGGCAAAAATAAAAGGTTTCTGAATGCACAATACCCAAAAATTAATTCAAAATCAGATGTCTAATGCATCGGAGGTGTTTCTGGCAGTGCTTGCCTGTGCTGCATCTTTCTCAACTTCACTGCAACCTTGGTTCTGAACACAAAGCATGTACACTTTGCACTTCTGGAACCCACAGGCCATGCATCACCAACTAATGCTGCAAAAATCAAAAAGGGGTCATAAGTGGGAAAAGTTTAAGAAGGCTTGGATTGGATGATCTCTGAGGTCCCTTCCCACTTCAGATCTATTATCCTATGGTTTCTAAAGCCCTTCCAGCTCTAACATTCTTTGACTTATGATGCTACCAATACTTAAGCCTTAAAATACTCTATATATGTGATTTTTGACATGTCATTATTTTCTGTTTTAAAATGATGTTAGTTTCTGTTTGAGTGTGTTTTTAAAAGTCATGTCTGAGATTGTCTTGGATTTTCCTAAGCCTGTTTAAGAGAGAGCTGAGCTTGTAAGAACTAAGGATTACAAAATGGGTAATGAGCATTTTTTTGCTTTTAAGTTTGGAATAGTAGTTTGCAAGCTGACATGTTTCTCATTGTGGGCAGTGGGCCTGGCAGAAAACAACAGCCTCCAGAGGTCTGGGTTCAAAAAAATCAACTCAAGAAGTTGAGAAGCCATTGGTTAATCAATTTGGAGTTGAAAAACCATCTAATCCAACTCCCTTAATCTGCAGACTAGGAAACTGAGGCCAGAGAGGTTATACTGTGTTTCCCCGATAATAAGACACTGTCTTATTATTTTTTTTTTGGAAAGAAAAACACCAGAGGGCTTATTTGCAGGGGAGGGCTTATGTTGTCCTGCCTCAGCTCTCCTCCGCGGCACTGCTCTCAATGGCGCCAGCAAGCAAATCACTGGGGAAGAACAGGATGATGCGCTCACTGCTGCAGCTCTGATTGGATGCAGCTCAGAGCGCAGCGTGCGTTTCACGGGGGGGAGGGACGGTGCATACAGAGGGTACAGTAATGTAGCGTGTAGTGCAGGGGATCACCTTCACTACAGTAGCAATCTCAATAGGGCTTATTTTCAGGGGAGGGCTTATTTTAGAGGAATCTTACACAGTAAGGGGAGGGCTTATTTTGGGGATAGGTCTTATTATCGGGGAAACATGGTATTACTGGTTCAAAGTCACACACTGAATATCAGAGGTAGGACCATAGACCTCAAGATTATTGGTCCCATGTAGATTGCTTTATCTTGTACAACATGATAGTCTTCCCAATGCAACAAGATAACAATATGAGGGGCGGCTAGGTGGTGCAGTGAATAGAGCACAGGCCCTGGAGTCAGGAGGACCTAAGTTCAAATCCTGTCTCAGACACTTAACATACTTACTAGCCGTGTGACTTTGGGCAAGTCACTTAACCCCAATTGCCCTCCAAAAAGGAAACAAAGAGATAATAATATGAAGGGACTGTGCCATAATAACTCATGAATTTTGGCAGTTAGCTGGCCCTGAGATGGAGAGCTGCTCTCAGAGTCAGGAAGTCCCATGTTCAAACCTTGCCTTAGACACTCACTAGATATGGGATCCTGAACAAATCACTTAAGCTGTGTTTCAGTTTCTTTATCTGTAAAATAAGGCCACCTTTGTTTCCCTCACAGAGTTGTTGTGAGGATCAAATGAAATAACATTTAACATGTTTTGTAAGTACTAAGATACTACACAAGTTTGAGTTATTATTAAGAAAGCAATGTAATGAACTTTTTTTTGCCTTTTTTGGGAGGGCAATTGGGGTTAAGTGACTTGCCCAAGGTCACACGTCTAGTTTTCGTGTTAAGTGTCTGAGGTTGGATTTGAACTCAGGTCCTCCTGACTCTAGGGCCAGTACTCTATTCACTGCACCACCTAGCCACCCCTTTAATGAACATTTATTAAGTACCTACTGCATGCAAAGCCCTGTCTTAAGTCTCAGGGTATACAAAGTCAAAAATAAAAATCCAGCACCTGCCCTCAGGGAGCTAATGTTCTGCTGTCACAACAAAGGTAAGTAACAGCAAATTAGGAGTCACATCTTCCAAAAGTAGCAGTGTGCTGCCCATCCTCTATCCTGCTTGAGTGGGACTTGGGGTTACATAGAAAAAGTGACCATTCTTATTAATTCCTGATACCTCGTAGGCACAGGGGCCCAGGCTGGGAGAATCTCACCTTCAGATGTCTTTATGGAGGATTTATCTTGCAGAATCTCGAAGTCTGAAAGGACCACAGAGTCAACTAGTCTAAGCCATACCCAACTGAGAGTCCCCAGTACAACAGCTTTAACAAATGGGTACCCGGTCGCTGATGGAAGATCTGAAAGAAAAAGAGCCAATCACTCCTACAGGGCAGCCTATTCCTCTTTTGGACAGCTCTAATTGTAAAGAATAGAGGTAGCTAGGTGGTTCAGTGGTTAGAGCACTGGACCTGGAGTCAGGAAGACCTGAGTTCAAATCCAGCTTCAGATACTTACTAGCTTTGTGATCATGGGCAAGTTACTTAACCTCTGTTTGCCTTAATCCACTAGAGAAGTAAATGACAAACTACCCAGGTATCTTTGCCCAGAAAATCCCATGGACATTATTAGCATTCTGTGGTCCATGCAGTCACAGAGAGTTGGCCACAACTGAAAGACTGAACAAATTGTTAAGAAGTGGTGTTTTTTTTTCCTTTTATCAAACCTGTATCTACCTCTTCCCAACTTCCACCACTCTTCCCAATTTTGCTGTCTGGGCCCAAGCAGAACTGGGACAACCTTTTAAATAGCCACAGACATGTATTACTATTGATATAATAGTAATATATTAATAAACATATTATTATAATGTTATTATTATTAAATACCAAAATGCATCCCCTTAGTCTTTGTCTTCTCTAGGCAAAAATCTCTCCAGCTCTTTCAATCAGTCCTCGCTTGGCATGAGTTACCATCACCATCTTGCTTGCTCACCTCTGGCCATTCTCCAGCAAATCAAAATCCTTCCTAAATCATGCTGGCAGAAGGGAACAAATGTCCCAAGTGTGGTCTAACCCAGGCAGAGCAGAGAGAGCAGCAGCTACAAGAAAGGAAGACTAGCCATGTAGAAGCCCAATAATGCACTGAAGACAAAGATCCAAGAAAGGATGGATAAACAAAACCCAAGGCCTCGGATGTCTAGACACACAGATGTGCTCAAGGAGACCCTAATGCAAGGAGACAAAGTCAGTCTCAGTAATACCTCTTGGACTTGGTGGGCTACTCATGCCTAGAAGCAACCTATGGAAGGGGATAGTCAACAAACAGAAGCAATGGTCAACAAACATTTATTAAACACCTACTATGTGCAGGCACTGTGCTAAGCAGTAGTCAACATTTATTAAACACCTACTACGTGCAGGCACTGTGCTAAGCAGTGGTCAATAAACATTTATTAAATGCCTACTACATGCAGGCACTGTGCTCTTGAGGAGCTCACAGTCTAATCAAGGAGACAACATGCAAATATGATAATGTGGTGGTGAAGTGGAAAGAGCACTGGACTTGGAGTCGGGAAGATCTGAGTTTAAATCCATCCTCGGTCACTTCCTGTCACTTAATTTCTTTCTGCCTCAGTTGCTTCGTCTACAAAATGGGGATGATGATAACACATACATCCCAGGGTTGTTAGAATAAAGTAAGTTAATATTTGTAGAGTGCTTTTGTAAACCTTAAAGTGCTATCAATCATCATTATTATTGTTGTTATGTGGGAACAGAGTAACACTGTATAGTAAGGAAACATACTCACAAGTATAAATCCAGATGGCAGAGTGAAGATTAATGGAGAAAAAAAGAAAAAGCTGTATTCTCATGGGTCTGTTCTATTGATCACTTGGACTAAAGGATACAACAGATGAAGAGGTCAGGAGACGATCAAAACTTTGGCATGGAGGCACAGAGAGGAGTTTCAATGATCTCTGTCTCCACTGGAGCTCCCCCTTTGCCAAAAACAGAGTGGCTGACAATTTCTTGGCTGGCCTCGATAATGATGATTTCATTCTTCAAAAAATGAAGGAAGAAAGAAAGGCAATTGCTATTCTGGACTAATAAAGAAGAACTGATGACTGATGATCCCAGACACAATAGGATCACTGGGGGAAAGCGACCTACCACTCCACCTTATCATTTGTGATGAAGGTAAGGGAAGCCAGGTATAGTCTGACACAGAATAGCTTGCATTTATATATGGACAACTAGGTAGCTAGAGTGTTTAGACTGGAGTCAGGAAGACATGTTCAAATCTGACTTCAGACACTTATTAGCTTTGTGACCCCAGGAAAGTCATTTAACCTCTGTTTACATTAACTCACTGAAGAAGGAAATGACAAACCACTGCAGTATCTTTGTGAAGAAAACCCCGTACAGGGTCACAAAGAGTCAGACATGACTGAAACGACTGAACAACAGCAACAAAAGTCAAAGATGGATGAGAAACTCTCAAGAATGAAATTCTAAAATTGCAAACAGAAATAAATTCAATGAGGAAGAAAGTTGTGGGTGGATGGGGTTGTCTAAAGAGATCAATGTGGATGCACAGAGAATTCACGAACCAAGGTAAATTTTTTTTTTAAGTATAAATGATGGAACCAGTGGCAGACAATAGAGTGTGAGCTTTCTTCCTCTGTTGCTCACAAGAAGATGATGCATTCTTTTCATAAAAATACTAAAGCACAGAATAAGCTGAGACTGGCAGTGAATCCTAAGGACAGTCAAAAGATTTGGTTTGTTTTTTTTCCCACATTCTTAGGAGGTGAAGACCAAAGCATTTAATTCAAGTTAACAAGCCTTTATTAAATACTTACTATGTTTGAGGCACCATGTTACCCACTGAAGATACAATGATTAAAAATTACAGTCTTCACCCTCAAAGAGCTTGCATTCCACCGGGGGGTTGGGGGTGGGGAAGGAGAATGGGGAAACTGCATGAACACAGCTAAACAAGATCCAAGATTGAGTGATGGAGGCAAAGGAAAGATCCAGGCAAAGCATTCTAGGAACATTTGAGCAGGGAGAGAACACTTTATCTGTAGGGACTTCATGATAAGACTTCATAGAGGGGGAGGCACCTGAGTTAAACTTTAAAGGAAGAGAAGGATTTTGAAAGTCAGATATGAGGTGGGAGTATGTCATGGGCATGGGAGACAGTCTGTGCAAGAAGGATGACAATTTGAATCCAATGAACAGTTAATTGGCCAGTTTGGCTGGGATATATAATAAGTGCAAGGGAGTAATGTGAAAGGAGGTTGGACTGAAGACAGAAAACACTGAGACAGAGTGAAAGACATAGACAGAGGTGCACAGAGTGAAGGGGAGAAAGACAGCTAGTGAAAGAGAAGCTTAAAGTTAGAGAGACAGACACAGAGAGGAGAGGGGAGGGGAGGGGGGAGGGGA
>NW_027187316.1:6884473-6885975 GCF_028583685.1 Petaurus breviceps papuanus
GGGAAGGGAAGGGAAGGGAAGGGAAGGGAAGGGAAGGGAAGGGAAGGGAAGGGAAGGGAAGGGAGAAGGAGAAGGAGAAGAGAAAGAGACAGAGGCCCAGAGAGAGACAAGAAGAATGATAGGAAGGAGATAGGTAGAGGGGGGGGGGAGAAAGAGAAAGAGAGGCAAACTCTTTGGGAAGATAAAGGATAGTAGTCCTGCTTAGAGTGGTTGGAACAAGACAAGGCAAATGGACAAGGGAAAAAAACACTCAGTTTCTCAACTTTTATTTTGCTTCTGCCAAAGAGACAGATCTTTAGATTTGGAAAAGTATAATAAAAATAGTTAGTAGGAAGTTTGAACATAAAATAAGTAAAGAGGTAAAAAGAGAACACTCAGTGGACCCCAGTGAGTTTAAGTCACTAGGCACAGATGACCTCAATCCAAGGGTACTGGGAGGACTTTCAACTGTCATAAGCAGGAGCCTGGGGTGATGCACAGCAGCTTGGCCTAATGCTTCAGAGCTTGCTGTGGCTGCCCGCACTAACACACAGGGCTGCTGATAGACACACATTCCGGTGTATCTTTCCAATAAATCTCGCTTCACTCTGTAGCAGTGAATCATTTTCTGAAGCCTGTGATTTGAGACCAAGTTCTAATTGGTTGGTCCGTGAGGCTAACATATGGCATCATCAAGGAAGCCAGCTTTTAGTTAAAGCCAGGAAGTTGAAACATTCATGGAAACAAACAGAATGCCAAACATCCGAGGAATAGGTGAAGGGTGTAGAAGAATTTGTTCCCACGGATTTCACTGAATGCAGCAGAAGGGGCAAATATAACGGGAGAGATTTTAGAGACCTCAAGAAATTGGGATTGAAATGAAACCATGAGAAGAGATGTGGAAGGGGATTTGCCCCAGTGGTGGTAATTATGGGGAGCAAGGGCAGAGGACAAGGGAGGGGGCACTGTTAAGCTGTAGTGGTCAGGAGAAAGGGGAGCCAGAGGAGAGCAATTTCTGAACATAAAAACTAGAACTTGGGTTCTGGATAACCACTCTAAAAGAGGTGGAGATACTTCCTCCTTCTGCCAGAGCCCCACTAGTGGAAAGCTCTCTGAAATCTCTGGGTATATTCTGTGATGGCAGAAGATTGTGGGGTGGGGGGGTGATTTTTACTTGCCTGAATATTCTCTTGTCCACAAGAGTAATTTTATTCTGACCCTCAGACCTCATGATGTGTAGGTGGAGAAAAGGATGAAGTTGACAACAAAGGGAAGTCACTGATACCCAGATGGAAGGAGGAGCCCAGTTGAACTGATGTCCAGATCAGTCCTAGAAAAGAAAGGAGAAAGAAGGGTGGTAGGAAAAAGAAAAGGGGAGGAGAAAGAGACAGATGAAGAAATAGGAGAAGAAAGGAGAAGAGAGAGGGATAGAGAGAGGGGGAGGAGAGGGAAAGAGAGGGGAAAAGAAGTTGGAGAAGAGAGAGAGAGAGAGAGAGAGAGAGAGAGAGAGAGAGAGAGAGAGA
>NW_027187316.1:6885985-6929255 GCF_028583685.1 Petaurus breviceps papuanus
AGAGAGAGAGAGAGAGAGAGAGAGAGAGAGAGAGAGAGAGAGAGAGAAATTGTTGAAAGCCTGGCAGAACCATATACTGAGCTAGAAAAAATGAAGATATCGTGAATGGAGAGCCCTCCAAAAAGGAGAGGAAGTATACCATATTGAGAGTTGATCCATTAAGAAGAGATAATTGAACATCTGCAGAAACTACACAGCTGAGCCAAAGGTGGCTCTGCTGCCAAGCTGCATATGTATACAACAAGCCGTGTGACAGGTCAGACACCACTGGCCCTTTCATGAGCTGCTTTTTTTTTGCTGGTAAATCCTGAACACTGACCTTACCCTCTTGCAATCCCAATATTTATGTAGGGGATGGAGGCAGAGAGGTTTTAGTCACACCGCTGGTCTTGGATTGGTTTGTCTGGTCGGGTTTTTCCCCATTGAGTTTATCTGAGAACATTCTATCCCTTGAAAGGCAGCTATTATTTTGCTATTCTATTTGTTCATCAGAGTAAACCAGAACCTAGGGATCTCATGATTCATAGAAAGTCTAAACCTAGAAAGGGATATCAGAGATTTTCTAGTCCAAAACTCATTTTACATAGGAGGAAACTGAGGTCCAGAGAAAAGTGAAATCCTACTAGCCATTTCCTCATCTCTGCCTGCCCTCACTTGCTTTTGGGCTTTGTACTGGCTGTCTCCAAAGCTAGAATGGAGGCCCATGCTCCCCAACATCTCATCCTATTGAAACCTCCTTCTTCCTTTAAGGCTCAGCTCAGACCTCCTCCTCCTCCATGAAGCTCTCTAGCTAGAAGCAATCCTTTCCTCCCTCAATCTCTCATTCCTTTTTCTTCCATCTTCTCCTCCATTTATCCTATCCTATCCAGCTTTATAGATATTTGTGTACCTGTCCCACAAGATAGGCAGCAAGGTGGCACAGGGAATAAAGCTCTGGGTCTGGAGTTAGGAGGACCTGAGTTCAAACGTGATCTCAGACTTCCTAGCTGTGCAACCCTGGGCAAGTCACTTAACCCTGTTTGCTTCAGTTTCCTCATCTATAAAATGAGCTAGAGAAGGAAATGGCAAACCAGTTCAGTATCTTTACCAAGAAAACCCCAAATGGGATCATGAAGAGTCAGACACAACTAAAATGACTGAACAATAAACTCACTATACTAGAAATTAACCTTCTAATTAATTTGGTAAGATCCTGGAGGGTAGGAACTATACTATTTTTCATCTTTTTATCCTTAGTGCCTAGGACATGATCAATTGACAATATATCACTATGTCAAAGGCTTACGATTTCCCTGGCATGGAAATCCATATCCTCCACCATCACAGATGACGACCCATCTATAGCTAAATGGATAGATCCTGGAGTTACTAAAGCCATAGGGATTTGTTGAATTGCCTGACCACGTTGCTAGCGTATGTCACTGACAGGATTTGGAACCAAGTTTTGTTCACTCAGCTTTAGCACTCTTTACATTATATTCAGATTCCTCACATTTTGGTTTTGGTTTTTTGGGGTTTTAGCTTTTTGGAGGGGGAGGAAGGGCAGTTGGGGTTAAGTGACTTGCCCAAGGTCACACAGCCAATAAGTGTGTCAAGTGTCTGAGACTGGATTTGAACTCAGGTCCTTCTGACTCCAGGGCTAGTGCTCTATTCCCTGCACCACTTAGCCGCCCTGGCTTCCTCACATTTTGGAGAGAACGGAGCAAACCTACAATTTGACCAGCACAGAGAAGAACCAATGCATGTGAGCAGCTCATTAGAAGCAGATAGTCTCGGGGAGCTGCATGTCCCACTAAGACAGTCAATCCTGTGCCCATAGCGGCATAGCCAGCATATGTGTAAGATCTAGGTCTTGTTCTCAGCATTTCCTCAGGCAGTTGGGTGGTATGACAGATAGAATGTTAGACTTGGAGTCTAGAAGACCCGAGTTCAAAGCCAGTCTCAGACACTTACTATGTGACCCGAGCCAAGTTGATTAATCTCTTTTACTATCAGTTTCCCCGTCTGCAAAATGGGTATGATAATGGCCCTCCCTCACAGGGTTGTTGGGAGGATTGGATGAGATCACATATGTAAAGTCCTTTTCAAACACTAACATGCTAAATCAATGCTTATTATTAATAGGTTTATAATTGGCCCCATCCCCCTCTATATGCTGCCACACTCTGGCCTTACCCCATAAAGTTCTTGTTGCTGTTGTTCAGTCATATCCAACTCTTTGTGACCCCATTTGAGGTTTTCTTGGCAAAGATATTCAAGTGTTTTGCCATTTCCTTCTCATTTGACAGACGAGGAAACAGAGGCAAACAGGGTTAAGTGACTTGCCCAGGGTCACCCAGGTAGGAAGTGTCTTAGGCCAGATTTGAGCTCACAAAGATGAGTCTTCCTGACTGCAGGCCTGGTGCTCTATCCATTGCACTACCTAGCTGCGCCTCCCCCCAAAAGAGTAGATGCTAAATTAATGTCTGTTGAATCTAATTAGAATGCAATGAATAGAGTTCAGGAAGATTCAGGAAGGCCTGAGTTCAAATTCTGCCTTGGACACTTACTAAGCATGTGGGCAAATGAGTTAACTTCTCCCAGCCTCAGTTGTCCCACATGTAGAGGGAAGCAGCTTGTGTTGTGGGCCCCCCTGTTGGCCCTTTGGGTCCCTTCCAGTTCTAAATCTGTGATTCTTTGGCTTGCCTGAGGCCACAAAGGTAGACAGAAGCAGTCCTGGGACTAGACCCAGGCCTCCCAGTTTCCAGGCCAAAGCTCTTACCACTTTACCCCACCACCAGCTGCCCAGCACTGTTTGGTTTAGCGCTTACGACCTGTGGGCTTTCCCAGTTTCCAGCCCCAGTTCTGTCACCGCAATATGGAGCCTTTATGATCCCCTTTACCTCACACGTTGTTTTCGGCAACTCTACACTCCTGGCTTCTCTGCCACAAGACTCCTAGACTCCTACTGTTAATCATTTTATTAAAAAAAGAGAGAGAGAGAGAGAAAGGGAAAAAAAAAGAATTTAACATCTGCTTCTGGGGAAATTTACTGGCCTCGAGTTACCTGCTACAATTCTGGTCATTTGGGGAAATAATGATGTTATATTTGCCACTTTCCAAATACTGCAGGAATCTGATCCCAGTGTAGAAAACCATCATTAAATCAGCTCCAAAATGTCACCAGTTTCCAGCCTCATTAGTTATAAAGTTAGGGCTTTGCAGGGCATTGTCTGGGCTGGAGAACACATCCACCTCGAAAGCCTCCAAGCTGGGATAATACTTGCTATTGTTACAGGAAGGTTTCAAGATTCTCATTTAACTGTTGTCAAAAAGCTAGGACCAGCAAAACGTACATGGTTTTGAGCTTGTACGGACCAAGTTACCCCTACGCTTTGTGGGAGCTACACAGTGCCTAGCACAGAGTAGGGAAGGAAAGGGAACACGCATTTATTAAGCGTCTGCTGTAAGCTAGACTCTGTGCTAAGCGCTTCACACATATTATCTCACAACGACCCTGAGCTACAATTGAGGAAAATGAAGAAGACAGAGGTTAAGTGATTTGCCAAAGGTCATACAATAAAATGTCAGTGCAGGTTTGAACTCAGGTCTTCCTGACTCCAGGCTCTATGAACAATGCCACCTCGCTGTCTCAATGGAAGCAATTAATATAGTCAGCACTTACTTAGCAGTTACTAAGAATCAACATTGTCCAGCAGTTCAGTTGTACCTGATTCTTCGTGACCTTGTGGACCATACCCTCCATGAGGTTTTCTTGGCGAAGTACTGGAGTGGTTTACCATTTCCTTCTCCAGTAGATTAAGGCAAACAGAGGTTAAGTGACTTGCCCAGGGTCACACAACTAGGCAATGTCTGAGACTGGATTTGAACTCAGGTCTTCATGATTCCAGGCCCAGCTCTCTATCTACTGTGCCACATCTATGTGGCACTTTACAATTACTGTCTCATTGATTTTCATCAATAACCCTATGAGGTAGATGCTATTTTTTTTTTGCTTTTTTTTTTTTTTTTTGGAGAGCAATTGGGGTTAAGTGATTTGCCCAGGGTCACACGGCTAGTTTTGTACTAAGAGTCTGAGGTTGCATTTGAACTCAGGTCCTCCTGACTTCAGGGCTGGTGCACTGCAGCACCCAGCCACCCCGGTAGATGCTATTATTAGCCCCTTTTACAGATGAGGAAACTCAGACTGAGAGGAATAAAGGGATCTGCCTTGCATGACATAGCTAAAAAACATCCAAGGCAGGATTTGAATGCAGCTCTTCCTAACTTGGGGTCCACCACTCCACCCAATGTGCAGTACCAGTTCTCACATTTACCCTACTAGAGCCTGGGTCTGTCTTCGAGCCTTGGAGAGGGCTGAGCATGCAGGCAATGTGACTAGGGCAATGACCATCGCTGAAGGGAGAGAGAAAACAAAGATCAGATGGAGGATTACAGACCTGCCCAAAGCCAGAACACTGGAATTTAGCCCTCTGCTCATCCCAGGCTTTTGTGTTAGTCTCCGCTGCTTGTTGCTTTCTGAATGTAGAATTCTGAAAACAGATGGATTCTAAGACAGCAGCCCTTGCACCCAGTGGAGCCCATTCTTGCTACCGAAGCCCATAGCTGAGACAGATGTTAGGAGTCTTAAGGGAATCTTTATACCGCTAATAGTTTGTCCAAGGGCCCTCTCTGTGCTACAGCTGCTGGCTGGGGTGAACTTGGGAAGGGTGGAAGGATGAAGATAGACTGAGGGGAAGGTTTATCTATCATCTTCCATTCTAGTGTCTTGCTTCTTCCTTTCCTGTAGTTTCCTGGAGGGCAGGTGCCTGGTGTCGGTGTTGACCTCCAGTAAATCAGTTCACCTCTGAGTCAGGGTACAGTACTCCGATGTACATTGGCAGGAGCTGAGCTGTCTACACGACTCTTGGGTGGCTCTTTTGATCTGAGAACCATCGAATCCCAAAGCCTCCGAGCTTGCCAGGACTGGGGATTTCAGGGAGTGCACAGGCAAAGGGCCAGACCGGAGATGGTTCTTCATCTGTAAAATGAGAAAGCTGGACAAGACGATCTCTAGGCCTCTTTCCAGCTCTAACATTGTGTTCCAGCTGAGTACAGGAATGTGCAGTCAGTAGTATGGGTTGGGGGAGTAGGGGCAGGGAGGGAAGAGAGTTCTAACTTTCTGACTCCTGCTTTAGAAAGGCTATATCATTACATGTAGGAACCCAAAATGTCCGAGCTGGCATTTACGACTTAGAGGTCATTTCATCTGACCCTTTTATTTTATAGAGAGGAAAACTAAGGTCCAAAAGAAGGAAAGTAATGCCTCACAGAACCTTGCTGCTTTTTCCTATGTTCAGACAGCATGATATAGTGAAAAGAGTGAAATTATAGAAGTATAGTGGGCTCTGGAATGAGAGGTCCTGGGTTCGAATTTTGCCACCTGTTTTATGAACAAGTCACTCCATCTCTCACTCTAGGCATTCTTTATATTATGCCTCATGCCCAAAATGATCTCCACCCTCTACTCCATCTACTGACCTTCTTGGCTTCCTTGAAATCCCAACTCAAATCCCCATCTTTTACTGGAAGCCTTCCCCAACCCCTCTTAGTTCTAGTGCTTTCTCTCTATTGATTTTGTTTTATGTGCCCTGTATGTAGCTCACTTTGGATATATTTGTTTGCATGTCGTCTCTCCCTTTAGATTTTGAGCTCCTTGGGGAGAACTGTCTTTTGCCTCTTTTCATATCAACAGGGCTTACTTAGTAAGCCTGGCATATAGAAGATGCTTAACTAATATTGATGATTGACTAGATGGGTTTTAAGGCCTCCTTTGACTCTGGATCTGTGAATTTATCAGGTTCTATCTATGACCTATAAACTTTACTAGATCCGTGAATTTTACCAAAGGCAGCTGGTAGCCCAGTGGATAGAAAGATGGTGCTGGAGTCAGGAAGACTTGAGTTCAAATCTGGACTGAATCACTTATTAGCCATGTTACCCTGAGCTAGTCACTTGACCTCTGCTTGCCTCAGTTTCCTCAATTGTAAAATGAGAATAACAATAGCACTTACCCTGAAGGGCTGGTGGAAGGCTCAAATGAGATATTTATAAAAGTGTGTGGCACATAGTAGGTGTTGCTTCCCTTTCCTCATCTTTTGACTTGGAACATTTTCACTGGCTGTCGTTCATGCCTGGAAAACTCACCCTCATCACAAATACAAGAAGCTTTTCCCAATACCCCACCCCTATCTCATACCAAATCTTTCCATCTTCAATTCTGCCTTCAATCTAGCTTCCATGGCTAGAAAATGGAATGAAAGATGATGTCAGCTAAAATCCCGCCTTCGGTGAGAAGTCTTTCCTGGTCCTCCTTAACCTTTGTGCCAGACTTTTGTGATTTTTCTCCAATTTATTTTGGATATAGCTTGTTGGCATATAGTTGTGTGCATGTTTTCTCTTCCATTAGAATGAATTCCATGAGAGCAGAAACTATTTTTTTTTCCTTTCTTTGTATCTCTCACACTTAGCATAGTGCCTGGAACATGGCAAATGCTTAATAAATGGTCTTTGATTGACTGACATCTGAGAGACAGGGCCAAACCTAGGTATAGATAGAATTTAGGAAACCTCACAGTGGGAGTGGAACAAATGGAGTCAGGAAATCTGGGAGTCAGAAGAAGGTTTCAAATGCTGGTACTAGGTCTGTGACCTTGGCCAAGACCCTTGACCTCCCTGAGCCTCAGTTTCCTCATTTGAAAATGGTGATTCTTGTACTACCTACTTCATTAGGTCATTGAAAAGAAAGCCCTTTCAGTATATGGTCACATAGCTAGTGAATGTCTGGCATTGTGACAATTGTTGCGAACATTTAATTTTTGAAGAGGACCAGTGACATCTCAGGATGATATCTTGACTTGCACATGAATTGGATTTATTTGGGGTTTTTTGGCTTTTTTTTTGCTTTTTGGAGGGGCAATTGGGGTTAAGTGACTTGCCCAAGGTCACACAGCTAGTTTTTGTGTATGTGTTAAGTGTCTGAGGCTGAATTTGAAGTCAGGTCCTCCTGACTCCAGGGCCAGTGCTCTATTCACTGTGCCATCTAACTGCCCCATTTGAACTGGATTTAAGTGATGTCGAGTTGCACAAAGTCATCAGTCTCACTCTCTCTTCCAGAGTCATTGAAGTTCAGTGGCAGGACAAAAGTCAAGACAATTGGTGATGATCCAGGATGCAGTGCATGACCTTGGCATCTTCAATGTCTGACCAAGCTCTAAACACGCCATGGCTCCTGCTTCGGCCACCTTCATGGCCATTGGAACAAATTGTCCTCAACCACCCAATCTGCCAGAGGAAGTCTTCACATGCTTGCGGTAGACATCTCCTTAACTCACTCACGGGTTTGAGGCCTACTGGTCACCCTTGACCTGTTTGTAACCCATCTGCTGAGATGGTATTTTGGGGGGGGAGGGCTCATGCACATTCTACAATTTCTGGGAGCCACAGGTGAGAGGGAGGTGACAGGTAGACACCAAACATAAATAAGCAGTATCAAAAAGGGCTGGCCAAGCCCTCACACCAGAGGTGCTAGTCTTCTCTGGCCACTCCCTAAACACTGTGGCAATATGTTAGATGTGTTAGAGAATTTCGGGGGCACAGGTATGGTGTAGCCAAAGACCTACCTATTTTGGTCTCTGCCTTGGTTTCTGAAGTTGTCACCATTAACTCATCTCCAAAAGACCCCAAGGAGGCAAGGATGATTTCACTGGGCTAAGATATCATGCTTAATTGAGGATCCTTAAGTGACTTAACTGAGAAGCAACTGAGGAATTAGGGCTTAGAATCAGGAAAACAAGGGCTGGAATCCAATCTCTCACACAGGGCTGGTGTGTTTGATTGATTGGCATATATTAGTTGTGTGACCCTGGACTTAACCTCTCAGTAACCCCAAGAAAATCTCTAAGATTTTAAGTTTTGGAACAGGTTCTCATTTATGCTGATAAAAGGGGTTCTGGGTGCCAATGAAACACAGGCTTGATTTCCTTCCCTCAAAAAAAAAATAGCACATGGTAAAAAAAAAATGTTACCTATAGAAGACGAATCAGGACTCTGAGGGGACAGAATACTGAATGAGGAGATGAGGGCATGGACACTGGAGTCAGAAGGGCTGAGTTCACATCCCATCTCTTCTATTTAATGCTGATGTGACCTTGATGAGCTAGGTGACAACCTCCCTGGGCTTCCTTTTCCTCATCTGTAATATGAGGGAGTTGGATTTGATGGCTTCTGAGGCCCCTTCCAGTGCTAGTTCCGTGATCTACAGGTTTCCAGGAGATTGTCCAGCTTCAGTGAGGGCAGGATTGCTACCTTTTGCATCAGGGGAGGCAGAACTAGAGCCAAAATGCCAGAAGGAGGGGTGGGGCTGAAGACAAACTTTGCTTCATTCCCAATTTAAATTTTGCCCAGGGCCAGCCCTGCCTATAGAGGCCATGGGTAAATAGAACCCAAGAAGGGAGACTAGGGCACGGCTGCCTGTCTAGACACCATGTCTCTGTTCCCTGGCTCTGTCAGTGACTCATTGTGTGAACTCAAACAACCTCTTCAGCCTCCCTCTGTATGGAAGATCCCCCAGATTCTCAACATCGTCAGCAAGATAGGATTCTCCTTTGGGGACACTGAAATGGGTGGTTCTAGACTCAGCACTTGGAGGATAGACTGAGTGAGTATCTAAACTAGCTTGGGTGCTGTATATGCATGAACATCAGGACAGATGTGCTTGGTGGAGAAGTTTGCAGGATGTTCACTCCGTTGCATCGTGGAATCCAGAATTTCACAATAGTGGGATCTGCAATGATGAAAGGACTGCACCAGACTTTAGCAGACAGTCAATTATTAAGTGAATAAAAAATGTCTCCCCTGGTGGTCAACCCTCTAGTGAGGTATCTCTCTTCATTTGGCTCAGCTATTCCTTTGTCAATAATCTATTTCTGAGGCCATGCTTGAATCCTTGCCATCTTGATAAGATTTTTTTCCCCACATGGTAATCGGGGTTAAGTGACTTGATCAGGGTCACACAGCTAGCAAGCATCAAGTGTCTGAGGCCAGATTTGAACTCAGATCCTCCTGATTCCAGGGCTAGTGCCCTGTCCACTGAGTCAGCTAACCGCTCCCATCTTGATAGGATCTGCTGGTATGGCCTTTGAGACACCAGAGAGGGTTGGCCTCACACTAAGGCAGGATTTGGAAGAAGGCTTCAGTAGAGGAAACTGGAAAGATAGCTTGTTAATAGATAAGCAATGTCATGTTTGAAGAATATAGATACAGTGACAATAGACTTTCAGTATCACGTTTGGAGGGCAGCAAAGTGATGTGATGGATAGAGTGCCTGACCTGGTGTCAGAAAGACCTGAGTTCAAATCCAGCCTCAGACACTATTTAGCTGTGTGACTCTGGGCAAGTCACTTAACCCCATTTGCCTCAGTTTCCTCATTTGTAAAATGAGCTGGAGAAGGAAATGGCAAACCATTCCAATATCTTTGCTAAGAAAACCCTAAATGGGGTGACAGAGTTAGAAATGACTCACTGAACAACAGGAAGCCATGTTTGGATGATTGGATAAATGATAGTCATGTTCACCATGTACGTGCTCTTACGTTTTAGGGGCCATGCCCCTCCATAGGGAGCTTTAGGTGCCTTTCTTTTTCACTGGAGAAAGTTTTTTGGACCAGATAGGATATCAGAACTGTTTTGAAGGAGGAAATAGAAAGTGCTTGGCTGCCTTGCAAAAATCTCCCTCACTTCACATAGGTTCTTGTTCCAAAGAAGGCTTTCTCTCACATATAGTGATCTTCAAAATGTCCCTGGTGGTGGACATAAGTCCCACCTCTCCCTTTTTTTTCCTTCTCACTAAATGGAGAAACTAGAATATACTGATGTTCAATGGTTGGCCGAAGGCCATGGAGTTGGTGACCCAGACAGAAGTGAATGAATGAATGAAGCATTTATGTGCCAAGCACTATGTCTTATGTCTCCAGGGTTACACTCTAAATTCTAAACCTGTCACAACCACACAGAGTTACTACGAGTCTTTGTTCTTGTTAGAGGCTGGTGGCACAGTGAATAGAATACTGATCCTGGAGACAGGAAGATCTGGGTTCAAATCCAGTCTTGGTCACTTACTAGCTATGTAATCCTAGGCAAGTGACTTAACCTCTGTTTGCCTCAGTTTCTCCAACTGTAAAATGAGGATAATAATAGCATCTACCTCACAGGGTTGGAAGATTACATGGGTTAATATTTGTAAAATAGTACATTGCCTAGTATATAATAGGTACTTTAAAATACTGATTCTAGTCCCCTCCCCTTTTCCCATTTGCTTGAGTACTTTAAGAAATTGTCAATAATCCTAACTTTAACACTTCAAGAGCCCTCAGTTTCACTGATGTGGGCACCCTCTCTACCTGTATAGACCATCAGGTCTCCATACCTTAATGGAATGTCGACGTGGCATAGCTTATAGAGCTCTCAGCTTGATGTCAGGAAGACCAGAATTCAAATTTTACTTTAGACACCTACTACCTGTGTGTCCATGAACAAGTCATTTTAACTTCTCTGAGCCTCAGTTTCCTCATCAAGAAAATAGGGATAATAATAGCACGTACTTCACACAGATGTAAAATGCAATCAATCCATAAGCAAGTGATTTTTTTATAGTATTTACTATGAGTCAAGCACTGGGGTACACCCTAGGGATAATGCATGTAAATCACTTGGCAATCTTTGAAATGCTATATAAACATGAGATCCCCTAGCAATGATGATGATGATGATGATGATGGTGGTGGTGGTGGTGGTTATTCAGGAGATGCTGAGATGTCCCATTTGGAAGGACTTTCTTCAAACTTATGTTCCAATAGCACAGCCTTCAAGAACCCAGGGCTTATCTCCATGCCATGAGGAAGCAATCGAAGGTGATTTAAAAGGAAGAAGACTAATAATGACTTTGCATTTATATACCACTTTATGTTTACGAAGTACCTTAGATCCTACTTATTCTGATGGAGAAACATGGTGTAGTAGACAGAGTGATAGGTCTGGGGTCAGGCAACCTGGGTTCAAATCCTGACTTTGCCACTTAGCCTCTGCAGGTCAAGTTTTCATCCTCTGCAAAATTATAGGGTTGGACTAGATGGCGTCTGAGGCCTCTTCCAGGCTAGATCTGTGATCGATCTTAAGTTTCTATGACATCATTTGATTTTTACAACTCTGCAAGGTTGCTCTTGGGAAGCTAGGATGTGGCAATAATGCTGGGACATAGAGAATCGTAGAATCATAGATGCAGGGCTGGCAGGGATTTTAGAGGCCGTCCAGTACAACCTCCTCATTTTACAGATGAGGAAACTGAGGCCCAGAGGTATAAAAGTACAACCCCTTCTTCCTGTGAAACTCTTGTCACTGCATAGTAGCCAGTAAGAAAGAAGTTGGTCAAGGGGCAGTTGGTCAAGAGGCAGCTAAGTGGCACAGAGGCCAGAGTCGGTCCTGGAATAAGGAAGACTTGAGTTCAAATCCTCCTTAGACAGTTACTAGCTGTGTGACTCTGCATAAGCCAATTAACCTCTCTGTGCCTTAGTTTCCTCTTCTATAAAACCAGAGTAATAATGGTACCTACCTCACAAGGTTGCTTTGAGGATCAAATGAGATAATATGGGAAACATTTCGCAAACCAGATAAATGCTTTGTTGTTGTTCAGTCATTTCAGTTGTATGTGACTCTCCGCCACCCCACTGGGGGTTTTCTTGGCAAAGATACTGGAGTGGTTTCCATTTCCTTCTCTAGCTTATTTTATGGATGAGGAAACTGAGGCAAACAGGATGAAGTTCACACAACTAGAAGTGTCTGAGGCTGGACCTAAATTCAGATCTTCCTGACTCCAGGGCAGGTAGGTGTCTCAGTGGATAGAGCACTGGGTCTGGAGTCAGAAATATTCATCTTCCTGAGTTCAAATCTGGCCTCGGACACTTATTAGCCATGTGACCTTGGGCAAGTCACTTAATCCTGTTTACCTCAGTTTCCTCATCTGTAAAATGAGCTAGAGAAGGAAATGGCAAACCACTCCAGTAGATTTGCCATTGGGGTCATTAGGAGTTGGACATGATTGAAAACAACTGAACAACTTCCTGACCCCAGGCCCAGCACTCTAGCCACTGTACCACCTAATTTCCATGTATAAATGTTAGATTATTAGTATTATTATTATTGGTTGAACTCATTATTCAACCCACTAATTCAACATCATATCATCATCATCATCATCATCATCATCATCATCATCATCAATCATCATCATTATGACAATTCTAGAGAGGCATTTAGAGATGCCCAGAACTCTTAGACAGTAGATGGTGGTGGATGAAGGAGACCGACCTTGGTTGGAAGTATTGGAATAGTGATTGAGTGTTTGGTTTTTTACTTCAAATCCAGAACTCTTTCAAAGCTGGGAGGCAAGAGATAGTTGTACCTGTGAATGGTGCCAACATCTGGGGTCTCTTCCTCTGGGGTCATAGTAACAATAATATTAACTGTTTGCATAGTGCTCCAAAGCTGGTAAAGAATTTTAAATGCATTAGTTCATTTAAGCCTCAAGGCATTTCTACCTCTTTTACAAATGAGAAAAACTGAGACTCTATAAGATGTTAACTGACTTGGCCACAGTCACAAAGCTGCCAAGGATCAGAAGTGGGATTTGATGCTGAGTCATAGAGTCATAGGACAGAGATTTGGACCTGCTGGAAGGAACCATAGAGGCTACCTATATTAACCCTCCTTAATCTATGGGTGAGAAACTGAGACCAAAAGAAGTTAAGGTTATATAGCTAGTAGGTGTCTGAGGTGGAATTTGAACCTGGGTCTTTCCCACTGCAAGTATAGCATGTTGCCTGTTATCATTCTATGTTTCCAAGGGAATATTGATTTGTCGTATTGTCAGTGGAGGTCACACCTTGTTTCAAGTTCCCCAGCGCCACTCCCTTCCTCCACTTATAATCCCTGTATACTCCTTAGTGGAATCGAGTGACAATGAAGACATTGTACAAGTCTGCCCATCTGAACTATGTCAGCTGACCTGGTTTCCAGGTGCTTAGAGATCACTGAGAAGTTTAACAGTAACATACATAACCAGTTATACAACAAACATTATTAAGCTCCTGCTATGTGTTAGGTACTGTGCTGAACGCAGGTGCAAAGGAAAAATAGATCATACCTTTAATGACCTTCCGTTCTTAGTTCTACTTTAAGAGTGAAGAAATGAAGTCCTGGCCAGGACTGCCCAAGGCCACGTAGCTTGGTTAATGGTAGACTCACCCAGAAGTCTCCTCAGTCCAAGTCCAGGCCTCTTTCCAGACAATAGCCATCTCTGAAAAAATCTGGAAAACGATGCTGAATGGACTAGGGGGAGGTAGAGGAAGGCCCCAAACAGCAAATAATCATCCCCAAGATCCAGCCAGGCTGCAGGTAAGGAACTTTTTTGTTTGTTTGTTTGTTTATTTGTTTTGTTTTGTTTTCCCCAATGCAGAGTTTACAAGACAGGATCAGAATTTCCCAGCCAAATGTCCTCTGAGACTTAAGAATAACAAGTCGGCCTCACTTCCTCAGAGTCAACTTGGAAAGAGGGAAAGAAGGCTTGGGTGGTAGAATCATTGTGCTTGAAGCCCAGCCAGATGAGGAAGGGAACAGGAACAGCCAGTACCAACGCTCAGGCCTCATCCTTAGCCTCCGTGCTGTCTCCCTGCTTCTCCAGATTTCTCAGCTACCTGCAGGAACCTCTGCTCTTAGCAAAGGCTCGGGAAGGAGAATCCTGGAATTGCTATCATGACCATGGCCCAGCAGCCAGGGCTCAGTGCTGTCCTTCTGCCAAGGCTGGTCGCCAGGGGAGCCAATTGCAATGACAATAAAATAAAACCTTTGGCAGCCTTTGGCCTCCCCTCTGTGTGCTGGAGCCTGAGGAACGGGAAGCCAAGCCCGGTCCTGACTCAAACTCCTTGTGGGTCTTGGAGCTGTCCCATCACCTTTCCAGTATCCTTTTCTGAAGGCATTTTTTTTTTTCAGGCCAGCTGGGAAGGTTGTTACAAACTCAACAAGGTCAAGTTTGTAGCTCTGGCCTTGCAGAACTCCCAGAAGCCAGAACTGTGAGATCTTTCCTTCTGGGCGTCTTCTGAAATGGACTGCATTGGGTCAGCCTTAAGGGGGTTGGCTTTCTGAAAGGAGCATATGGCGTAGAAGAGAGCAGTCCAACTAAGCCCAAGCAGAGAACAGAAGAAATAGGGTTGGAGTTGATGAGAATGAGCTGAAGGATCTCAGAATTCACAAGATTGTAGTCCCCTGATCATAGATTTCAAGCTGGAAGGGACTTGTTTGGGTGGGTATGGGGATAAGGAATTGAAGCTTAATGCTGTATGTTCTTCTTCCTTAATATGTTTTGCTTGAGTGAATATTAAAATACCAGTTTATATTCTCGAGGCACAGCTAATCTAGGCTGAGGTGAGGAGTATCCCAGGAAAAATAAACATGAAAGTCTGCAAAGCAGAGGAGATAGAGGCTCAAAAATGGGTTGCAGCTCTTCTATTTATTGGATGACCTGAAGACCCACAGCTCCACCAAGTGTACATGCATGGGGCCCACGATCTGCCCAGTGCCCACCCACTTTTTTTTCTCCTTTTTCCCACTTATGTTTTCAGCCACTCCACTCTCAAGCAACAGGGGGAGGCCTGCCTGTGGGACAAAAGCCGGACAGAGTCAACTGGCCACAAGTCCCTGAAACAAATGCGAATGGTCCCCACTTGGCCTCAGGCTAAAGCTTGGCAAGGTTTCCTGAGACCAGTAGGTGACTGAGTGAGTCAAGGGAAGAGCAAAGAATAGACTTCCCAACCCCTCTCCTGCCTTGGGATCCATTCCCCGCTCCCATATGCCCAATCTTCATTCTCCCTTTGAGCCATTGGGAAAGTTTCTGGGAAGCAGATTGGCCCAACAGAAAAAGGACTCAATTTAAAATCATGCCCAGATCTCAGCTCCCATTTACTACCTGTATGACTCTATGCAAGTCAATGCCCTGCTTTAGAGGATCGTTAGGAGGAAAGGGCCTGTTAAGCAGTTCACAGAGCCTGTAAATGTGGGTTGTTATTACACTGACCAGCCATGAATGCAGAGGACTCATGATGAAATATGTGACCTATGTCCTGGGCTCATAATACAGATTGAGACTTTTTTTTGCGGGGGAGGGACATGGCCAATGTAGGAATTTATTATGCTTGATTAACTTCTTTGGGCCTCAGTTTCTTCATCTGAAAAATGAAAAGTCTGAGCTGGGTGATCCTTCTAAGCTCTTGAAATCTGTAATTTTATGAAATTAATTCATATAATAACAACAACAGTCCATCTCTCTGTTCCATGCATTTTCTCTGGCTGCTCCCCATGCCTGCCCTCCCTTCTCATCTTTGCCTGCTTCTCTGCTTGCTTTTCCAACTAAAATACTATCTTCTACAAGAAAAAGTTCTTAACTTCTCAATTCTCATCTCTGTTTCCTGTTAATTATTTTCCTATTTATCCTATATATAGCTTGTTATATGTTGTATGTAACATGTTATATGTACATGTTGTTACTGTTCACTTGTTTCAGTCCTATCCATTGGTGACACCACTTGGGGTTTTCTTGGCAAAGCTACCGGAGTGGTTCATCATTTCCTTCTCCAGCTCATTTTACAAATGAGGAAACTGAGGCAGAAGAGGTTAAGTGACTTGCTCAAGGTCACACAGCAGGGTCTGGGACTGGATTTGCACTCAGATCTTCCTAACTTCAGGCCTGGCACTCTATCTACTACACCACCTTGTTCAGACATAGTTGTTTGTTATCTCCTCCACTAGATTACAAAGTCCTGGAGGGCAGAGGTTGTCTTTACCTGTTTTTAATATCTTCAGTGTTTAGCACCATACTTGGTACATAGTAGACATTCAATAAATGTTTGTTGACTGGCTGATATTTATTTATGCTTTAAGGTTTGCAAAATGTTGTGCAAATGCTATCTGATCATCACAACCTTGGACTGGAGGTGTTATTATTATCCCCATTTTGGTGATGAGAAAATTGAGGCAGGCAGAAGGTCACATGCCCAGGGTCATATAGTTAATAGCAACAACAACAACTAATGTTTTATTGAGGCTACCATGCACCAGGTGCTTTGCTAAGTGCTTTGTAATTATGTCCTTTGATCCTCACAACAATCCTGGGAGGTAGTTGCTGTTACTATGCCAATTTTATAGATGAGGAAACTGAAGCAAACAGGTGAAATGACTTGCCCAGGGTCACACAGCTAGAACGTGCTTGTTAGGGGAGGGACCATTAGATCAAGTTTGATTTTGTGATGAAACGCATTTCATTTGTATCATAAAACAGGTAACACAAAGAGGTCTGCTTTGCCCTGACCTAGCAAGGATATGAAATAAGGATACAGTAGTTTCTACAGTAATAGTCCCACCCTTGTCTCCAAATGCATATGCGGCTCAGTGGAACAGTGGATGGAGCCCCTATTCTGGAGTCAGGGAGATCTGAGCTAAAATCTGACCTCAAGGGGTGGCTAGTTGGCACAGCGAATAGAGCACCGGCCTTGGAGTCAGGAGGATCTGAATTCAAATGCGGTCTCAGACACTTAACACAAAAACTAGCCATGTGAACTTGAGCAAGTCACTTAACCCCAATTGCCCTACCCTCTCCCTCCAAAAAGCAAAAATAAAAATAAAAATCTGACCTCAGACACTTAGTAGCTGTGTGACTCTGGGCAAGTCACTTTACCTCTGTTTGCCGCAGTTTTCTCATGGAAGATAATAACAGTGCCTACCTCCCAGGGCAGTTGTGAGGATCAAATGAAATAATAATGGTAGAGTTCTTACCATAGTGCCTGGGCACATGGCAAATGCTATATAAATGTTAGCTGTTATAATTATTATTATCAGATGCTTCTGATAAGGTTGTTTATCCTTCGTTTTTGAAGAGGACCATGACATCAGGAAGATGATGACCTGACTTGCAGTTGACTTGGATTTAAGTGAGGAAGGGCTGTGCAAGGTCACCAGCCTCACTTCCTCCTCCAGAGCCATCTGGGTCCAGTGACCAGATACTCATCAGGATGACTGGAGATGGCCCAGGATGCAATGGGAGACCCTGGCCCTTTTAGGCTAAGACCTTTGCATGTTCTCACTGAGAGTGGGGTAACACCCATTCAGTGAATAGGCCTCTTTAGGAAGTGAGTCAAGGGATGGCCCCTTTAATTAGAAAAAGAAAAAAAAATCAAGCTGGGAGGAGAAGACCCTCAGCTTGCTATAGGGCATGGTAACAGTCCACCAAGTCAGAAGTCCACCAACTCAATATAGGCAGATTTTTTTTATGTCATTAGATGACCAGAAATTTGCTCAAAGGAGTCAGGGGCCAATCAGGTCCCAGGGACAGATTTGTTGCTTTTTTTAAGGGAAAATCAATCCCTATTATAGGGAAATGGAGACCCTGT
Organism: Petaurus breviceps papuanus; assembly: GCF_028583685.1. Classification (NCBI taxonomy): domain Eukaryota; kingdom Metazoa; phylum Chordata; class Mammalia; order Diprotodontia; family Petauridae; genus Petaurus; species Petaurus breviceps. The sequence continues at coordinate 6,903,517 of NW_027187316.1, forward strand.
CACAGTTGTTTGATCTTCCTGACTCTGAGGTACATTCTCTAACCACTACAACATGCTGTCTCTCAGTAATGTAGTAACAGCAGCAGTAGTTAGGACATCAAAATAAACACTATAAATAGACTTATTTTATTTTATTTCATTTTGCTTTTTAGCAGGGCAATTGGGATTAAGTGACTTGCCCAAGGTCACACAGCTAGTAAGTGTTAAGTGTCTGAGACCAGATTTGGACTCAGGTCCTCCTGACTCCAGGGCCGGTGCTCTATTCACTGTGCCACCTAGCCGCTCCTTAAATATACTTTTAAAAAAAACCTAATAATATTTTGACATTTTCTGTGCCAAAATACATATAACTAAGCGAAAATGCAGTCTCTGTTACTGGCTAAGTAATTTCCTCTCTCTGGGTCTCAGTTTCTTCATCTGTAAAATAAGGGAGTAGACTGGCTAGACCATCTCTAACACATGATGTCCAAGGAAGTGCACCAGGGATTGGGAGTTTGGAGCCAGAAACAGATGGAACTTTGACTTCTCCAGCTGCCTCTTATTTATAACATGTTTTATTAACTCTGTCAGATTTACCGAGCAAAATACGACCATCAGGTTAACAATTAGAGAAACACTGTAACCCTGTGAGGATGATGGAAGGCCCTTTCTGAGCTAACCTGATGTGATGTCAAGTAGCCCTATGATAAAATGAAAGGAGCCTACGCTCTAGGAAGTCAGGGTCCTGGGTCTGAATCTCAGCTCTGCCACTCACTGATCATATGATCTTAGGAAGGTAAGGGCATAAACATTTACTAAGTACCTACTACGTGCCGGGGACCTTATGAATATGATTTCATTCAATCCTCACAACAATCCTGTAAGGCAGGTGCTGTTATTATCCCCATTTTACAGTTAAGGAAACTAGGCAGAGGCTAAATGACTTGCCTAGAGTCGTGCAGCTAATAAGTATTTGAGGCCAAATTTGAACTCAGTTCTTACTGACTTCAGCAAGTTTTAAAGCTTTCTCCCTCTGGTATTATTTCCCGAAACATACTTTGAATCTTCATAACAATATGTGGAATGTACAATGTGGCTTATCACAAAATAAACAATTCTGTGCCACTAAGAGTGAAATGTTTGGTCAATGATAGTACATCCGTCCCCAGGTGGCTGATCCCAGTCCTGGCTTGGTCCATGTCTATCATTTTTTTATTAAAAGGCTTTATACCACCTCTGAAACTTAATTACCCATGTGATCACCAAGGAGGTCCTTCACTTCTGAGGTCCCCATTTTCCTAAATTGTATAGAGACAAGAAAAAATAAGACGGACTCCAAGAACCCTTCTGGCTCTGAATGTATGATTTATTTATCTCGCCTGCTACCCTGAGCCCTAGACTCACGTGGCCATCTGCCTTTTGGACATTTCAAATTGGACGTGCTGTAAGACATTTCTGAGTGTCTAAAACAGGACTTGTTATCTTTTCCCCCAAACTCTCCCCTCTTCTCGACTTTCCTCTTACTACCCATAGTCCACCAGGTTCATGACTTTGCTGTCATTCTTCCCCTCACGTTCACCCCACATAGCCGATCTGTCTTGTAATTTCCATTTTCACCACATCCCTCATAGACATCCCATTCTCTCCACTCATCCAGCCGTCATTCTGGTGCAGGTGCTCTTCACCATCTGCCTGAAGACTGTCATAGGAACTTGATTCATCTCTCCCCATTCCAAAACATCATCCTCACAGCTGCCAAAATGATTTTCCTAAAGCTATAGTCTGGCCATGTCACCTTCCCCCACCCCCACCCCCAATCAATAAATTCCAGTGGTTCCCCATTACCTACAGAATCAAATATAAAATTCTCTTTCTGGCATTTAAAGTTTGTCACATTCTGACCCCTTACTACCTTTCCAGTCTTCTTATCTTCTCATGTGAAGACTTCCCCTGGTGAAACGGGGAGATGAGAATAATTTGTCCCAGTGGTCCTGAAGGCAGTTCAATCAGGTGCTACGGAGTGCCTAAAGCTTGGTTAGACATCAAAGATGCCAAAGTCATCCACTCAGCCCAGGCCAAGCCAGTCAACTTGACTTTTGTCTTGTCACTGGACTTCCATGTCTCTAAAAGAGAGGGTGAGGCTAATGACTTTGTGCAACTCTGCCTCGCTTAAATCCAACTCACATGCAAATCAAGGCGCTGCCCCATGGTGTCACTGGTCCTCTTCAGAAATGACAAACAACAATAACAGCAGCAACAAGGACGATGACAGTATCTCACATATAACTCCAAATTTGCTCTGGAATCCAACTATGCTGATCTTCTTATTGCTCGTCACATACAACTCCATTGCACAACTCCATGTCTTTTGACTGGCCATCCCTTCTTTCCAAAATGCTCTCTTCCTTCCCTCTGCCCTCTAGTTTATCTGGCTTCCCCACCTTTTACAGAAAACCTTTCCCAGACCTCCCCATTGCTAGTGCCTTTCCATTAATATAACCTTTCATTTGCATTATACGCATCTTTCTGTTGTTGCTGCTGTTACTTGGTTGTTTCCGTTGTGTTCAACTCTCTGTGACTCCATTTGGGGTTTTCTGGGCAAAGATGCTGTAGTGGTTTGCCATTTTTTCCTCAAGTTCCTCTTACAGATGAGGAAACTGAGGCAAACAGGATTAAGTGACTTGTCCAGGGTTATACAGCCATTAAGTGTCTAAGACTGCAGTTGAACTCAGGTCTTCCTGACATCAGGCCTGGCACTCTGTCCACTTCGCCACTTAGCTGCCAAACATATCTTGCATCTATGTAATTATTTTTGTCTCCTCCATTAGGGAGTGAGCTCCTTGAGGGCAGGAACTGTGTTTTTGTCTTTCTTTCTGTTCCCAGCCCTTAGTATAGTGCCTGGCTCATAGTAAGTACTGAATAAATGCTTATTGACCGATGAATCGATTCCATATAATTTGGGACGAGTTGTGACAAAGTACACATTTGTTGAATGAATGGGCAAATGAATGAATGAATGAAGTGTGAAAAAAGGAACACTGAATTTAGAATCAAATACCTGGCTTTGAATCTTAAGTGACCTTAGAGAAATTACTTAACCTCTGCTTGCCCATGATGTCAACAGAGCCCCTGTTGAGGAAGCTTGATAGTGAACAGCACCCCAGATTTGGAATCAAGAGATGGGGCTTTGAATCCTAGCTCTGCTAGCTCTTTGACCCTGACAAAGTAAGGAGAGTCTTCTGAGTTGTCCGTGAAGATTAAATTATTAATAATTTCTGTTGTTTGTTACTTCTATGTATCACCATAGTGCTTCCCGCCTTAAACAGTAAATAATTCCATTATAGATTGTGAATGCATTTTATACAGTGCTGTGCCTAGCCCTGTGCTGCATAATGAGTGTTTGTGGCTGTGGTAAAGGTGGAACATTGTTGTCCTGGGGCTAGTTCCAGAGATGGGGGCCATATGCAGAAAGAAGCTACACATCCCCCTGCCATGACATGTGTGTCTTTAACACATCCTGGTTTTGACAGCTGATGAAGGTAAGGCTCCGGTGTCTTGTTCTTAGTTCTCCAATTCCCCTATCTGAGGTGGCTTTGTCTATAAAGATTATCCAAATATGCATTCTTTTCGTATACAATTTTCTGAGAGAAAGGACTATTTCTCTCTTATATTGATAACCAATTACTGTTGGGGAAATCCAGGATATTTTCCCTTCCTACTTCCTCATTCTCTACTAGGTCAAATCAGCCCCATAATAGTAGGAGTAATCACGAGATCGAACTTAACTTTCTTCTCAGTCTTGTCAGAACCCACCCAATTGGGGAAGCTCATTGTGTTCTCCTCAGGCTTGGAGGGAAGGGAGACGCTTTGTTTAGATTGCTCAGGGTTGAGGGAGTCTGGGAGTAAGAGTCATAATCAGTCACAATCCCCCGCCCCCAGCACCTCATTAGAATAGGCCCACCTCTCATTATAATATTCATTCTCATTCATTGTTAACCAATCAGAGTTGATTGCCATCTGTCAGGAACACCCATTCTTCCCAGGGTATACAAATGGCAATTGGCCACCATGATTGTCTTTTGGTTCATAGGAAACAGCCAAATGACCATCCTTTTATTGCTTATTCACTAGCCATAATTCATAAAATGATTTTTTACCCAAAAATTCTATCTCTTGAATTTTTCACATGTCATAATTCATAATGCTAGGGCCACCATCTGCTCTTTATGACACATTATTGGTAGATCCATCTTCCTAATTTATGGTTCTGATCACCAAAATAGCACACCTGCCTCCTCAAAAACCTTTTGTTCTGTTGTTTTAGTCACACCTATCTCCATGACCCCATTTTGAGTTTTCTTGGCAAAGCTACCAGAGTGGTTTGCCATTTCCTTCTCCAGTTCATTTTACAGATGAGGAAACTAAGGTAAACAGGGTGAAGTGACTTGCCTAGGGTCACACAGCTAGGAACTTTACCCACTGTGCTGCCTAGCTGCCCTCAAAAATCTTTAATAGCTCCCTACTGCCCACCAGGAACAGGAATAGTGACTGGATCACGATTTATTTGGGATAGGGAACTCCTGGATGAGGACACTGCCACTACCAAATTCAAGTCAGCACCTTCTCAGCAATTTATTGTCTCAGAGAGTTGCCTAAAGCATTGAGAGATTAAGAGACTTTCCTAGGCCATGTAACCACAGTGTATCAAAGGAAGGACTTGAACCCAGGTTTTTGTGGCTCTCAGGCCACAAAGATACTGGAGTGGTTTGCCATTTCCTTCTCCAGTTCATTTTACAGTTGAGGGAGCTGAGGCAAACAGGGTGAAATGACTTGCCCAGGGTCACACAGCTAGTCTCAGGCCAGCTCTGTCCACTACAAAATGCTGCCTTACCAATTCCTTTTGACTTGTGTCCCACTTACTCCAAACTCCTTAGCTTGGCATTCATGGCCCTACAAAGTCTGACTCATCTCCTTTATCAGCTTTGTCTTCCCCTACTCCCTACCATGTACCAGTCAGACTATACTCTTTGCCATGCCGCAAAATACATCTACCTAGTGATTTCTCACATCTATACCTTTGTCCAGTCCCTTCACTGGATCTGGACTACTCTCCTCTCATATGACTGACAACTAAAACCTGCCCACCCTTCCAGCTGTTTGGCTGTTGTTGCAGGGCAGATAGACAGCAGAGCAGATAGAGCACCTAGACTAGAGTCAGGAAGACCAGAGTTAAAATTCAGCCTCAGACATTTACTAGCTGTATGACCCTGGGCAAGTCATTTCACCCTTTTTGCCTCAGTTTCCTCATCTGTAAAATGAACTGGAGAAGGAAGCGGCAAACTACTCTGGTAATTCTACCAAGAAAACCCCAAATGGGGTCATGAAGAGTCAGACACAAGTTAACAACAACCAACATCTTTGATGTCTCACAGAACTTAGTTTTAAACTTCTGTTCATTTTCACCCTCCATTTCCTACCCATTTGTTAAAAAAAAAAACTACAAGGTCCTTGAGAGAAGAGACCCTGTGTACCTCTGTATGCCTTCATGAGGTTCCTTCTTCTAAATCTAGATAGCTTCAACTTCCATGGGCTGAGCACACAATAAGTGCTCAATATGTTTCTTGAACTGTGTGACATTGGTCAAATTATTTAGCCTCCTCCAGCCTCAGTTTCCTTATCTGTAAAATGAGGAGATTGAACTAGACCAGAGGTCCTTAGCCTCTTTTTGTTTCATGGATTCCTTTGGCAGCTGAGGGAATCCTATATACCCCTTTCTCAAAATGATGTTTTTAATTGAATAAAATAAAATATGTAGGATTCCAAGGGAAACCAATTAAATTGAAATGTAGCTATCATTTTTTTTTCATAGGCCCGAAGATTAAGAACTCCTAGACTAGACAATCTTTTGTTGTTGTTCAATGATCTCAGTCATGTACAACTTTCTGTGACCCCACTGGGTGTTTCTTGGCAAAGATATTGGGGTGGTTTGCCATTTCTTTCTCTAGTTCATTTTACAGTTGAGGGAGCTGAGGCAAACAGGGTTAAGTGACTTGCCCAAGGTCACACCCCTAGTAAGTTTCTGAAGATAGATTTGAACTCAGGTCCTCCTGATTCTAGGGGAAGCATTCTATTGTATTGCCTATATATCTTTGGTTCTATGAGCCTATGAATTAACTCATTTAATATCAGAGGCAAAGAGAGTTCTAGAATCCAGAACTTCTCAAACCCACCCACCCTCATCCCCATTCATGTTTCAGAGAACAGCCTGGGGAACATAGTTGGGATGTGCTTCTAATCAATTTAATTCTCAAATTCTGAGGTAAACAGTAGTCAGAAAAGAAAGTCACTTGAGCTACACAAGGAAATGGGCAATTATGGTTTGGGGTTTTCTTCTTCTTCCTTTCCCATCTTCTTGACTCATTCTTCCTCTTCCCCTCTCTGCCTTCAGAGCTCCTAGCATGGAGCTTAATGGGTAAGGTATTTGGGGTGGTGGTGAAAACACACACCCACAAGGGAAAGTCAAGATTTCCATCCACTTCCTCCTGGAAGAGCTTTCTGAATCTCTTGCAGAAGGCAGCTAATGCGCCTTGCGCTAATCCACCGACCCGATAATTCTCACCAAGGGCCTGGCAGGCTCACCCCACTCCTCAGAAAGAAATTTATTAGCCGAGGCTGTGGGGAGGGCTCATGTTACTAAGACTTCATTACTCTTACAAAATATACTATGGGACATTTACTAGTGTACCATGAAGTATGGCCATAAATCAACTCTGGCTCCGTGGCACTTGTCAGAATAAATGAGCAGAAGGCCTTCTGTGCTGCGGTTCCCTGACTCTCATTCATCCTAGGGATTTGACTCCCAGGCCAATTCCCAGAATTTGGGAGCAAGAAGCCCATACCCACCTCCTCAATGCACCATCTCCTCCCCTGCCCCACACCCCACCTCTAAAGCACATCCAGTCACCTCAAGTCACACACACACACACACACACACACACACACACACACACACACACTCACTCCCTCAGTTTTCTTTCTTTCTTTCTTCCTTCTTTTCTTTCTTTCTTACTTCCTTCCTTTCTTTCCTTCTTTCTTTCTCTCCTTTCTTTCATTCTTCCTCCCTTCCTTTCTTTCTTTCTTTTTCTTTGTTTTTCTTTCTCTCTTCTTTACTTCCTTCCTTTTTCTTTTCTTTTTTCTTTCTTTCTCTTTTCCTTCCTTTCTATTTTCTTCCTTCTGCCCTCCCTCTTTCCATTCCTTTATCTTTCTTTTCCTTCCTTCCTTTCCCTTCCTTCGTCCTTGCTTTCTTTTTCTTTCTCCCTTTCTTCTTTCCTTCCTGTCTTCCTTCCTTTCCTCTCTTTTTTCTTTCTTTTTTCCTTCCTTAATTTTTCTTTCTCTCTCCTTTCCTTCTGTCCTTTCTTTTTCCTTTCTTTCTTCCTTTCTTTTTTCTTCTTTTCTTCATTCTCCTTTTTCTTTCTTTTTTCTTCATTCTTTTCTTTCTCTTTTCTTCCTCCCTTCCTCTCTTCCTTCCTTCCTTTCTTTCTTCTTTCCTTCCTTCCTTTCTTTTTTCATCTTTCTTTTCTTTCTCTTCCTTCCTTTCTTTCCCTTCCTTCCTTTCAGCATATATTAAGGTCATGGTACAGTGGAAAGAACACTGATCCCAGAGTCTTAAGACCTTAGCTCAAATCCCAATGTTGACCCTCACTACTTGTTTAAAACATTGAGTCCTCAAATACAATAGGTATAATGTGACTTTGTACAAAATCAGGATCTCGGTACCATGAAGAATAGAATTTTCTGTCAGTAAAAATAAGTGTATTTACAGGAAGCAATCATAATCGGAAATATTGCAGCTCCTTGAGTTCTGCACCCTACACTGCCTGCCTCTAATCCTGGCTCTGCCCATGCTCACCACTTTCTAAAAGGGTTTCATCCCACTTGGGATACTTAGCACCTGTACTAATTTGAGTGCATCCTTTCACCTCTCTGTACCTCAGATTCTTCATTTAAAGAGAAAGGGGTTGGACTGAATGGACTCTAAGGTGACTTTCCAGTTCGATAAGCTTCTGAGAGTGTGGCCTTTCCCTGTCTTCCCAATTCTTAATGCCTTCCCTTTCAGATGATCTCTGCCCACTTAACGTTGTGTCGGTGCCAAGTCACACTCACGTGGTGCTTCTGCCATTAGAATGTCGGTTCCACAAGGGCCAGGATGGTTTTTGCTTTCTTTGCATCCTCTGAGTTTGGCACAGTGCCTAGCACATAATAGGTGCTTAATAAATGTTTATTGACTGACTGATGAAAATGACCCTTTGATCCTGCTGGCCTGCCATTCTTCCTTCCTTCATGGTATCATAGATTCTTATCTGTGGCCATCTCCAGTCATCCTGGCCTATGTCTTGCCACTGTACTCAGATGACTCTGGAGGAGATAGTGAAGACAGTGACTTTGTACAGCCCTGCCTCACTTAAATCCAATTCACTTGTAAGTTAAGACATCACCCTCCTGATGTCATTGGTACTCTTTAAGAACAAAGGACGAATAACAACATAGATTCTTATCGTGGATCATAGATTTAGAACATGAAGGAACCTTAGGGTTCCTAAGACTGTGTACTAGGCACTGGTAATACCAACACAGAAGCATAAAAGCCCCTGCCCTCAGAGAGCTTACATTCTGTTAATGGAAAGTAGCCTGTAAATAGATAGGTCAATATGAAATATATACAAAGTAGCTGGGAAGGGAGGACCTAACAGTTGATCTGGTCAACAAGCATTTTATTAAGCACTTCCTATGGGGGCAGTTAAATGGCTCAGTGGATGGAGTGCTGGGCCTGGAATCAGGAAGTCCTTAGTTCAAATCAGGTCTCAGACACTTACTAGCTATATGACCCTGAGTAAGTCACTTAACCCTGTTTGCCTCAGTTTCCTTATATGTAAAAAGAGTTGGAGAAGGAAATGACAAACCACTCTAGTATTTTTGCCAAAAAAAATCCCCAGGACAGTATGGTCCACAGGATCACAAACAGTGGTGGTGGTGGTGGTGGGCTGGGTGATATAGACATGAATGAATGACTAAACAAGAATGTGTTAAGCTCTGGGGGTGCAAAGAAAGACACCTAGTTGAAGAGAAGTTGCCTTGTATCTTCAGGATAAATTTCCCTGTAATTTTAATCCAGAATCCTATACTTTTAGAGGTCATCTTATCCAAAGTCCCTCATTTTACAGAGGGGGAAACTGAGGACCAGAGAGGAGCAGCTCTTGCCAATGTATGCTTGAATCTCCAAGAGTATTGCTCATGTCCTTTTTTTTCCCTCTCATGCTTCTGTCCTAGAACCCACTTTTGAAAATGTAGCGACCAGATTTTTGCCACCCACCACACACGCACTCCCATACTTCCCACCCCCCATTCACCACCACACACAAACTCATTCTCAGACTGCATTGAAAACATCCAGCCCAAGGAATGCTGGCCTGGACTCACTTCCGTTGTGACAATCTGGAACAATCAGTGCTCCCAATGAACTTTTTATGGAGTTTCTTACTTTGAAGCTAAATAATGAGACTTGGCCTCTGACCAGCCCTTGAAATGTTCAAAGTAGCCTTCCCACCATCAATTAGTTAATCCACCCAGAATCCCTGTGCGGTAGGTCGGGCCCCAGTTTATGGAGGTGGAAGTGGAGACACAGAGGGGTTATGTGACTTTGCCTGGGGCCAGGCGAGGAGGTTGGGGGCAAGGGGTGGGGGGTGGGCAGCAAGGCAACCTGGCTAACGGAGCCAGCCCTTGCCCCTGACCATAAGCAGCCCCTGCCTGCTTGGGCAACTTTGCAGCTGCTTCAATGTTGCAAAATTGCAACCTGCTGCAGCCCAGGCCCAGACTATCCCCTTTGTGGATACTGACCCAAAGGCAAGCCCACCCTAGATGAGCAAACCCTCTTGCTCTTTTTGCATTCTAGGGGGATTAAGGAGGGGACTATGGGTGCAGGGAGCGTTTGCAAGTCTCAGGGCTCTGTGCTGGGTAAAGACAGAGTCAAAGAAATGTTTGCTTGGGAAAACCAGTCCTCCTTGGTTTGACGGGAACTGACATGTGCTGGAGCTGGCTAGGGGCTCCATGGTTCTGTAGCCGGTGGATTTCCAAACCACCCATCACATCTCATTAAGAAAGGAAAAAGGTCTTCTCTCCACCCAAGCGAGATTGTTTTCAAAGAAAGTCTCTAGGAATTTCTTAAATGCTGAGTGCAAAAGAAAATAGGTTGTCTCTGCCCAGAAAGACTGTGATATGTTCATGGAAAGAACACTAGATTTAGAGACAGAGGACCTAGATTCAAATTCCATTTCTGTGTGATCGTGGGCAAATCATTTCGACTCTTTGGAGCTGGGTCTCAGCTTCTGTAAAATGAGTAGGGTGGACTAGAAGAGTATGGGAACAGGAGGCCACCAAGCCACCCATGAGGTATCATAATGACTTAGAAAACCACAGATTAACATTATCTGTATTTTAATTTTGTGAAATATTTCCCAATTACACATTTTTTTTTTGCTTTTTGGAGGGCAATTGGGGTTAAGTGACTTGCCCAAGGTCACACGGCTAGTAAATGTTAAGTGTCTGAGGCCAGATTTGAACTCAGGTCCTCCTGACTTCAGAGCCAATGCTCTATTCACTGTATCACCTGGCTGCCCCTCCCAATTACATTTTAATCTGGTTCAACTTGGGACTGTAGAGGATACATATTTGATACCTCTGGATTAGAGGATCTCCAAGATTTGTTGCAGTTCTAGAGCTATTATACCTTGATTTCATAGATGCAGATTGCCACTCTCCCATGCCTCCCCATTTTGAGGGATTCTTGTCTGTCTTTTCAAATCCTCCATAAAGAACTTACCTTGTGCTTTACAGGCCTTCTTCTAGCTCTGGGGTCCTTAACCTGGGATCCGTAAGCTTATTTTACTTTTTAAAAATATTTTGATTGCTGTGTTCAATATCATCCGTTTCTTTTATAATTCTATGCATTTTATTTTGTGTATTTAAAAACATGACTCTGAGAGAGTCCCCCTGGTTTCACAAGTCTGCTGCCAAAGGGGTCCATGATACAAAAAAAGGTGAAGAACTCTTGCTTGGGTCTTTTGCCCTTTCAAAGATACTAGTGGAATTGATCAAGAAATAATATGATTTTCTTTTCCAAAGAGGAAACTCACAAGAAAGAAGGGGAATCTTATTTTTATCTTGTTAGTAATGTAATAAGGAGATACTCTTTCTTGACTCCTGCCTCCAAATAAGAAAGGGACCAAGAGTATATTGTATATAGTAACAGCAATATTGCTTTAAGAATGACTTTGACTCAGCGAGTAAGAGCACCGGCTCCAGTGTTGGGACGACCTGGAGATCGAATCCCGGGCTCAGACACTCAGCACCACACCCAGAAATAACTGGCCATGTAACCTTGAGCAAGTTACTTAACCCCGATTGCTTAAAATTAAAAAAAATTTAAAAAAAGAATGACTTTGAGCAAATAAGTCATTTTGACTATTATAAATACACAAATTAACTATAAAGAACATATAAAGAAATATGCTATCTGCATTCAGAGAAAGAACGGATAAATACGTATGTGTGTACATGTGCATGTGGGTGCATATATATGTATATGCATGTATATACATATATGTGTATGTGTATGTGTATATATATATATATATATATATATATATATACCTATTTGTGTCTAATAGGCCCTCCTCTGAGGCAGGGGAGGGAGAGAGGGAAGAAAAAAAGGGGGGAAAGAGGAAATTTACTTGATAACTATTGTGTTTTAAAAGGAATAGCAAGTTGTATACAAAGGATTTGTGATTTCATGTGCAATCATCTTTTTTATTATACTATGTTATGGAAATGATTGTTCTATTCCATAAATTAAAAAAAAATTAAGTTAACTTTTTTATAAAAGAACCTCAACAAGAACAAAAAAAAAAAATAAGAATGTGAGCTCTTGGCCTACCCCACTCAGAACTGGCAAAACAGCTTTGTATCTTAATAATAGCATCTTCTCCTTAATATGGGACTTTAAAGTTTGCAAATTCTTTATAAATTTCAATATCTCATTTGCTCCTCCTAAGAAACCTGTAAGGTAGGTGCTTTTAAAGAAAAGGAAACTCCTGAGGCTCAAAGAAATTAAGTTACTTGTCCAAGGTCATAATCTGGCAGCAAGTAGCTGAGGCAGGATTGGAACCCATATCTTCCTGAACCCCTCCCTCGAAGTCCTGCACCCTACCAACTACACTCTGCTTACCCCTTGAGCTGGGCTCTTACAGGCAATGGCAAGCCTTTCAGTGGCATTTGGTTTTGATAAAAGGTTGGGGTGGGGGGGCCAAGGGGAGGTTTTGCCTGACAGTTTTTTTTTTCCTCTTGGCAGCTGGAGAGAGCCTGGAGAATGCAAGCCCTGCTGCTGCCAGCATGGAGAAGAGGAGGCAAGTTCTATTTTAGGGGTGGCATGTTTAGAAGTTTAGAAATAGGAGTATTAAAAAGAAGATCCAGATTTGGGGAGGTGAACTTAAGACCAAAGTGAGAGAGACAGAGAGAGAGAGCAGGAAAAGACCCCAAAAACTGTCTCCTCTCTACTGTAAATTATTGCCCTGCTTCTTAAAATTTCCTTTCCTAGAACAATGTTATTCATTCAATTCCAAAGTAAACAGGGGGTTTAGACACTCAACAGTTTGGGAGAACAAACTGTCCTCTTTTTTTTTTTTAACAGCCTTTACCTGTCAGGAGCCTGATTAAACACATATATTTTCATGGCAGCCATCAAAAGCAAGGGTAGCCAAGGAGGCAGGATGGAGTATACCAGACCTCCCTCCCCACACCCTGAGTTACCAAGTGGCATCTCCCTCCAAAGCCAGGCTCCAGGAGGGACGATCAACTTTTTTTTCTCATCCAATCATGAATGGAGGTACAATAGGGGATCTGTTCAGGGCTTAAACTTGTCCCATGAACCTTTGGGGCAGGGGGATAGATTAAAGTCAGAAGGCCCAGAGGGCATCAGGAAATGGGGAGGAGGAATGGAAGGTGATTCTTGAAATGTCTTGCAAGTGATAGATGTTTCTCCTGGAGAGGGTGATGACTTTGGGGGAAATTTAAGGGCTTTTTGTGATAAATCATGTCGGTGTTAGGAAGATGAAAGTCCATTTCTTTTCTATTATAGAAGGGCCTCTTAATTAAGGAGGTCTTTTCCCCATAAATTTTAGTAGTCCTTGGAATCTTTGGGGATGGAAGTGGTGAAGAGATGCTATCTAGGTTACCCCTAAGGAAATAGATGGGCAGAATAGACTAGTTACCTAGAATTCCAACTGTAGGATTAATGCGAAAGCAATTGGCCGTGTCAGCTCCTTGAGACTTGGTTTCCCCATATTGGAAAGAGACATTACTCTACCAAATAAAATGAGAGACTAAAGTAGTAACAAGTCACCTGACCACTCTGGGTCTCAGGGAGGCAGGCCCTGCCATGTGCAGTTGAAAAAACCCAAAGTCAAAAGTAAACAAGAGGATGAATGCTGGATTTGGAATCAGAGGGATCCAAGTTCAAATCCTGGCTCAGCCACTTGAATTTGGGCAAGCCATTTCTTTTCTGGGTCTCAGTTTCCTCCTTTATAAAATAAAGGGGTAGCACGAAATGAGTTCAAAGGTCCTTTCTAGCATTGTCTCTAATCCTATGTTATCAGGCTGCTACCCAGAATGTAGAAATTGTAGATGTGAAACTCCTAAGGCAGCCCTAATTGCCTCCCAGGCCCGAGATGAAAGTTGCAGATGTCAGGAACATCAGTCTCCACACATTTCCAAAAACCTAGCTCTGGTGCCCCATTTCCTCGGGCCCGCCTTCCTCTAACACCTGCGGCTGGAATATTAAACTTCCAACGGGTCCTCCGAGGAATATTTCATTTCCAAAGTACAGCCTGTTCCTCTGTCAGAGAGGCTGATTTCTTCTCCTGGCTTATCTCACAGTGGCCTTCTCGGGGAGCTCCCTGTCATCTCTCATTTTCCACACAAAGGAATATGAGCAGTTAGACTGCCGGCAAAGATGTCCTTCCATGAATCCGACACCATGAACCGAGAGGAGCCAAGGTTTATGAGGAACTGAGGGAGGAGCTGAAAATTCAGCCTGGGCACATCACGTTGGGGGAAGAAAGAGAAAAACACACATGTTTAATAATAATAATAAATAATAAATGACATTTATATGGCATTTTAAAGCATTTTTTTACATTATTTTATTTGAGCCTCACAATAATACTATGAGGTAGGCACTACAGGTATTATGTTCCTCATGTCACATAGAAGGAAACTGAGACTTACCTAGGTTAAATTATTTGTTCATGGTCACATACCTAGTAAATGGCTGAGGTGAATTGTAAACCAGGCCCACCTTAAGGCAGCCAGGTCACAGCAGATAGCATACGGGGCATGGAGTAAAAAAGACTCGAGTTCTAATTCAGCCTCAGAGACTTACTAGCTAGCTGTGTAACACTAAGCAGGTCACTTAATCCTACGTGCCTCAGTATCTTCATCTGTAAAATGATCTGGAGAGGGAAATGGCAAACCATTATAATTATCTTTTCTAAGAAAACCTCAGATGGGGTCACGGAGAGTCATAACTGAGCAACAAAGAAATCTTTCTTCTGTGATTAGAAATATAGATTCTAAAGATTTCTTGCACAGGATTAACTTTAAAGGTTGCCTTGTTAGTTAATTTGAGGATATAGTCTTTTATCCAATGAAAGGGAATTTCCTGAGCAGCATGCCTTTTAAAGAGAGATGATGACCTATGTGACCCCTGCGATTGGAGAAGCAAGAAGGAATTAAAAACACAACATGGGGGAACAAAAGACTTGAACTTTGTTCTTTATTATTTAGACAATCGGATCCTGTGGGAAGAAAGTTGCACATCTAGCAGCCCCCTTATGTTTCCCTTCCTTGGGAGTCCAAATCTTCAGAGGATTTCCAAATAGGAAGCTAGATCCCTGAACTTTCTAACTCGAGATTATTAGAATGACAACTCCCTGAGGTTAACATTGCCCAAGAAATCTTTCTTCTCTGACCAGAAAGCCTATTTCTTTGCTTTCTCTAGGAATCTCTCATTCCCTCCCTTCAGGGAAATTTCAAGATCATCTTCAGGAAGACTTTCTTAATTCCCCATCCAGTAATACACACACACACACACACACACACACACACACACACACACACGCGCGCGCGCGCGCGCGCGCTGTGTATATGTATGTATGCATGTATACATATGCATATATGTCCACACACAGTGTATACATATATACACATACATATATATATAGGAGATATCTCTATGTACTATAGATATATCTACATAGATGTGTTAAATATAGACATCTCTATAACATATAGATACATAAGATATAGATATATGTAAACAGATTTTATAGATATTTCTAGATATATTTAATATATATATGACTTATCTGTGAACATTTTCCTTGAGGATAGGAACTATCTCATTGAAACAGCTAGATGCTAGCTATTATCATTGCCATTGTTGTCATAATAATAATTATTAGTATCTGGGACTTATACTATCTGGGATTGTATTGATGTAAAATTATTATTATTTATCTAATACTATATTATTTTATTATATGGAATTTATAGTAATATTGCAAACATTATTATCTAGGTTGTTGAGTTTGTTTCTGGTTGTGTCTGATTCTTTGCGATCCCAATTGGGGTTTTCTTGGCAAAGATACCAGAGTGGTTTACTGTTTCCTTCCCTAGCTCATTTTACAGATGAGGAAACTGAGGCAAACAGGGTTAAATGACTTGCCCAAGATCACAGAGTAAATATCTGAGGCTGGATTTGAACTCAGGAAGATGAGTCTTCCTAACTCCAGGCCCAGAGCTATCCACTGTGCCACCTAGCTGCCCCTTATCATCTGGGACTAGTATGTAAATCACAGAGGCCCAAAGTAAGGAAATTACTCAGATATTTATCATTAACTAGCTATGTGACCCTGAATAAGTTACTTTCCTTCCAAGGTGTTCAGTCTCCAGGTGTGGTAACACTAGCCTACTTTTCAGAGAATCATGGGATGAAGAGCTAGAAGAAATCTGAAAAATCTAATTGAACTCCTATTTTTAGAATATGAAACTAAGGCCCAGGGAGAGAAAGTGATCCAAGGTGACAAGAACAGTAAGTAGTAGGGAACAGGGCCAGGATTTGAATTTCCTTTCTCTGCCTGAAGATCATTGACCTTCCACTCTCAGAAGGTGATTTCAAGAGTGCTGAAAGGATGTATAGGTACTTTATTTATTTATTTGTTTGTTTATTTATTTATTTATTTTTGCCCTTTTTTTTTTTTTTGGAGGGGGGAGGGAAGGGCAATTGGTGTTAAGTGACTTGCCCAAGGTCCATAGCTAGTAAGTATTAAGTGTCTGAGGCTGGATTTGAACTCAGGTCCTTCTGATTCCAGGGTCAGTGCTCTATTCACTGCACCACCTAGCCACCCCATGTATAGGTATTTTAAAAAGCATAAAGCTCTGGACATGTGAAAGGCATGGGGGAAGAAGTAACTAGGAGATCTGTTTTTGGTAGAGGAAGAGCCAACATCTGGGGGTCTTTTTTTCACCCTCAAACCCTGAACAGCCGTCCCTTGAGGCTGGGCTCTGCCCAGGGAGTCATCTCCCTCCACCCCTGTGTGCTGACTGTTCCCAGGGCACGCCCTGGCTGGTTTTCCTGTTGCTGGGCTATTTGTGTAGCGGGGCTGGTTTTCCTGGCGTGGGCTTGGTCTGGTTCCAGAAGACAGGGACTTTACAGTAATGATGGAGGTGAGAGTGCTGACCAGGCACTCCTCTCCCTCCCATGACCCCTAACTCTTCCCCCTCACCAGCTGAACTCCTTCCTGCTCACTCAGCCCCTTAGTTAGACTAGAGGAGAGGGAGGAAGGGCGAGATGAGGAGGCATGATGGGAGAGCATCATCAGCCAAGTTAAAATGGGCCCCAGGGACAGGCACTCACTGGTAACATATAATCAGCAAGGGGGAACCCACTGCCACAGGAAATGGATGAAGCACTGAGTTTGAGGAGATTTTAAATTAAATTAAAGAGGAAGAAACACACAAGAAATGCTTACCATAGGTTTCCATGGAGCAAGTGTCACAAGCAGAACTGTACGAAATAAGGATAGAAAGAACCCAAAGTCTCAGGAGGGAAGGACTGAAAAAAAACCCAGGATGGCACCCACATGGACACTGATGCTTGTTCTAGATTCTGGGGCCTGGTGAGTAGACATCAAGCCTGCCTGCTAGTCTGCTTTCCTTCCTTTATTTCTTACCTGTAACACCCTGGGCTCCCCTTGACCCCTAAACCATACCCAGTTTTGAAGCACATTGGTGTGAGTCAGCATCCACTCAAAACCGTAGCTCATAAGCCCCCACTAATGTGTTACTTTTAGCAGCCAACCAAAGCATATACTACTTCAAAGCAAATGACATTTGGATAAGGAACAAGAAAGATTTCCCGTATACATACCCAGAGATGACTATCCTACCCAGGAGTTCACCCATACTCACCCAGAGATGCCTATACCACCTATGGGAGGATTTCCAAACTTAAGGAACATTAGATAACATGAATGGTAGGGCACGGATATAGGAAACATGTCACCAAGGCACATCAAGGCACAAGGTCATCAGCCTAGCATTGAAGAACCACCAAGGTCCTCTGACGATAGTATCAGAAAAGCTGTCTTATCCACTAAGCTGTGATCCACTGCTGCTTTGTTCTCTCTTGCCTGCTGCCTTCTGCTGGATCCTTCCACTCTTTCTGGTTATGTCCACTGCTTATTAATGTATGCGATACATGCGTTATTGGAACTCTGTACCAGCATTCAGCATGCTCAGAGGGATCGAAATGTCTTAGAGGGAGATGTCTGCCAGCCCTTTAGCCTAATAATCCCAGGAACTTTCTTTAGCTCTTCTGTGATGTGAACCTCCCTAGCCAGTCCTCACCCAGACAGCTAGTTAGAGAAACCCTGACCTAATTTTTAAGTTTATCTTTTAAATTCCTTTTCTCCTTGTGTTGCTGCTCAGGGTATCTCAGTCTAAACTCCAGTCTGAATCATGGTCCAACATTCCTTATATTTTTTTCCCCTTATACAAGCTCTCTTTCTGTTCCTTTCAGCAACAATAATATTCACAAATGAAAGGGGTAGTACCTTATATTTGCATCTTGTCAACAACGAACTTTCTAGTGCCACTACATTTCCTTCCTTCCCTCCTTTCTTTTTCTCCTTCCTGTTTTAAACATGCTCTATCTCTACTCCTACTTACCTTGAGTGACAAATATCCATGAAGGGTTTGAGGATAGTTTTCTTTTAAAAAAATATTTATTTTTAGTTTTTAACATTTATAAGATTTTGAGTTCTAAATTTTCCCGCTCCTTCCCCTCCCCTCTTCCCAAGATGGCATGCAATCTGATACAGGCTACACATGTACAATCATATTAAACATATTTCCACCTTAATCGTATTGTAAAGACAGATCAGAACCAAAGGGGAAAATGAGGATAGTTTTCTAATTCTACAGAGCTCACAAGCCTCCAGTAATGCACTTCCCACCAGGACCATCAGTTAAGAATCATTTCAGTCATCCAGATCTAAATAATTTTTTGAAATTTTTACTAAGGTGGGGCAGTAAGAAGAGTTAGCATAAATATCTTCCCACATTCTCCCACAAGCAAGTACATAACAAAAATCTGGGGGAAAGTGGGCTCCGGCTTGGAGAGTATGCATAGCAAATTCGTCAATGCATAACTTCTGGTGACTAGAAGTTCTTGTTCCTTCTTTGTAGGATGCTCAAGTAATTTACCAATTTCTTTGCTGGGATCTTTGAGAGCTGAAAAATCTCTGTCCAGTTTCTCTTTTGCTCCCAATGCAGTTCTCTGTGGTTCCCTGCTATTCCCAGGCCAATGAGAATATGAAAAGTCCAAATCCTCTTCAAAAGCTTGCAAGGTGTTCCTTTGGCAAAGGAAAGGAAGGGAGGGAATGAGGAGGGAGGAGGCAGGGAGGGAGACCAAGGTAGATGGGCAACTTTACTAAATAGTGAAATCTAAGGCTTCATAAAAATCTTAGAAAGTTTCCAAGTTGCACTGAGAGGTTGTGACTTGCCCTGATTCTCTATCTTTAAGGGCCAATACTGGGACTTGAACTCAAGTATTCCTGACTTCTAATTATATACTATGTCATGCTGTCACTCAACAATGAGATATCTTCCTATAACGCAGACCCTGTCCACAAATTCTCAGTTTCCTGGAGTCCGTAGAACAAGCATCTAATTCTGGAGTCAGAGCACTTGGGTCTAAATGACATCTGTCACCTAATACCTACTTATGTGATCTTGGACAAGTGACTTATCTTCTCTAGTCCTGTTTCCTCATCTCCACAAGGAGGGGATTAGACTAAATGACTTCTGGGGTTACTCCAAGCTCTACAATCTATTATTTTCTAATACCCAAAGTGCAAAAAAATCTAATCATTTAGTCTCAAGAGAACATTTACCCTCTGTTGCCATGGGATTTCTCTATCCCAAATTTTTCTTAAACTCAACTATACCCCAGAGTTGCAAAATAGCCAAATTTTAGCATTAACAGCCAACAGAACCTAGCTGTGTCTCAGAAGCTCAGAGGGTAAGAGAGCCAGGGCCAGGAAGAAGGAAAGGGATGGGAGGCAGGAGGAATTGGGATGCAAGGAGGAGGCATAGAAAAAAAGAGCAGCTGATTTTTTTAAGTTAATAAGAAATAAGGACCTTTAGTAGTAAACATTTTGCAAACTAGTAAGAATTTGCCTGAGGACCAACATCAGTTGGTAGACAGTTTGTAAAACATTGATATAAAAATTGAAAAAACTGTGTAATCTAAAATTCACTGTTCTCAAAACTCTGGCTCAGGGCACCAAACTGTCTAGCTGTCTGGTCACTGAGCCAAACATCTGGTCACTGAGCCAAACATCTGGTCAGACCACATCTGGCCTAGTGCATCCAGTTCTGGGCACCACATTTGAGGCAGAAGAGTGATAAATCAGGGAGCATCCGGAGGAGGGCAGCCAGGATGAGGAAGCACCTCAAGGTCATGCCATGTGAGGAGTGGTTACTGATTATCCTGAAGAAACCTCAAAGGAGTGGGACAAGATAATTACCTTCAATTGCTCCAGACTGTCAGGTGGAAGGGAGATTAAACTTGTTCCTTTGGCTCTAGGGAACAGAAAGAGTCAGAAGGGGTAGGACCTGGAAAGAGCTAAAGTTTTGGGTATCTAGGTGAGGCAGTCGATAGAGCACCAGACCTAGAGTCGGGAAGACTCATCTTCCTGAGTTCAAATCTGGCCTCAGACACTTCCTAGCTATGTGACCCTGGGCAAGTCATTTAACTTTGTTTGCCTCAGTTTCCTCATCTGTAAAATGAGCTAGAGAAGGAAATGGCCATCCACTCCAGTGCTTTTGCCATGAAAACTCCAAATGGGGTCACAAAGAGTTGGACATGACTGACTAACAGCAAAAGTTAGATTTCCCACTCAGAGCTTCATAATGAACTTCCAATCAATTCGATGGGGATGGGGACCAGCCCTGCAATTTCTTTGGAACCACAAACTCCCTCTACCCATGTTGCATCCCTGGTCATCTCCAGTAGTCCTGATGAGTATCAGACCACTGGACTCAGATGTCTCTGGAGGAGAAAGTGAGGCTGGTGACTTTGCACAGCTTTCCCTTACTCAAATCAAAGTCAACTGCAAGTCATCATTCCCTAATGTCATGGTCCTCTTCTAGAACAAAAGACAAATACAACAACCAACAGCCCATGAAGGCTGACACCTTCTCTAGTCTTAGAGAATTGCCCAGGGCACTGAGAGGTTAAATGATTTGCCCAAGGTCACCAAGCCAGGATGTGTCAGAGATGGGACTCAGTCCATAAGCCACCCTCTTATTCAATAAAGTCCAGTGGCTCACTATGAGCTCCAGGATACAAAATAAAAACCTTTTGTTTTACTTTCAAACCCTTCACAATCTCACCCCTTCCTCCCTTTCCAGGCTTCCTGCTGACTCCTCTCAGTACACTCTACCAGGTAGTGACGCTGGCCTCCCGGATGGCTCCTTGCCTTAGAGGTACCATCTGCCAGCTCTGCATCCTCCCTGACCTTGCCCTCCCCTCCCTGTGCCTGGAATGCTCTGCTTCCCCAGCCCAGGCTCTTGGCTTTCCTGGCTTCCTTCAAGCTTCAGCTCCCATCTCACCCTCCACAAGAGAAGCCTTCCATCCTTGCCAATGTTAGTGCCCCTGAGATGATCTCCAGCTTATCCTTCATCTAGCTTGTTTGGTCACAGCTGTTTGCAGTATGTCTCCCCCCCCCCAATTAGACTATGAACTTGAGGAGGGACTGTTGTCACCTTTATACCCCCAGGACTTAGAGCACAGAGCCTGACACATAGTAGGTGTTTAAATAAAATGTTTGTTGACTTGATTTGTCTTAACTTCCTAGCTTTGAAATTAGTTCCTTATTACCCTGACTGCCTCCTATCAATTAGAACTGACACCAAAATGTAATGGACTGCCTCAAAAGGTAGTGAGGTTCCCCCCCAAGCCAAGTCAATTAAGGGGTCATGTTGCAGAGGGGATTCTTTTTGTCCCCCAGGTATGCACTGAATTGAATGGTTGCTTAGGTCCCTACCAATTCTAAGATCCTATGATCTTGTCCACCTTAAATTGGCAGAAATCAAAATGATAATTCTATCGTTAATCTTTTTTTTTTCCCAACGCAGCTAAATTGCACAATAAGTAGAGTGCTAGACTTGAGAAAGATCTGAGTTTGAATCCTGAATCAGACACTTCCTAGCTGTGTGACCTTGGGCAAATCATTTCATTCCTCTCTGAAAACCAGGGATTATAATAGTATTTATCTCTCAGGATTGCTGTGAGGATCAAATAAGTACTTTGCAAACTTTAAATAAAGGTTAATAGTTATTTTTATGCTGTGTTTGAATTTTTAAGTATGCTCCCATAGCAGGCTGAATAAGCTGATCCAAGCTTTCTTTCTTTCTTTTTTTTTGAGAGGGGGGAAATAAGTATTTATATCATGCCTACTATGTGTCAGGCACTGTGCTAAGGGCTTTTATAAACATTATTTCATTTGATCTATATAACAAATGAAATTACCTTCATTTTACAGTTGAAGAAACTGAGGCAGATAGAAATAAAGAGACTTGTCAAGTATCATAAAGCCAGAAAGCTATGTGCTGCTATATGACCGACTCTGCTTCCTGTGATATTGTCTGGTTTCCTGGAAGTCAGCCACCCAAGCCCTGAATGATGAGCTCTGGTCATATTTGAACTCAGGTCTTCCTGACTCCAGGCCCAGACTTTATCTTTTGGTGAACAGCCTGATAATTCTTCCACCAACTGTCCTAAAACTGATTATTCCTTTGACCCAAGAATTCTTTTCCATTATTGCAGTAGTGTCTGACTCTTAATGACCCCATTGGGGGTGGGGTAAGATTCTTGGCAAAGAAACTGGAGTGGTTTACCATTTCTTTTTCCAACTCATTTGACAGATGAAGAAACTGAGGCAAACAAGGTTAAATGACCTGCCCAGGGTCACACAGTTAATAAGTATCTGAGGTCAGATTTGAACTCAGGAAGATTTGTCTTCTGATTCTAAATCCAGTGGTCTACCGATTGTGCCACCTAGCTGCCCAGTTCTAAGCCTCAGTAGGGCTAAAATTAATTGGGCATCTGTACAAAGTCAAGCAATGATATGGTGACCTGGGAGGGGAAGGGGACACCAATCTGCCTAAAGAGGGACAAACTGGCCCAGGTTAGAAGAGAACATGTCAGAGTTTCCCTGCCCATCAGCAGTGGTATCAGTCCCAGGAGTGAATATTATATTTCGGTAGCCTGAGAAAAATAAAAAGACCTAGTCTCAAAACATTAATTAATTAGTTAAAAAGTAGAAGAGATTTCATGAGAGATATATTATGATATGGTCTGGAATACTACTCACTGAAATCTCAATGAGACTCATGGCCCTCTGCTAAGAAAGAATGCATTCATGCAAGTATTGGACAGAGTATGGGACAGGAAGTCAAGAGACATTTTACCTGGCTTAAACACTATGTGTGTGGTCTTCCCCGAGTCGCTTCACAGATTCATAGAATCATGGGTTTAAGACTCAGAGGCTGCCTTAAAGACCACAGGATCCCAGAATCTAAGCAAGGGGCCTTAGAGGTCACTGAACCTTACTCTCCAACTGCATGTTTATTCTAAGTGTTTAGGATTCCTCTAGTCACATGCCTATTACCTAAGTCATTGCTTTTTCTGCAAAGAGACACATTAACCTGAACCTGTCACTCCTGCTGACTTCTCTGCAGTCTTGGGCAAGCTGCTTCCTCTCACTGGCTGCCATTTTCCCTATCTGACAAATTAGGGCCTTGACCTAAATGATCTCCTAGATTCCTTCTAGCTAGAAGAATTTCTGGGGAAAGAGAGGAAGCTGGGAATTAATTGCTGGATTATTTCATAAATTAAGAATTCCTTTCTAAAATCTGGCCTTAGACACAGCACAAAAACTAGCCATGTGATCTTGGGCAAGTCACTTAACCCCAATTGCCCTCCAAAAAGCAAAAAAGAAAAAAAGAATTACTTTCTACAATATACCTTACAAGTGAGCATCCAGGTTTTCCTCAAAGTGCTCCAGTTAGGGGGAACCTGTTATCAAACCCCATAACAACACCCCCCCTTGCCACTTTTGGATAACTAGTAGCAAACTTTGCCTTACATGAGACTAAATTTGCCTTTTTACATCTTCCATCCCTTACTTCCCTCTGGGACTGGACAAAACAAGGGTAATCTCGCTTCAGCCCTTCAGATTCTTAAAGACAGCTATCATGTTCCTTGCCCTTTGGAATTCCACACCAGACTAAACATTTGTCCCCAAAAAGGAAAAGGAGGCCTTTCCGTTTAAACTGAAGAAAGAAAGAAAGAAAGAAAGAAAGAAAGAAAGAAAGAAAGAAAGAAAGAAAGAAAGAAAGAAAGAAAGAAAGAAAGAAAGAAAGAAAGAAAGAAAGAAAGAAAGAAAGAAAGAAAGAAAGAAAGAAAGAAAGAAAGAAAGAAAGAAAGAGTTAGGAAGGAAGGAAGGAAGGAAGAAAGAAAGAGAGTTAGGAAGGAAGGAAGGAAGGAAGGAGAGAAACAGATAAAAAGATCGATAAACAGATGATAGAAAGAAAATAAATAAAAAGATAGATGAACAAAGATAAAAGACAGATTGATAGATAAATAGATGATAGAACGAGAGGTAGGCAGATAGATATTTTAAAATGTTTTTCCTTCTCCAGGCCTCGGTTTACTATTCTGTAATGAACTAGATTTTCTCTAACATTTCTTCCAACTCTGAAACAAGTAAAGGAGAAACAGACCCTAAGCTTTTTCCTAGGTCAGTGTGGAGATAGACTTATCTCTGGTAGCACAGTGCCCCCCAGTGCCATCCCAGGGAGTCAGCTCAGGCCTAACCCAGAGCTGGGAACACCCTACCTGCTTATGTGACTGACTCCACTTCCTATGATGTCGTCTGGTTTCCTGGAAGTCAGCCACCCAAGCCCTGAATGATCAGCACTGGCCCGTTCCGCTGTCCCTGTTATGCTAGGGTATATGGCCACAGGGCTTACAGCTCCGTTGGCTGGTGTCCTGCATATTTTAGAGGCCAATGTGGAAGCAGGGTTTGGGAGAAGCCAAGCCATGCCTCCCTACCCTCTGATCTGGTACCCAAGCAACTTGGCCACATCAAAAGACGTTTGAGGCAGATTAAAGGAACCACAGAGCCAGGGCAGGTTTCCTAGGGCCTCTACAGCCTTACTCAAAAGCAGAAGGGGTCTCTGTTAGACAGAATTTCACTCCAGGAGAGCAGGATTCAGGGTTGTGAGATGCTGAGACAGTTGTTTTTGCTATAGCTGAGCCAAATCCATAAGGAATATAGTCACTTTTGAAATTCTTGGGCAGGGTCAGTTCAGGCAAGACTGATTGAGTAGTGGGTCAAGTTTGATTTTAATAAAGGATCTGCTGCTACTGCCCCTCAAAGCCAAGGGCAGCAACTAAGTCAGGTGGTATCTCATCTTCTGCTATCAGCCCTATCAGAAGCTACCTGTTCTGCAACCATTCCCTGAGGGGTTGCAGGAGGGAGCTGGTCCTCAGGCCTCTTCGAAGTTTTTTGCACCTTCAGTGACTAGTCAAGTGGTATAAGTAGTAGATGGGGAGCTGATCTTGTGAGTTGGGAAGACTGGGTTCAAATCTTTTCTCTGACCTGTACAGGCTCTTAGAGCCCCCAGGCAACTGAGACACAAAGGTGGTACTGCCCAGGAGGCACTGCCCTGGGTTGGTAAAAGTTCCCCGCATCAAAGAAGGAGCCGTGCTCTATGAGCAAAGCTAAATTGCAGTCGCTCAAGAGAAACATGAGATGCACAAATTTAGAGACATTTCTACTCCAAATGTTCGTATGGGCCATTTATTCCCAATCTTCGGTAGAGCCTTCCAAGCTTGTATTGGTCTGATTGGTCACAGTTGGACACACTGAACCTTGACCCTAACACAGAGATGTCATTTTGGTCCTCCTGGAGAACAAAGGACAACAATTAACCATATCAGTGAAAGAACAGATCCAGTCCCTATTTCCTATGTACACGCACACACACACACACACACACACACACACACACACACA
>NW_027187316.1:6929355-6935729 GCF_028583685.1 Petaurus breviceps papuanus
TCTCTCTCTCTCTCTCTCTCTCTCTCTCTCTCTCTCTCTCTCTCTCTCTCTCTCTCTCTCTCTCTCTCTCTCTCTCTCTCTCTCACACACACACACACACACACACACACACACACACACATACACAAATGAGAGGAAACATGATGATATACTAGAGAATCAACCTCAGAGACAGAAAGGCCTGGGTTCAAATCCTGCCTGTCACAGGCTAGGTCACATAATCTCTCAATCCCCCATTAAGTCTCTAAGGCTACCTGCTGGGCAGTAGTTGATGTGCATTGGGAGCCAGGGTTTCCTCCATCTAAATGAAATCACAGGTAAAATCCAAAACAAAGTTATTGCCAGTGATATTTATGGTCTCCAAAGGGCACATTTAGCACTCTGCTGGCATTCCAGCACATGATTTCTTGGTGCTGATATGGTCTGGGTGGGAGGAACAGGCCAGGTAAGGGGAAATAGGAATTCAATGGGGAAAAAAGAGTCTAACTTCATCCATATGGCCAATTCCAGGGGTCTCCCATCAACCTCATGGTTGTTCTAAGTTCAGGTCCCTCCTCTGGTTTCACAATTTTTGTCTAAATCATTGTTTCTCTGCAGAGATTTGTTGACCTCAATCCCAGGTTTTTCTGTTGATTTATCTGAGGCCTAGAGTAAATTACTTCTCTTTCTTGAACCCCAGTTTCTCCATTGACAAATGAGGGGTCTGGACTTAATGATCTCATAGCGCCATTTCAGCTAGAAGCAGCTCCAGGGAGGGAGGAGAATCTGGGAACTCATTTCAGAATTGCTTCAGCTGGGGTTTGCCTCATGTTTTGTTGCTGTTTCATTTTTCAGTGGAGTCCGACTCTTTGTGACCCCATTTGGGGTTTCCTTGGCAAAGATACTAGAGTGGCTTGCCATCTCCT
Organism: Petaurus breviceps papuanus; assembly: GCF_028583685.1. NCBI lineage: Eukaryota > Metazoa > Chordata > Mammalia > Diprotodontia > Petauridae > Petaurus > Petaurus breviceps. Next base: position 6,930,261 of record NW_027187316.1, read on the forward strand.
TCTCCAGCTCATTTTACAGATGAGGAAACTGAGGCAGAGAGGGTTAAGGGACTTCCCCAGTATACCACAGCTCATAAATGTCTGAGGCCAGATTTGAACTCAGGAAGATGAGTCTTCCAGGCTCCAGGCCCAGCACTCTATCCACTGAGACACCTCCCCTGGCTGTTAATGCCCTCTCCCTCCCATAACCTCCTTATATTCATTTGGTATACATTTATATGTATGTCTATAGTCATCTCATACATGCTCCATTGCAAATGGTGCCAGAGTCATAACTAGTCTGGAACAAATATGGCTTTGTCCCAGAGTACTGACATGAAAGATAGGTCTCTTCCAACCTACCTTTGCAATCTCTCTCCCCCCCCCTTTTTTTCTTTTTTGCTTTTTGGAGGGCAATTGGGGGTAAGTGACTTGCCCGAGGTCACATGGCAAGCGTCTGAGGTCAGATTTTAACTCAGGTTCTCCTGACTCCAGGGCCGGTGCTCTATTCACTACACCACCTAGCCGCCCCAAATATCTCCCCTTTTCTCCACTCCCACAGTAGCCACCCAAGTACAAGCCCTCATCACTTCATACCTGGACTATCACAATAGCCTTCTCCCTGCTTCAAGTCTCTCCACAGTCCAAATCACCCTCCAATCAGCTGCCAAGATCATTTTCCTTAAAACACAGATCCAACACCACCACTAACTGCAGTGGCTTCCTATCACCTCCAGGTTCAAATTTAAACTCCTGGGGCATTTAATGCTCTCATAACCTGGCTTCTTTGACCCTTTGCAGTTTCCTTGCCACTTTGCTGAGTCCGCAGACTATTATCCAGCTCCATTAACCTGCTTGTGGTTTCTCACACACAGTACTCCTCCACACTCCATGAACTTTCACTGGCTATCTCCCACATCTAAAACTCTTTCTGTCCTCATATCCATGTCCTGGCTCCTCTGGCTTCCCTCCTTCAAGACTTTAGCTTCAATCCCACCTTCTGCAGATGGCTTTTCCTGGTTCCTGCCCCTCCTCCATCAACCCACCCCTCACCTCCCCTGTTAGTGCCTTCACTCTGAGATTCCCTCCTATTTACAGAGTGCATAGGGTGCTCAGGAATGACTGCACCTCTGGTCTGGAGGCTTACTGAGCCCTTTTCAGGACTGCTTATCCATCTTTGGGGTCCTCCTGGCATTCAACCCTCCCCTGTGACTGCACAGCAGTCACACTCTGGTAAAACCATCGTCAGCAGCCTGGCTCAACCAGGCTGAGGGTAACTGACAAACTTCACACCTGTCAGTGAGTTAGGGGGAGGAAGCTGGGGAGCCAGGACATAGAGAGGACAGAAGTGTTTTAGACTCGGGGAGCAGCTAGTGAAGATGCATGGAGTCCTGAGGAGTATTGTATGTGAGGAACCACAATAGGTGAATGGAGCTGGATTGTAGTCTGTGGGAAGGAGTAAGGTGGTAAGGAAATTGGAAAGGGACAAAGAAGCCGGTTTATGAGAGCATTAAATGCCTGAGGAGTTTAAACTGGAACCTGGAGCTGATAGGAAGCCACTGCAGTTGGTGCTGGTGGTGTTGGGTCTGCGTTTTAAGGAAGATGACCTTGGCAGCTGATTGGACGGTGGTTTGCAATGCGGAGAGACTGAAGGCAGGCAGAAGGCTATTGTGATAGTGAGTTAGAGGTATGTCTTCCCCAACCCTGAGAAGACTCCCCCCAGCAGAATGGGCAGAAGAGAACATTTGTTCCAACAGCCATGAAGGAGGCTGAAACTGGGTGGAACACTTAAAGCTTAGTCAGACATCAAAGATGCCAAGGTTGTCCACTACATCCCAGGCCATCACTCGCAGCCTTCACTTTAGTCTTGCCACTGGACTCTGATGACTCTGGAAGAAAGAGTGAGGCTGATGATCTTATGCAACTCTGCCTCACTTAAAAGTAATTAACAGTCAAGACATCAACCCATGATGTCACTGGGCTTCTTTGAAAACAAAGAACAAACAACATCTCCTATTTACAGTCAGCTGGTCAACAATTTATTAAAATTAAAACAATTTATTAAGAACTTATTGTTTTATTAAATTATATATTATTATAAAAATTATTATTCAGCACTAAGTGCTGAATACATACATGTATACATAAATATATACACATATACATACATATTATATATATACTATATATATATACACACATATATATATATGTGTGTGTGTGTGTGTCTTCTAAGTACATGTTTACATGATGTCTCCCGCTAGGATGTGAGCTTTTTGAGAGTCAGAACCATGTTTTTGCCTTTCCTGGTATTCCGAGTACTTGGGCATTGCCTGACAGTAAATGCTTAATAAATGTTTGTTGACTGACTGACTGAATGAACTGCCTGCCATCTTGGGGTCCCTACCTATACCTTGTGGTTCTCTATCAGCTTGTGTCATTCCACACAACAACCACACCTGCTCTATTTTATACATCAGAAGTATTTTCACTCCTGGGGCCTCACCTTCTGATTGGCTGGTTCCTTCCAGAACTTCCAATTTTTGGAGGAGGCCTAGTCCAAAGATGATATCAACCGTCCACTGGCTGTAATGTAGCCTGGTCATCTGCAAAGGACTTCCTACATGGGACACCTTCCTCTTCCTTCCTCCTTCAGCTTCCTTTCATGTATTGTCTTCCCTGATTAGAATGTAAGCTCCTTGAGGGTAAGGACTGTTTTTCTGTCACTTCTATTGGTATTTCCAGTCCTTAGTCCAGTACCTAGCACATAATATGCATGATAAATGTTTATTGACTGACTGACTGACAATTTCCTTACCCAGTCACCCCAGTTTCCATCATTACAGTGTTCCTCTTCGTGGGCCCACCTCACACCTACCACCTCTCCCCAGACCACCACCACCTTCAACCAGGGTTCAAGACTTAGGCATCAATGGCTCTGGGGCTCCATGTGCTCATAGAGAATGGGTCACCCCCTCTCCCGGCCTCACTGCCCCAAACTGGACCAGGCTCTTCTATTACGTCACCTCCTTCCTTAACTGAATTTGTCCCAAGAATTCTAGTTCCAGCCCAGAACTGAAGCAGGCTAGAATAACTGCTTTGCATATCAAGAAACCTAAAAGTCCTTTGCTTCCTTGACCATTCAGATGGTGAGATTATCAGGAGGGCTATCCAATAATCTGCTAGTTTCTTTGATTTTGGCAAAGGGGAACACCAGCAGATGTGCAAGGAACTGAAGCCCCCATCCCTACTCTACCACGTCTATGGGATGGGCTCCTCATCTATTACCTGAGCTTTTCTTCTATTTCCTCAGTTTCTTCATCAGAAAGAGTTGGATCAGATGATCTCTGAGGGCCCTTCTAACTCTACCTCTACGATCCTATGGAAGCTTGGTGGTCCAATGGTCTTGGAGTCACTAAGGCCCGAGTTAGAATTCTGCCTCAGACATTCACTGGCTAGACAGTTCTGGACAAATCATTTCACCTCAGTTTCCTCATATATAAAGTGAGGCAGTTGTTCTTAGTGCCCTCTAAGGTCCAATGCTAGATCAATGATTCTTCTAAGTGGGTGGTTCATGATATATTTGCATTTGTTAGGATCACTTAAGTTTCTCCCTTTCATGGTTATTGTTTAGTGACCCCATTTGGGGTTTTCTTGGCAAGGATACTGGAGCAGTGTGCCATTTCCTTCTTCAGCTCATTTGATAAATGAGAAAACTGAGGCAAGCAGAGTTAAGTGACTTGCCCAAGGTCACACAGCTCGTAAGCATCTGAGGCCAGATTTGAACTCAGAAAGATGAGTCGTCCTGACTCTAGGCCCAGCATTCTATCCACTCTGCCACCTAGCTTTCATTGATTTTCACCCAAATGCTTTCTCCCTCTGGTTCCGGGATTTCCTCACATGAACATATCTTCTTCATATACAATGCTACTCAACCCTCCATCTGCCTTCCACCATTTTATCTATTCTGCTCATTTTTAATCATTTAGACCTTTCTAGAATCAAGTCGCCAAGTCTCCATGATGATTGTGAGGTCAAATTTGCTTCTATGTGTTACAATATGCAATTGGCCTTGTTTGTTGTCCTTATTTGTTCAATTATACACATACATTCCTGGTTTCTTTTGTGGATTTTGTCTCCTCTGAGTTTGTAGGCATCTCTACTGCAATTTCTTTTGTGCTGTGGCTATTACTTCCCACAGACTCTAATTTATTAGATTTATATAGTCAGCCAGGTGTGGTGGCACAAACCTCTAATCCTTGATGCTGAAAGAGGCTGAGGTCATGGACCTTTTAAACTCAGGAGTTCTGAATTATAGCAGGGCTAAAAACAATCAGGTGTCTGCACTAAATTTGGCAACAATATGATAAGCACCCAGGAGCAGGGGGTCACCAGCCTTTCTACAGAAGAACAAAGCAACCCAGGCAGAAAAACAATGTAGGTTAAAGCTTCTATGTGGATCAGTATTAGTATCAGCCTGTGAGTGGCAATTATACTTCCAAACAAGGTGAAATAGAAAGGCATAGTCTCAAAAAAAATTATAGATAGATAGATATGATATAACATATATGTGAATACACACACATATGGCTACTACATTTCCAAGCAAGATGAGATAGGGAGACATAGTTTCAAAAGATGGATAGATAGGTAGATGTGGGGGTGGGGGTGGCGCAATTTTCTCTCTTCTTCATTTATAATTTAAAATCCTTTATTCTGATTTTTAAAACTAAGTTAATGTATATTCAACCAGCTTTCATCAGATACATTTCACCCCTATCCAGGAACTTCACTATTTCTATATAGTAACCCATGATCCAAAAAGTCAAGTGCTATTCTCAGATAAGATCTACAATAACCAACTGTTGTACAGGTAAGGACTTTGGTCCAACTTCCACATTTGACATGTGAGAAAACAGAGACCCTGAAAAAAGTGACTGCTGACCAATGCACCGTGTATAGTTGTCATTTAGTTATATTTTCAGTCACGTCTGACTTTATGACCCCATCTGGGGTTTTCTTGGCAAAGATACCATTTCTTTCTCCAGCTCATTTGACAGATGAGGAAACTGAGGCAAACAGGGTTAAGTGACTTGCCCAAAGTCACATAGCTAGTAAATGTCTGAATTGGGATTTGAACCCATGAAGATGAGATTTCCTGACTTCAGGTCCAGTGCTCTATCCACTGTACCACCTGAATGCCCCCTGCATAAAATAGAACTTAATAAATGTTTGCTAAATTGTAAGCATTTTTCAACTTGATCTCAATACCTAACCCAGTGTCTTGCACATAACAGATGCTTAATGAAGCATCTATTGCTTTATTATGTTGTCTTGAATTCCATTTCTTTGCCCAAGGTCACACATTTAATTCACAGCAGACGTATGATTTGAATATGGGTCTCCTAAATCCCAATGCAGTGCTCTATGGATGGATGGATGAATGGATGGATGGATGGATGGATGGATGGATGGATGGATGGATGGATG
>NW_027187316.1:6935739-6948431 GCF_028583685.1 Petaurus breviceps papuanus
ATGGATGGATGGATGGATGGATGGATGGATGGATGGATGGATGGATGACTGGGTGGGTGGATGGTTAGATGTGCCAGATCCTTCAGAAGGAAGAAGGGGCTCTCTATAAACCCAAAGAATAGTTACTATTGCTGTGGGAGGGTATCCATCTGAGAAGTCAGAAACTCTGTCTACTGAACAACTCTATGTTGGACCTATCTGTTTTGACACACACTATTTCTTTCCTAGGAGGCAAGAGAGGGAGAGAAACTTTCCCCTTTAGTTCTCCAGGAAACTATCCATAGAAATAAGGGCAGAACAGGAAGGTTTAAAGGAGGAAACTGTGGGCCCTTATGTTAAATGAAACTAGACGGAGCCAATTTTCCTACTCTAATAGCAAATGGGCACAAAATTAAGCCAATCCCTAATTCTTATTGCTTCTGCAAAGAATTAATCAACCATGACAACTTCTGAAAGAGTCTGCTCTCCTAGATGCTGAGAAGTACTTTATTGGGTTAGAGATGTTATGCCTTGATGATTAGAATGGTCATACCACTCCATACCATGCTGAACCACACCACACTGTGCCATGCACAGAAATGGAAATTTGCCAGAAAGCAGTAGCTCAGTAGAAACGTGTAGCTTGGCTTCGAGCTATACTTCTGAGGATCAAAGGATCATAGGGCTAGAGTTAGAAAGGAACTCAGAGTTCATCTAACTCAACCCTCTCATTTTACAAATGAGGAAACTGGAGAGTTGGAAAGGTACGGCATTTCTCTGCCCAGCTTAGAGCAAGAGAAGGGTCATAGAAGCACCAGAGAACAGACTGAGGGGCAGCTGTGTGACTCAGTGGACAGAGTACTGGGCCTGGAGTCAAGAAGACTTGAGTTCAAATCTAGCCTCAAACACTTAACTACCTGTGATCCTGGGCAAGATATTTAACTTCAGTTTCCTCAACTGTAAGATAAGATTAATAATAGCACTTACCTTATAGACTTGTTGTAGAGATCAAATTAGATAATATTTGTAAATATCATAATATTTACAAATTTTATCTAATTTGAGCTCCTTGAACATAGCAAAAACTACATAAATGCATTTTTATGTATTGTATTTGGGGCAGCTAAGTGGTGCAGTGGATAGACTTCCAGGCCTGGAGTCTGGGGGTTGTGAGTTCAAATCTGGCCTCAGACACTTACTAACTTGTGAGACCCTGGGTGAGTCATTTAACACTGTGTGCCTCAGTTTCCCCATCTGTCAAAGGAGCTGGAGAAGGAAATGGCAAACTACTACAGCATCTTTGTGAAGAAAACCCTAAATTTGGTCACAAAGAGTTAAACATGACTAATCCACTAAACATCAACAAAAATATTATATTTTATGTTATATATGTGTGTGCTCATATATATTTGAATAATATTTATATAAATATATTTATATATTTAAATACTATCTTTATAGGAATATATTTAGATATTTAGATAATATAGCTACATAAATATGTTTATATATTTTTAAAATATATTTATATAAATACATTTCTATAACCAGCTTTATAATTTTTGTCTCATTTGATCCTCACAACAACCCTGGGAAGTAGGTGACATTATTAGCCCTATCTTACAGATGAAGAAACTGAGGAAATTAGAAATTACAACACCCATGATTTCATCCAGTTATGTGAAAGGACTTTCCAACAGTGAGGGGTGACCCTGCCATCTTATGAGAGACAGGGGATTTTATTGCACTTTGTGGCCACAACTAAGTAGAATTAATGGGCCCTGGTTTATGGCTTTGATAGTGACAGGGTGGACATGTTGACTGCAAAATAAATACAAGGTAGTTAGATGGGAGGCTGGGGAAAATCAGACAAAGTCAGATGGCACAGCACCTGGCATACAGTAAGCACTTAATAAATGCTCACTGACTTCATGTTGAGGTGACGTTGAGCTTCATTTTTGAGGAAAGTCAGAGACTCTAAGAAGTGGAAGAAGGAAGGAGTGCATTTCAAGCACAGGGAGCCATCTTTAGAATGGTGCATAACATAAAGAGCAAGACATCCAACACTGACTTCATCTTAAAAGCACTTGAAGGGGAGTAATGTCTAAAAAGGCCAGAAATGAAGGCAGGAGTCAGACTGTGAAAGATTTAAAATGTCAAGGAGAGAAGTTTGTCCTTGACCCTGGAGGCAATAGGGAGCCATAGTAGAACCAGGCAGCAGCAGCAGCAGTATTACTATAATCAGCACATAGGGGACCTAGCAATAGCAATACTTGTTCATGCAGTAACAAAGTGACAAAGCAATGTCATAAGCATTATTCCATTTTCTACACAAAAAAATCAATGAGATCAGGAAAGCGAGTATTATTCCAATATGCCAGATGATAAAACAGTTATCTCATTCAAAGACATTAAATAACTTGCCAAAGGATCCACAGCTTCAAGCCTTAGACTTGCCTCATTTTCTCTCACAATCTGGAAGCTAGGTGATGCTGGTCCTAGAGTCAAAAAGATTCATCTTCCTGAGTTCAAATCATACAAAACACTTATTAGCTGTGTGATCCTGGGGAAGTCACTTAACCTTGTTTGCTTCAGTTTCCTCATCTGTAAAATGAGCTGAAGAAAAAAAATGACAAACCACTCCAGTATCACTACAAATAAAACCCTAAATGAGGTCACAAAGAGTCAGATACAACTGAAAAACCAGCAACATTCTCAGTCTAAAAGATGGGCAACTGAAAACAAAAAAACAGAACCCTATCTTACCTGCATAGTGCTAGGATGCCCAGATTTTGAATGTTCAGTATTACTCCTACTGTTTCAGGCATAACCAACTGGGAATGAGCTCAACTACCATAATATATAATATAATATTACTATATCATGCCTATGCTATACTATACTATATATACTATATACCATACCACACCACACCACACCACACCACACCACACCACTGCACACCACACCACACCACACCACACCACACCATACCATACCATACCATACTATACTATACTATACTATACTATATATACTATATACCATACCACACCACACCACACCACACCACACCATACCATACTATACTATACTATACTATACTATACTACACTGTACCATAATATTGACAGACAGAATATAAGTTTTTTGAGAGCAGGGATTGTTTTCTCTTTGCTTTTGTATCACCAGGGCCTTGCATATGCCTAGTACATGGTAGGCACTAAATAAATTATTTGAGCTGCATGATATAACAACCAAGCTTAGCCCCAGAAAAGGGATAAGAAAATGCACGTGTCTTTATTCTTTGCTGTCATGGAGGACAATGGCTGTGGAGCACTGCATATGCCGTCAGATTCTGTCAATGTATAGATTAGTTTTGTTGAACTGCTCCCTCCCCCCCCCACCATCTCTCTCTTTTAAATTTTTTGTTATGTTTGATTCACTAAGTCTGGGAGGAGGGAAGGATGGATTTAGAAATGAGGGTGATATAGAAACAAATTATTTAAAACAAAAATTACCAATAAAACTTTCAAAACAACAAAATGCAAGATGGATGGATGGATGGATGGATGGATGGATGGATGGATGGATGGATGGATGGATGGATGGATGGTAGGATCCATACATAGCTCTCATCATACCTTGCTTTCCACCCACATACATGCAATAGTGTGTTATTAGAGCAGCCCAACACACAAACCTGACCCAACCAACATCCTACACATACTACTATAACAACATAAGGAGAAGAGAACCAAAGATAACACCTGAAAGCCTGAGGGTTCTCATATTCAATCTTTCCCAGGCTTATCCTCCTTGCCTCACTATAAATTCTATTACTACCACACCAAGGTAAGAAGATGTCAGTGTCTTATCTCCCCTACAAGATTGTAAGCTCCCTGAGAAGTCCTTGCATTTATTTATCTTTGCATCGCAAGCAGAGCCTGACACAATATTCTGAACACAGCAGCTACTTAATAAAATATGTTAAATTAAGAGACTTATAAGAGTTTTCTCAGTGAGATAACATGACATAGTGGGGGAAACAAGGGAACAAGCATTTAAGTGCTTTACAAATAAAATCTCATGATCAAATGTGAAAGACTTGGCTACTCTGATCAATACAATGATCCAAGACAGTTCCAAAGGACCGGTGATGAAAAATGCTATCCACCTCCAGAGAGAGAACTGATGAACTCTGGGTGCAGATTGAAGTATAATTTTTTTTCACTTTATGTTTCTTAGTTTTTATTTTTTTTTTTGCAACATGACTAATACGGAAAAGTGTTTTGCATGACTTCACACGTATAAGGAAGAGGAGCAAGAGGGAGACTCAAAATTGTTAAAAATGAATGTTAAACTAAATAAAGTATAGTTATTTAAGAAAAGAGGAGGAAGGAGAGGAGAAGCAGCAGAAGAAGAGGAGGAGGAAGAAGAAGAAGAAGAAGAAGAAGAAGAAGAAGAAGAAGAAGAAGAAGAAGAAGAAGAAGAAGATGATGATGATGATGATGATGATGATGATGATGATGATGATGATGATTGATGATGATGTTTGGCCATTTCCCCCAACAGATATTGGATTTATTGTGTAGGAGGCTGTGATATTACATAGGAGAGTGCGATTCATGGGGACTTCTCGATGGGTGGGGGAAGGGTGGGCAGAAGAGGGAATTTGGAATGCCAATTTTTTTAAGTTTAAAATGAATGAATAAAAACAATTGATATTTTTAAAATATTATCTCATTTGATATAAGGACCCTGGGATCCATCCATCCATCCTGCATTTTTTTTTTGTTTTGAAAGTTTTATTGAAAATTTTAAAAAATATTTTTTGGTTTTTTATTATGTTTTGTTTCTATATCACTCTCATTTCTAAATCCATCCTTCCCTCCTCAGACTCAGAATGAAAAGTAACAAAAATTTTAAATGAGAGAGTTGGGGGGGGGGGGAGGAGCAGTTCAACAAAACTAACCCGCACATCGACTTGATCTGACTACAACCCCTAGGTACTATCATTATGCCCTTTTTTTTTTACTGTTGCAGCAGACAGAGGTTCAATGATTTGCACAGGATCACAGAGCTAGTAAGCCTCTGAGGCTGGATTTGAACTCTGATACTCCTGACTGCAAAAGCCAACACGCTTACCTACCTGTGCTACCTCTGGAAAGAGTCCCTGACCGAGGATTCAGGCTAGGTTGATTTGAATCCTTTCTCACATAATCCCCATTGATTGCTCCAATTCCTTACTAAAAGCAGTGGAACATGTAACCGCTTAAGCCCAAACACTTGGTCCTCAAGCAGTTCAATGATGCAGGTGAGAGCGAGTTTGGAGAGGACCGGAATGATCCAGCCTCGCTTTCATCCCCTACTTCACTCCCCATGTGTACACGCAAACGGTAGATCTAAGGACCAAAATCTTTCCGTCTGTTTCATCTTGTTCCATCCTCCTGGGCGACGGGGAACAGCTGTTCACCATTTTCTACGGAGGAGCCTTTCATATACTTGATGACTTATTAAATCATGTCTTAATGGTGGCAAGGAAGACGTTTGAGTCACAGCTTCCACGCTGATAGAAAGTGATAGGCCGAGCGGAACAAGCATTGAACTAAGCGGGCTCGGGGCAGGGCCGCATACGGTAGAAATTGAGCAATTAGAATCCCCTTCTGCTTTGGAATGTTGTACCTGGAGGCAGAGAGAATTTATTGAAACGTACAGGCTCCATGTGAAGACTATCAGTTTCAATCTCTTAAGCACGAGAACCGGAGCTCCTCCACAGTTAGAGAAAAGAAAGGTTGGAGATGGGAAATTCGGGGGAAGGTAACGGGAGAGAATTGTTCCTTCACATTGGGACAGTACAGCGGCATAGAAAATGAGAGGTGGGGCTTGGGGATCATCTAGTGACTAGTAACACCCATAACCGTTACAGATGAGGAGTCCTGAGGGAGGACGCGACTTAAGGACAGAGACAGGAGTAGAAACCTGCTTTCTCGAGTTCCCTTTCGTCTACACCACCCAGTTATTGAAGTTTATTGAAGTTATTCTACCTTCGTCTACACCACCCAGTTATTGAAACACTCGAGTGCAAAGCCGAGGAAGACCTGGGCTGAGGATTTCAGTGCTGCGGGGACATGGATGCTTGAACCTGCTACATACAGTATTCCGTTGCCACTTAGGCAGCCTGACGGCCGCCACCTCCCCTAAACTAACCATGTCAGTGATGTCTTGGGGGAGGGTGCGGGGTACACCTGATGGGATTTAACCCTACTGCAGCTCAGAACTCCCCAACTCAAACGCTCCTCTGGCTTCAGCCTCCCCAGCAGGCGTGTGTGACTTATAATCCATTTCTTATTAATTAAATGCGATAATATATGTAAATAGCTCAACACAGTGCCTGGCAATTTGGTGATCGATGTGTAGGTTAGTTTTGTTGAACTGTTTCCCCCCCCCATCTCTCTCTTTTAAATTTTTTTGTTACATTTGATTCATTAAGTCTGGGAGGCAGGAAGCATGAATTTAGAAATGAGGGTGATATAGAAATTTTAAAAACTTAAAACAAAATTTATCAATAAAACTTTCAAAACAAAAAATAATGCAGGATGGATGGATGGATGGATGGATGGATGGATGGATGGATGGATGGATGGATGGATGAATAGATCTACCCATAACTCTCATTGTGGCTTGCTTTACACACACATACAGGCAACAGTGTGGTCCTAGAGCATCCCAACCTGCTATCAATTAAGTAGGCACTTAATAAATGTTTTTCCCTCCCCTCCCTAACAGAAGTTAAGCTCCATGAAGACATTATGTCATATACACACGTATATATATATATATATATATACATATATATATACACATATATATATACATATATATACACATATATATATATTCCCAGCTGCTAGCATAGCTCTTGGCATATTAGATGTCTAATAAGTATTTGTTAAATGAGTGATATGGAAATGTTTTGTATGACTTCACAAGTTTAATGGATATCATATTGCTTACCTTCTCAATGGATGGGGAAGGGGCAGAAGGGAAAGAATTTGGAATTGAAATTTTTTAAAAATAGATGTTAAAAATGTTACATGCAATTGGGAAATATTTAACAAAATAAATGAAAATATTTCTAAGTTGGAAAATGCTTGTTGAAAGAATGAATCAATGAACCTAGAAGATTTTTGAACACAAGTAAAGGCCCATTTATTCCAACTTTCTAACACTTGGTAATAACAGCAGCATTAAAATTAGTCATGTATCTTTATTCTTCAATTGACATCCACTCCAGTGATTTATCATGGCATGCAGATGATACTAGTTTCTCAAATGCCATGTCAACAGACTATGAACCTGGCAATCGATTATATGTCTGGCATTTTGAGGACCAGTTTAAGTAATTTCAGAAAGGTTTGTTACCAGAAAATTGTCTACCAGTTGATTATTTTTGAGGGAACCCCAGTAACTCATGAAAACCAGTTATTTACAAAGGGATAAAGGAGTGGGGATTTGCACCAGTGAAGGTCAAGTGCCAGCATGGATAAAATCATAGATCCTTAAAAAGGATTTCAGAAGTTACCTCACTCTGCCCATATAGGAACAGGAAACACCTCTACACCATCCCCAATAAGTGATTACCCAGATCTTCAGAGGAAATAGCCTTTTTTGACAAAGACAGAGAATTCTACTTTTGGATGGCTTTAATCACTTGAAAGTTTCCTTATCTTTAAAATGTGGGATTGGACTAGATGACCTCTGAGATCATATTCAGTTGTATTTCTGTGGTCCTAAATGTAACTTCAGTCATCCTATCCACCAGTTTTTCCAATATCTTGGAATATACAGTCAATCCTTAACATTTGTGTGTTTAACTTTCACAACTTTTAAGCATTCATGTGATTTTATTAGTAACCCATTTTCACTTTTGCATTGGCAACAGGGCATATCTGCTGCTATGCGCAATAGAGAAAAAATAAAATGAGAGGCACAGTTCTTACAAGTTTATATCTGCAAAAAGAAGGAAAGCATTCATGAAAGTGTTCATGAATCCACTCCAGAAAGTGCCAAAATTCTCTCTTAAGTGCTTAATGAGGGAATTGAAAAAATGGAAAAGCTTGTGGGTGAATGGTGGTCATGCCCCCCCCAGACTCTCTCTTGTGTCCAGTTGGGGAACAATTTGACCAAGAAGCCCAGAGGGAGATAAGGGATGGCAGGTTCCCCTTTTCCCTTTTTTACCTATGGTTCTTCTGCTGTGGTTCATTACTGACCATGCCCCTCCCCACACAATCTGGAGTTGCCTCTCCTCTCCCTTGCATTTTTGGGGGGTTATTTCACGGTTACTGTGTTAGGAAAAGTGCATGTTTTCAGAATTAATGTTTTGTTACAAAGAATTGTATGCAGAAAAGTGTATTTTCAGCAATCTCTAACAAAAGATTACAGTTTTTGGTGGTCGCAAGAACCTAATGCCCTATTTCCTGTAAGTTCAATGTATCAACATTTGTGCATTTTTACTTTTGTACCATTTTCTAGGAATGTTATCCCAATGAAAGTTGAGATTGACTGTAATTCTTTCAGCCTTGTTCAAGTCAAGTCAACAAGCATTTAAGTGATTATCACTATGCTCCATGCTGGTAATACAAATACTATCAGAAAGCAAGATAGTCACTGGGGCAAACAAACAGATAGGTAGAGAGATAAACAGACTGATACAGACAGACAAATAAATGGACAAATAGACAGACTTGTATAGAAAGACAGACCGAAAAACAGAGACAGATAGACAAACAGGCATATAGATAAATAGACATAGATAGAAAAATAGATAGACAAATAAATAGGTAAATAGATAGGTAGACAGATAGATGCTTTGGGTACAAGTCAAATGAAGAGGTCTCAAGGTCTTTAGGGTACAAACAAATTAGCAAAGCAGATGCTAATATCTTTTCTTTAATGGTATTTCTTTTGATTAAAAAAATATACAAGTTTCTGATGCTGAGTCATCTGACAGATGCCAAGGATTCTTATAGCACTTAGTTTTAAAGCAAAACTTAGGTAGTGATACAAATGAATGGCACGAGGGAGTTTGGAAATGCCAACTTCTCCTGCAAAAAAAAATCTGTGGATATTTAAAACCAATCTTTTGCATATGCTGTGCCTCCTCCCTAGGAGGCCTCAGAAATTCAGAAGCCACCCTTGCATTTCAAAAGTAAGCTCTCCTTCAAAGTTTATAAACACCGGGCATCCCAGATGGGAGAAAAACAAATAGACAAAGAAATCACAGTGAGAGCCAGAAACCATACAGCTCTGTGGGTAAGCATCAAGCTGCCAGGAACAAGATGGGCCAGGGACCCCAGGAGACAATGAGACAAAACTAGAAATAAACAAGAAGCATTATCATTCATTGGAATCAGGTCACTGATGGTGCAAAGGAATGGATGGTTCATAACAGGACTGGGACATTTGAACAGAAGATTAAAACAACTGAAAAACCAAAAGAAAACAAAGGGGAATTTAATAAAAACAACCGACTCCTTGTGAAAGTAAACAAAGACAAAAGGAAGAAGGAGCAAAGAGAAACCAGATGCAAACCTTGCCTTCAACTAAAGTGGTGACTGAATAAGGCGAAAGTTGTGATGGGAAAGCAGATCAAAGTCGTGGCACTGGTACACCCTGAAAAGAGGCAAGCTGGGGGTGAATGCAAAAAAAAGTTGGTTCTGGGTTAGGAGGCTGAAGCTTGGGCTTGACTCTGGCTATGTCACTTAATATCATTAATGTCACTTGCCATTTTGCAAATGGCTTCAACTCAAAGAGCCTCAGTTTCCTTGTTCCAGTTAGTGTAGCTTCTGGGGTATTTCCCCTCTCACATGTGAGCCCTTAGAAAGATTACCCCAGGTCAAGGGAGTCTGTGCATCACCATCCGTTCAGAACCATAACTCATGTGCCCCCATCAGTGTGCTTACCTTGACCAAAAATTAGTTCAAAACAAAAGACATTTGATCAAACAAGATAAAGTGACAAAAAAAAGATCACTTGTGACCACACTAAGTACACTGACTCACAGATTACCAGCCCAGGCCTGGAAGATATTCATTTAGAGAACATGTCACCAGGGATTTCACATGGAAGCTATACATAGGTAACATGCATGACAGGGTACATTCCAGCTACCCATTTGGTCAAGCATACATATGAAGAGCACACATATTAAAAATCCATATCACCACAGTAATTCATACCTCCAAAGCTGCAAAAATGCCAAGGTCCCCTGGTGATGCTGCTTTCTGCAACTCTCCATTGAGCATTAGACCTCTATTCCACCACATTTCTGTTCTCCATTGCTGAAAGTCTTTCTTGGTTTTGTAGTTGCTGAAACATTCTCTGCTTTTATCTGCTGGCTTCCAGTCCTTTTGGGCCATCTATTGCTTTCTTCCTCTGGCTCTTGAAATGCAATGGTTATCAAGCCTCTCTCTGACAAGGGGCCAGCTGACTTTCTTTTAGTATAGTCAGACTATGTACCATGTCAGTTAACCAGGGAGAACTTTTTTTAAAGCCAACAGAATTCCTCCATGCTAAGATTAAGTCTATTTTTTAACTGCCCTTGGTCTGATGATGACTTAGGGTTCTTGGTCCCAAGAAGTATAAGACTTTGAATTGATTCCTTGTAACTAATTGAGTCTATATATCCCAAACCCATTTTGAATACATTGATTAAAAAGAAAAAAAACTTCAGGAACAATGATGTTAAATCATATAAACATCATTATACTTATTTGACAGAGGAGGAAACTGAGGCAGGGAGTTTAGATGATTTGCCAACAATCATATAGGTAGTAAGTGTCAAAGCTGGGATTTAAACCATGGTCAACTGACCCCAGTTGAGAGACCAGGGTTTTTTCTCCCCAGAATTCAAATTTAGAAGGTACTGACAATACTTGTAATTCTTTGGCAATGTGAAAACAATAGAGCTTTGTATCTAGTAGCAAGAATAATTAGTCAGAATAGGAAGCTACCCAAGTATCTCTGATACAGGCTTCATTTCACAAATATATAAAGGACTGAGTCAAATTTATAAGAATACAAGTCATTCCCCAATTGATAAATAGTCAAAGGGTAGGAACAGGCAATTTTCAGATGAAGAAATCAAAGCTCTCTATAGTCATATTTAAAAATGCTCTAAATCACTATTGATTAGTAAAATAAAAATTAATACAACAAGTACCTCATGCCTATCAGATTGGCTAATCTGACAGAAAAAGAAAATGATAAATGTTGGAGGGGATGTGGGAAAACTGGGACACTAAAACTCTATTGGTGGAGTTGTGAACTGTTCCAACTATTCTGGAGAGCAATCGGGCACTATGCCTAGAGGGCTGCTAGGGTCTATATTGCAAAGAGATATTTTTACAAGATGGGCAAGGGGAGGGGGGAGGACCTATTTGTATAAAAAAAATTTTGTTTGCTTAATTTGTATTTTTGTATGAAAATATTTATAGCAGCTTTTTTTGTGGTGACACAAAATTCCTAATTCCCCCAAGAATTGGAAATTAAGAGGATGCCCATCAATTGGGGAATGGCTAAACAAGCTGTGGTGTATGATTGTAATGGAATATTATTGTGTAATGGAATATTACTGTAATGGAATATATGTGCTATCATAATGATGAACAGATAGATTTCAGAAAAACCTGGAAAGACTTATATAAACTGATTCAGAGTTAAGTGAGCAGAAGCAGGAGAACATTGTATACAGTAACAGCAATATTTTATAATAACTTGGTTATTCTCAGCAATACAATGATCCAAGACAATCCTAAAGGACCCACAATGAAAAATGTTATCTGCCTCCAGAGAAAGAAGTGATGGTGTCTGAATATAGACTAAAGTATATTATTTTTCTCTCTCATTCTTTCTTTCCTTCCTTCCTTTTTTATTTGAGTTTTCTTCCACAAAATAACTAATATAGAAATATGTTTTAAATGATTGCACAAGCATCACCTTTATCAGATTGCTTACCATCTCAGGGAAGGGGGAATGGGAGGGAAAGAATGATTGAATTTGGAACTCAAACCTTTTTTTAAAAGAATGTTAAAATTTGTTTTTACATGTAATTGAGGGGAGGAATAATTATTTTTAAAAGTTAGGAAGTTATCAGATATTGAATTGGGGCAAGTTTCTCCTCCACCTTTCTATGTTTTCCTTCTTATCCCACAGAGGCCTCCCAAGCAGCAAACTCAATCCACTGTCCTACGGTCTCTGTCTTCACCCATAAGTATTCTCAACCCCATGCCTAGGCACTGCTTCTGGCATTTGCCCAAGTATTAAAATATCTAGTTATGACTAATTCTCTCTCTCTCTCTCTCTCTCTCTCTCTCTCTCTCTCTCTGTCTCTCTCTCTGTCTCCGTCTCCCTCTCTGTCTCCCTGTCTGTCTCTCTGTCTGTCTCTCTGTCTGTCTCTCTGTCTCTGTCTCTCTCTGTCTGTCTCTGTCTCTCTCTGTCTCTTTCTCTCTCTGTCTCTCTGTCTCTTTCTCTCTGTCTCTCTCTATATCTCTCTGTCTGTCTGTCTCTGTCTCTCCATCTGTCTCTGTCTCTTTCTGTCTCTTTCTCTCTTCTCTGTCTCTGTCTCTCTCTCTGTCTCTGTCTCTGTCTCTCTGTCTCTGTCTCTGTCTCTGTCTCTCTCTGTCTCTGTCTGTCTCTCTGTCTCTCTCTCT
>NW_027187316.1:6948531-6954317 GCF_028583685.1 Petaurus breviceps papuanus
TCTCTCTCTCTCTCTCTGTCTCTCTCTCTCTGTCTCTCTCTGTCTCTGTCTCTCTCTCTCTGTCTCTCTCTCTCTCTCTCTCTCTCTCTCTCTCTCTCTGTCTCTCTCTCTCTCTCTCTCTCTCTCTCTCTCTCTCTCTCTCTCTCTCTCTCTCTCTCTCTCTCTCTCTCTCTCTCTCTCTCTCTCTCTCTCTCTCTGTCTCTCTCTCTCTGTCTCTCTCTCTCTCTCTCTCTCTCTCTCTCTCTCTCTGTCTCTCTCTCTCTGTCTCTCTCTCTCTCTGTCTATCTCTGTCTCTCTCTCTCTGTCTCTCTCTCTCTCTCTCCATTCTTTCCACTACCCTGAAGCTAAATAGCTAAATTGGCTTGATGAGAAAGAAGTAAGCTCTGGCTAACCCTAAGCAGACTTGTGCCTTCCAGTTATGAGACAGCTTTTTCTATGTTTATATTTGTCCTTCTATCCCATCAGCTGTCATTTCCATATGCTGAGCTGCTTTTTGAGGTTGAAAAACAAACCCTGATTTTGTGAAATAGTTGAGCTTTAAAAAAAATGTGGCAGAGTTGGGAATGGAAAGTGAGGTACGGGGACAAGGGGGAGAAAAGAAAAACATCATTCTCAATCTTTCACAAATTATTTCAGGCCCTTTCAAAATTTATTTTTTCTAAAGTAAATTACTCAGGATCTGACAAATCCTGGGCTGACTTTTCTTCTCTTTCCAACTGCTTTTTTCTCCTCCTTCATCTTCTGACTAGAAATGCTGGGTTGGGATTATTTTTAAATGGCTCACATTTTCAGTTCATAGCTTTCTCAGTCTAGGAAGCTGAGATGCGACCTTGTATTCCTCAGAAATGCTATCCCTTCCTCTGGAGACCCCTAGCCTCCTCCCGTTACCCCTTCTCCCCTTCCTTCCCCTTCTGCTCCATTGCCTGTTCCCATCCTGTGGTGTGCTAAATGGCTTTCTGGGGTTTGGTCAACTCAAAGGATCTTTCCTTTCCCTTCTCTCCTGCCCCTCACCCTTTCACCTACTCTCCCACCTCCTTTCCATCCCCTCGGGTTACTTTTAAGCTGTGCGTTTTTCCTTCCTCTCTAGAGTTCTTCCTGCCTCATTAAAATATATTTTTACACACACACACACACACACACACACACATACCACCACCACCACTACCACCCTGCTTCCATAAAACCTTAAAGGATTTGCGGGTTTGCTGACCTGGCCACTGTATTTGCCAGGCTTCTTAGGTGGTATAAGGGGCATGAGACTAAACAGAGAACCTGATTTCTTCAAGGTCTAGCTTTCATTCCTTTCAGACCTCAGGACTATGAAGTGATACTGAATGGTGTGACTGACTCAAAATTTTATTTTCTCTCCTCTCTCCCTCTCTCTTTCTCTCTCTCCCTCCTTCTTCCTCTCTCCCTCTCTCTCCCTCCTTCCTTCCTCCCTCTCTCTCTCTCTCTTGTCTCTCTCTGTCTCTGTCTCTGTCTGTCTGTCTCTCTCTCTCTTTCCATATGTCTATAAACTTCTGCTGTTTAGCAATTGTTAATTACATCTGTCCAGCAGTTTGTAACCTGAGACAGAGTATAAGCATCATTCAGAAAACAAGACTTTCTAAAGTACCTACTGTGTATCTAGAGCTAAAAGCTCTTAACCCAATTGAACTAAGATCTACACAATGAATCAGGCCCAGAGTTGAACTGGAGGAAGAGAGTGGGTTGGAACTACCTCTGGGAAATGCAAAACTGCACCCCCAACCATCCCCACCCCACAAGCATCTGTCTCCCAGAAGCAAATGCCCACTTGTTTAACACCAACATCCTCTGACGATTGCTGTATGGTAATGAGACATAAAATACAACACTTTCTAAAGAAATGAAAACAAGTGTCTCATGGAGGGCAATGGGGAGGCCCATGGCTGCAACACTAGCTAAACGAAGACCTTCAAAGGAGAACAACAGGAAAGGACATCATCAGAGAAATGCATGCTGAGAGAATAAGATGGACAGTGTGGTGAGGAGGAGGAATAACAGGCAAACAGATGTAGTCTTCCCTTGATAATCCCTGTGATTTCAAGAGAAATCAAGAAAGCCCTAGAGCATGCTGGGTGAAGTCCTCTAGTGGACTTTTGTGAAGCTATAGACAAGCGTGCCTCCAAGTGGGCAGAGGTGGATGGGGTCGCAATCTGCGTATTCGAGGGAACATTCAAATGGATGAGATCCCAGACGCATTTGAGGATTGAATATTTGAGAAACTCCACCCCCAAAAGACACAAATATTGATCTTAATATAGTAGAACTCATTCTGTTTTCTGACTTCCTCTTGTACGTATGGATCTGTGACTGTTATTGTCCCTAACTACATGGGGATAATTTGTGTCCATATTATTCTTTTAGCTCTGCTAGCTTCATTCGACATCACTTCACATCTTTCAATATTTCTTGGAATTTTTCAGATTTACAGATACTTAGGCCATGATGATATCCCATTACATTCCATATATCAAAATCTGTTCAACCAGTGTTCAGTCAATAGATACCTAGTTTGGGAGACTCCCCACCACCATCCATTTTTTAATAATATAAATAATGCTACTATTAAATATTTTTGTACCAATAAGAATTCTTGGGCAGCTAGATGGTGTAGTGGATAGAGTATCAGGCCTGGAGTCAAGAAGACTCATCTTCCTGAGTCCAAATCTTACCTCAGAAACTTAGTAACTATATGACTCTGGGTAAGTCACTTCACTCTGTTTGCCTCAGTTTCTTCATCTGTCCAATGAGCTGAAAAAGGAAATGGCAAAGGACACCAGTATCTTTGCCAAGAAAACCCCAAATGGGGTTACGAAGAGATGGACACAACTAAAAACAATTGAAGAATAACAACAAAAAGACTACTAGATCAAAGAGAATGCACAAATTTTTCTAACTCATTGTGTAATTTAATATTATTCTCCAAGAACGTTGGACTAATTCACAACTCAACCAATCTATCAACAGGTATATGTTAAGTTTCTACTATGTGTCGATCGCTGTGCTAGGTACTAGGGATACAAAGGAAAACATTTCCTAAATTCATTACCAGCAGCAGTTACCGATACCTGCCCAATATACCATGACCATACTGGCATTGAATTTTTGGCAATCCTTTGCCAACTCAAGAACTTTCAAAAGTCTTTAAGCTAAACTCATTGAGCCTCCTTTTAGGAACCCTCAGAATGGTTAAAAAACAAACATGAAGCTCAGTGGTGAGATTACTATACTTTCCCCATACCTACTTTGTTCATTCATTGCCTCTATGATTTTTCTCTTCCCTACACCTGGAAATGCTCTCCCCTCCTTTCCACCTACACAAATCCTGCTCATCCTTCAAAGCCCAGATCAGATTCCACATTCTTTAGACAGTCTTCCCCACTGATTTCCACCCTGACAGATCTCTCTCCTGTGGATTCCCCATAGCACTTATATAATCCATACCAAACAATTCATCACTTGAATTACATACTGCCTAATTGTCTCACCTGTGTTCATCCGATCTCCTCAGAGAGGCTCTTTGAGGGACAAAACAAATCCATTTCTTTTGTCCATCACCCTTCTCCCAAGGATGGTGGTAGATGTGCTATAGACTCTAAACAAATAATTGATTAAACATTTGCTTTTAGGAAATTATCAGGCTATATTACTATCTCCTAGTGCAGTCTGTTTTTAAGAACACATACACACAAAACATTAGACTATGATCAAGAAAGGAGTGTGTCACATATCAATGAATCACACAAACTTTTGAGACTTGAAAGGGACCTAAATAGCCTGTGGTCCAACCCTGCTCAAGAAATACTCACCATGTAGGGACAGCTAGGTGACTCAGTGAATGGAGCACCAGCCCTGTAGTCAGGAGGACTTGAATTCAAATTCAACCTCAGACAATTAACACTTACTAACCGTGTGACCTTGGGCAAGTCACATGACCCCAACTGCCTTGCCTTCCCCCCTCCAAAAAGAAAGATATAAAAAGCAAGACATTTAAAAAATGGGGCGGCTAGGTGGAACAGTGAATAGAGCACCAGTCCTGGAGTCAGGAGAACCTGAGTTGAAATCTGGATTCAGACACTTAACACTTACTAGCCATGTGACCTTGGGCAAGTCACTTAATTCCAATTGCCCTGCCTTCCCCTCTCCAAAAAGAGGAAGGAAGGAAGGAAGGAAGGAAGGAAGGAAGGAAGGAAGGAAGGAAGTACTCAGAACAATATACCTGATAAGTGGTTGTCCAGTGTCAGCTTGAATGCTTCCAATGAGTGAGAACCCACAGCCTTCCAAGGTAGCCCATTCCTCTTATGGATAACTCATTGCATCAAGGTGACACTGTGCATGGGGCACTGGTCCTGTAGGCAGGAAGACTTCACATGACTAGATTTTGAAGAATCATGGAAACTGGGCAAGATGCCATAGGACTGGGAATAAGCAATTATCCTGATTTATTATCCAAAATGATGGGGTATGACCCTGAGAGGTATGTGATCAGTCATTTGGATGCTGGGAAGATGAGTCAGATTTCACCTTGCAACAGCCAATCGTGACCTTCAGCATGTATTTTTTCCCTTTATCTCCCCTAATGCTCCCCCACACTTGTTGCTATGCAACTTCCCAAGCTCCTCACTTCTGGCCCAGCCATTGGCCCCTATAACTTAACCGCTACCAGGCACCCAAAGCATCAGGTGTGAAGGTACCATTGGGAAAATTCTCCATCCTCCTCCTGCCACACCTACTTTGTGGCCCCCAGATCAACTTGTGGCTACAGAAAACCCTCTCCCCAGCTCAGAGGGTGGGGTCTGCATTCTGGGTCAGTGACAAGGGAGTAAGAGCCCCACACCCTCATTTTTGTTCTTCATTGACTACAGTAACAGAATAGTGTGTGCACATAACTTAGAAATAAATAAATGGATAAATTAATACCTACCAACATAGACCATAGTATAGTGTATGCTCAAAATGCTTTAAACGATGGGAAAAGTGCATGATCAAAAGAGTTTAGAGAGCATTCTTTCAGACTCACTTTTCAGTGATCTCCAAAGTGGGGGGGGGGGTACGTGCACCCCAGGGAGTACATAAAATGCTATATTAGGGTATAAGAATAAGCTTGTCTACTTAAAATTATTTATAATTTTAAAAAGCAAATAAACTAAGCTTTACTAATATTTAAGGTATAAATTAAAGCTGACACCTTCACTGACCCTGTCATGTAGTCAATGTCACACACAATACCCAAGGTATACTGAGGCAAGAAAAGAAATTCTACAAGGTGAAGGGATTAACAAGAGTGCCCTTATTTCTTCATTGGTTTTCAGCATACTATTTTCTTCCTATACCCCTATATATACATGTGCCTGGATAAGTTAATTTATTGATTACATTATTTCTTTTTAACTAAACTAAGCCTCAGAGCTAGATAAGAAACTTTAAAAGATCACTACAAAGAAACCATTACTTGAAGGTAAGAATTAATAAAGGGCAGCTAAGTGGTACAGTGGATAGAATTCCAGGCCTGGAGCCAGGAATATTCATCTATCTGAATTCAAATCTGACCTCAGACACTGACTAGTTGTATGTCCCTGGGCAAGTCACTTACTCCTGTTTGCCTCAATTTCCTCAACTGTAAAATGATCTAGAGAAGGAAATGGCAAAACATTCCAGTATCTTTGCCAAATGGGGTCACAAAAAGTCAAACATGACTGAAAACTACTGAAAACCAGTAGTAGTAGTAGTAGTAGTAGTAGTAGTAGTAGTAGTAGTAGTAG